>NW_020229214.1:5684525-6284525 GCF_003227725.1 Camponotus floridanus
AAAGATATTTAAATGCACATTGTGCTAAAATTTTTATATTTTCAATAATGATTTATAACAAATATACATTACATTTTTTTCATATTTTCTAAAAAAAAATGTAGTGAGTATTTCTATATATATATATATATATATATATATATATATATATATATATATGCATGTATATATAGTATAGATAATATACTGAACTCTGTGGAACTTAAGTATGATGCAAAGAAGAACTAATTTTTCTTTATGATGGATACTGTGGTGTGCATTGAAAAAGTGAGTGAAAATCATGAAACATGATTCATTGTGCAATAACCAGCTGCTTCCTCGTGCCTTATAATCTTTTATGAATAATAAGAAAAGCATGTTTTATTTATATATTATATGCAGTAAATGTACGACCACAGATAGAACTAAGCCCATTCATAGCAGGATTATTGCAGCAATCTTCTATCAAGAGATATAACTTGTAAAGGTTTATAAAATATATATGTATACACACACACGAGAAAACAATGTAACGAACAATTTTCATCACGAATGAAGATCTTATGGCTTTGTTTAGATCCCTGTGCTCGGTGTAGGCACACTCAATAACTACATAGCAGTGCTCTTTTATGCAGGCTTCATTAAGGTGTTCCTTGAATTCTGTAAAGTCTTTGAATCTGGTGGGATTGGAAAAAATGGTTCCACAATTGCAGTAAGTCCCCAAAAAATGGCATTCATAATATACAACAATACATTCTTATATCTTTTGCCATTTTATATACAGTAGAAATGTTATCTGTTTCCTACATTTTTCTCTTCTTGCTTGCTGTTCTATCTATCGATTTCTTGTACTTTGAGAAACTTACATGCCGGATGTACAGTTATTATTACTGAAATATCGATGTATACCCCATTTGCATATTAAGCTATCAGAATGATATCTTGTGCAATTTATTTAAACGCTTTTTTTATTTAATATATTAAAAGCTTAACATATATAATTAACTCTTTAAATAATTTTTTTCCTCAAGAAATTTAATGTCATTTATTGTTCTCTGTTGTTAAACATACCACTGATGCAAAAAAATAATTTTAATCTGCATAAAAATTTTAAGTTACTAATTTTTGTGAAATCTTATGTTACATTTAATTATATGTTAAACAGACTTCTTAAATCATTTAAAGCATTTGAATGAATAGATAAATTATCATGTCTAAGCAAAAATGTGAATAGTTCACAAATGTTAATAGTTTATTGGAATCTGCTATATGTATTTTTTCCCGAGAGTAGCGATGCCTGCAAAGGAACGTATGATGTGTGTATTATATGTAAAACAAGAAGATAGCAAACACACGTTGTGAATGATCGAATGTCGCACAATGATAGAATTTCTCTTCGATTCTCTTGTTGGATCACGCGCAGAATTTGGGTCTCGCGCCACCGTATATTGTTCCTCGCACTTATCATGTCTTACATATTCCTGAAACAACAGCGGACTTTTTCATTATTTAACATCTTTAATTTTTATAAATAATTATTGAAAAAGTATTATATTTCTTTTCATATTTGATTGAGAGAATTATAAAAGATTACCCTATGTAGCATATTTCTTTTGATATAATAGAAAGAAAACTCTTTTTAAGTTTCTATTATATAAATTTTCCACAGATGGCTGTTACTCTACGTTTTTTGAATAACAAATAAAAGAGATTTATAAGTATTTATATGAATATATTTTTATATGAATTTTAAAATGAATTTTATATGAATATATTTATATGAATATACTTTATTGCATATGCAAAACAAATATAAAACAAAATTAGAAATCAGGGAAATAATAAGAGTGTATCGACATGTTCAGTTAATATATTTTAAATATGGAATTTTTTTATAGAAATTTTAATTATTCGTGAATATTCCTGTTGTTTTTTGTGATAACATTATAGATTGTGAGTTGATTAATAAACAATATGTTTAAAAACAAAATATGAAATTGTTTCAAAAGCGAACATATAATTCTTGATTTGTAACATGCCAACTATTAATAAACTAACATATCAAGAATTATGCGGAGTATTAGACAATCCTTGGTATGAGGGTGGTCTCTTTGACAGCTCTAATCAAAAGATCTTTCGTGTCGCTTATACAGTTGCCATACACTGGCACAGAGGTGAAGGTGTTTCCGTTATGGGCTGCTGTGGGCATCGCTATTTTACTTGCACAGAGCAGCATATCCGTCATTCTCGCCGGTGGTGTCGGAAAAAATGGCTCCACCGTCGCAGTAAGTCAGCTGAAAAAGTAGTAGGATCACATTGTGTAGTGCACTTTTTTTCATTCAGTATGTGATTTAGGTCCATTTAAATTAATGTATTTATATATTTTTTATTAATATGTGACAAATTGTATAACTTGAAAATAACAGTAGAATTTCATTCTTGTAGATGTGTATCACGATGGGCCTAAATCTAACAACATCGTGTAAAATTATTCATTAATTATTTTTATTTTCATACTTGCGTTGATATTTTTTTTATACTACATACTTCCTTACACAGATATCCTCACATACACACCTACCTGTCTTCCTTCATCATATTTTGCAGTTATATTAGACTATACATATATCAAATTTTATTGTGTCTCCAAGTTTTATCCAAGTTTTTTCCAGGCCTAACTCTCTTGCATGTATATGTTATAAAGCTGTAGAAGAAAATAGATGAGAAAAACTGATAATTAAAATTGTAACGCTTGGATATAATAGAACTTTATTTTTTACTATTAAAATATTAATCTTATAATATTTGGATATTGCAAGTTTTATTTTTTAATATTATATTGCATGTATATCGGATGAAGCTGATTTTTTATATTGTAATGATAACAAACTATGTTTTTCCTATATTGTACTTAATCCATCTTTTTCTTAAATATTTATCTAAATTGATTTATTTGTTGCATTAATATGAGTAAATACATATTAATTTTTACATATATTAATTTTTTTGGATTTAATATTATTTAACACATTTTATTTCCTTTATTTTCCTGTGCAACATTTTTTCTCGTTGAATGCAATAGTATTGCAATAGTATTTGTGCTGACAATATTATTGTACCAATTGTGTAGCATTAATGTATTACATTACATTTTATGAAAAAATTTTTTGGAATATAAAGTAATTTTATGTAGATATGTATATTTTTCCTCAATTAATACATTTTACAAATATATATTTAAGCAATGTATGAGATAATTTTCGTATCTATATTATATATATATATATATATATATATATATATATATATATATTTATTTATTTATTTATTATTTATTTATTTATGTATAGATATAGATAACATACCATTAGATGTTAACTGTAAAGACATTTTTAATTAATAAGTTTATTTGATAAAAACATATATTTTCTTGTCGTTTTTTACGAATATCAAATGTAATTTCTGTATAAATATAATTTGTTTTAGAATTTTTCTGCATAAGATCGATTTTATTTCAGGGAACATCTGTCTTATCGCCAATTATACCATTTAGTTTCGTGATAGTGCCAGCTTTTATAATATATAGAAAAAGCGCTGAGCACGTCTATGAAAATCATCCATCCTTGTATATACTTGCATTTGGGATGGTTGCAGCCAAAGTTACCAACAGATTAGTGGTATATATATATATTGATATCATTTGATTATATATCAAACTTTTGTGAATAAATATTCATATGAATATCATATTTCATATATATCTTATTCTTTTAACAGGTTGCTCATATGACCAAAAATGAGATGCAATATTTGGACAGTTCTTTATTTGGCCCAGCTATGTTGTTCCTTAATCAATATTTCAATTTTTTCATCAAGGAGTATTACGTTCTTTGGATGTGTTTCGTAAGTCGCGCGCTTTTCATATTTGTTAATGATTCGATTCTACACGAGATCTCGATTTTTAAGTAATGTACTATGTAATATGTGTTTAGATCTGGGTTACTTTGGATCTTTTCCGATATAGTGCTCAAGTATGCCTTGAAATATGTGATCACATGAAGATTAAGTTATTCAGGATACCATGCGATCATCATACAATCACTACTCAGATTTCTAACGTCACCGAGAAAAATGGTACTAATAGGTCACAACGTAACAGATTGCATAAGAAACATCACTAGAGTCAATTGGTGATAATGAATGCTCTGTATGTGATTCGTCTGATGCGAGTATTGTATAAAGAGGTCGTATTGTAACAAAGTATAAAAAAAGTATCCGACGAGTTCCGTGTATATAGATATTCGAATAGTACAGCTCATTTATTATCACGTTTAATTCATAATCTGTCGCGTTTCATAAACTAGTACGAATAATATTTAAGTCTTGATTGAACTGACTAGAGCAATTATCATGAACTTTCAGTATAGTGTACTGTACATCAAAATAAGAAAACGTCGCTCGAACGTATAATAAGAATAGCATTCGGTACTCATATAAGACAAGAAAGTGATAAATTATATAATCCATTGTGCAGGAAGAGAAGCACGATGTACATCTAAATGATGTCTATATGAGGATGTTATGAGGTTTTTTTATATCAATTGAATTATTAATTATTAATCTAAAATTTTTTAACATCGATGATTTCTGATTTCGATATGTCCTTTCTTCATTGCTGTAGAGTGCTCTAGTTATAGCATAATAGGAATTATGCTTCAAATGCACGATTAAGAATCAAAATGAAGAAACGAAATGAATAAATCATGATTCATAAATAACTCTAGTCGTTGGAAAATTAAGGATTGTTTTTTTGAATCGATAATTTAAATCGATAATTAAGATTTTTTTTATAATATAATGGGATTTATGGAATTATTTTCATTATAACAATTTTATATAATGTGTTTTTAAAAATATCTGGATACATTTTTTATTTCAGTTTATTAAAGAATGCAATTAATATATTTAAGGATATAAATTTATTTGTATTTGTTAACAAAAGTTGTAAAAGTCTACAGAAAAAAAAATTTTTCTTTCTAAAATATGTTTACCAGGACATAATGAATTGTATAAATTTTCTTTCAAAATCTATATCTTGATAACATGGAATGTGTGTCATGAACATTTTCTATTTCTGCTTTCATGTGTGTGTGTTTGTGTATTTGATAAAAAGAACAATTTAAAATGAAGATAGGATAAATTGAATTATATGAGATACGTCAGAATATACAAAGAGGCTACAGACAATTATAGCTTTGCACTAGATACGTTTGTTTACTTCTACATCGTATGACAATAGATATGATTAAGATAAATATTTTATTAAGAGATTCTTTATGTAAGTATATGTGACACATTCTGAGATACGCGCGTATATATATATATATATATATATATATATATATATATATATTTTAAATATATTACGTATATACATTTTACACGAAATGTTACAAGCAAATGGCAGATACATGCTTAATTATTATTTGTACATTACATTATATGTATAATTTTATTAGAATAATGTTTCCTCTTATATAAATAATAAGTAATTAAATTTTTATAATATACTATTAAATTTATTAGATATGAACTGCAAAAACTTAGTACATAATATTAGATATTTAGAGTGTTAATATTCATAATTTTTCTATTGTACTATTCTTAAAGGAATGTTGATGTAGGAGGACATAATATAACAAAAGGAACATTTTCTTATTGACACAATGTTTCAATTGCAGTATAACTTTTTTCGGGATATATTAAAATTTTTTTTAAAATCCTAATAAAATAAAATGCGCGGTCAAAAATAATTTTAAAATTACTTTCCATTTAAAAGAATTGTTATTGTAAATGGATGAAGTAGAGCAGATAAACTTTAGATTACTCTAACTGTAATTATATTTCTTTGAAGGCAGTACTGTAAATGTTATTTTAAATGAAGTGTAATTCTATCTTTTATCTGTACCGTATTTCTCGAGTTTTGTTTCTTCATTGTATTATATATTCTGGATAAATGAATTTATACTGTGATATATTATTCTTTATTTTAACCAGATTCATTAGAAATGTTTTTAGAAGAATCAATTTATTCAAATCTCGACACATCCAATAGTTGTATTGCATCATATTCAGAAAATTGTTATTTAGAATAAATTTTTAAATTTATTTGATAGAAGTATATCAACAAAAAAAGTTATATATTGCGATACATTCCATGCTTTAAAAAAAGAACGAATTAATAAAAATAAAAAAACGAATGTAAAATTATTTGCAAAATTTCACGTGAAAAGTTAATGTGTGCATGTTTTCTGCGTTTCTGCTTCATCTAAAGTCCTTGTTTTTTGTGCAAAACTTGCTTAAGACATAACATGAGAAGGTAATGTGATCATGAGAATCTATATTGGGATCGATCGATTTAAGTATAAATGTTTTCTACTATAAGAAAATGCATCACTAATATAAATATCTTGTATATTTGTATAATATCGTTATATATTACGTGTGCATGTTACAAACAAGTAAACTGTTACCAGTTTCTTGCACGTTTCCAAAGCGTCATTTGCATGTGCTGTTTAGTATTTTTACATTTATTTCTGAACGATTAGATTCAATTCATTCATACATCTGCAAAAATCATACAGCTTTTTATGTTTAATAGATATTAATATCTTTTCAAGAGGAAAAAAATACTAAAACAAATTTCAAATTAAAAATATTGTATTTTAAATTTGATGTTTGTGCAATTTTAATCTTGTAAGATGAACAATGTGTATATGGCAATTTCTTTAAACGCGATTATACAATGATAGTATGATAGTTATATGACAGATTTTTTTCAATTCTTTAATCAGAAGAGTTTTTTTGATATTACGAATAAATTGCAAATTTATACTTCGTGTAAAGATGCACGAAGGATTTTTGTTATGACTTTTTATTTATGTAGCATATGTCAGAATTATTTTTCGCATGTTTTTCTGCCTGCTGCTTGAATTTTGTTTTTAAGTTATTGCAAGAACAATGTATAAAAGATTCCAGAAATAATATATATTATTGATTGGCAGTAGAGTATATATATTTTCGTGTTTTTCGTAAAGAAATTGAACATTTAATTAGATGGACATATTTGGAAGTAAGAAATTTAGAAGCGCGCTAAAAAAGGAATTTGTGTTCTCCGATTTCATTGCATTAAAAAATATATTTCCTATTATCTGTATTATTTAATATTTTTCGCAAAAAAACGAGCTAATTATTCATTTATTATCATATAAGAAAAAAATTTTTGCACATGTGAAAACAATTTGCAACAATTTGCAATTTTTTCATAAACATGAAAACTGGAGAACATGAGTTTCTTTTTTGTACTCTTCAATTTTATCATATGTGAAAGTTCACAAATCAATTCAAATTTAAAAATCCAAAAATGCTGTTAAAGGTATTAGGTATAGAGAGCATTAGAACATATGTGTCGTATGTTTGTATTCGTTGGTATGCATGACAAGTTTTGTTCACAGTTCACATGATGGTGGAAGAAGAGCCGCTGTTAGATGAGGAACATCATAACGGATCTGATGCGACTGTCGACCTCTGATATTAGCGATAATATTAATATTGTTAGATCAGCCTTACACTCCACGACTCAAAACGCAATAACGCCAAATTGGTTGTAATAGGCGAGATAATAAAGCATCGCGTTAATTATCGTCCGATAATATTACGAAACAACAACTGCGGAAATATACGTGGCGATACATGAGGAGTAGTAATTTGTCTGTGTCGAATGCACGAGGATATCTTGTTGATGTGGTTGCGTATAAAAAAAGAGGTATCTCTCGCATTCTTTTTATAAGGTAATTATTAATATTATTTTAATAATGCGATCGAATATGTATATATATGCAAAGAATGAAAAAAAAACGGTACAAAAGTGTTAGCGATACAGTTGAATTGCCGTCGATGACAAAGATTCGATATGTTTGTAATAATTATCAGGGTGCATTTACGAGTAAAATCATTTTTTTTAATTACGTAATATTATACGTAAGCTTGTTATATCGGTATTATACTAAAGGATACTACTTAAACAGTTGCATAGAAGCGAAAAGATATATTTCGCCCTCTCGTGCTTTATTCAAAGAGATTCAATCTTTGAAATAGCGAATTTGAAGATACTTGTAAGAATGCTATAGTTGTATTCTGACAGAAATTCTTTGTACTTTGATATGAATGAATATAAATGAATTGTCGCATCGAGTTTGTCGAAAGAAAATATTTGAATCTTTGAGATAAGACATTGATATGTTTAATTTCTTAGGTGAATTAATAAGTATTAATTAAGTCTGATGAAATATAAGATTAGAAATAATGGAAATAATATTTGATTAAATATTAAAATAATACTGGATCTAATGGCTCGCCGTTTTAATATCGCTCGTAATAGGATTAATTTTTTTTACGCAGCAATATATATATATATATATATATATATATATATATATATATATATAGAGAGAGAGAGAGAGAGAGAGAACTATCAAAGAGAATCAGATATATATTTTATATAAAAATAGAATGATTTATACGTAAGGAGAAATAATTCCGAAAGCTTGCAAGACATTATTAAATATATGTATAAGCTAGTAAAATGAACGGACACTACAGTATTATAAATGTTAATTATATAGTGTTTTAATTCTCTTTTGCATCTTTATCTATATATACAGATATATTTATCTTGATGTTGATTGCTTGCATGTGAAAACTTTCGCTTTAGTCACAAAAATTAAATCTAGCGAATGAATATTAAGCTTTTATTTATTTTTCATGAATGTTTAAAGCAAATCGTTATTCTTTGTAAAGGTAATAAAATACTTGATTTAATCTGTGGTGTTCGCACAGCATAAAATAATTTGCTATCACGCTGTAAATATACAGGCATTAAGATATTTTTATCTTACGCAATCGTAATTTATTATTGATACGCTATTTAATAAAATTTGTACGAACGTAATAACGAATTTTCTTTTAATATAATAAGAATTTTCCTAAAAAATATTATCCCAAATTATGCGAAGAGAAAGCGGAAGAATATATTAATTTTTTATTAATTTTTAATATTATTTTCCTCGAAAAATTAAAAAAAAATCTTGTACAGAGAAATATTTTATTCCACTCTTTCGACACGTGTACTTTCATCTCTCTTTATATTATTCGTTACATGGAATGATATATTTGAATATGTTAAATTAAAACGGAGTCATCAATATTACATAAATGTCTGTCAATACACGTTTGTCACTTGTAGCAGAAATAAGACTGTTATTGCTCGTCCGCGTTATTTGCATAAGCTGCGGGTTTCAAAATGAGGCCACGAACCTCCTATAGATCATCTATGACCCTCCATCAAAGAATTTCCACGTGGAGTACTCTGGACATGGTCGAAAACAAACATAAAAAACGACAACCTTGTCCTTCGTCCTGCCTTCGGTCGGTCGCTTCTATGTATCGTTGGATTCGACCTAGTCGACGACGCCCTCAAGGTTCCGGCCCCGTTCTCATCCCCGCCCGTCTTCCTCAACGCACCCCCAGACATTCAGCTGAACCCGACGTTATTGATCCGGCTGGTGACGCCGTGCGAGTACGCCAACCGGGCCAAGGGACGTACTTCTGGACGCAGAGTCGAGTTGGGGAGCTTTAAGCTCTTAAGCTCTTATAATTGGAGATATTTAAAGCGATATCGAAAAAAAATGACACGTTTTTCCCCAACTCGTTATGAATCTTCTGACGTGTAGGACATAAGTATATTTTTTTCTTTTTTTCAAATAAATTGGATTTAACATAGATTTAAGGAATGATTTTAAGTAAGGGGAACAGAAGTAAAAAATTATTTGTTGATTTAAAAATTTTGTTAGAATGTCATTTTGTTCAATGGGAAAAGTTCTTAAGATATCAAGTAAAAAGATGATATGAAATGTTAGCTATCAATATAAGAGACACGAGAAATAATGATTTGTCGATTTTATTTAATCTTACGACCGAATCGAGATAAAATATTCTTAATAAAAATAATAATAAAAAACGAAAAACAAAATTATATTTCTGTTTCTTTGTGAAAATAATATAAACTTAAATTACTCTACTTGTAATTAATCCTGCATGGATAATTTTTTAATATTTTTTTAGATAATTATATGTATATAAATACAAAAACTAAGGATGTGTTAGCAACCTAGGATCATATAACAAAACTATTTTTTAAATCTTTAATATCACCGACAAATTGATAAAAGCCACGTTTTTTATATCCTTTATTTGAAAAAACATATGAGCACAATTTAATTTATTTTCTACATATTACGAAGAAATATACGGTCTGCATATTATGCATTCTATATATCATATACGAAAAAATCAATATGGTCTAATACGGTCTATATACGTAAAAGAGAGTTCAAGGCAATTCAGAGCTCAAAGTGTTGGCTGGAGCCAACGTGCCCTGTTCATTAATCAACCGCGCATCATCGACGGGCTCAGGAGACAAAACGGAAGAGGATACGCGAGGATAGTGCGTTCCAGCGAGAAAAGAAAAGGGAAAAAATCGAGAACGGAAATTCACTTTTGGAGGAGCGGATTCGGGACGTTTAGCGCCGTTACTGGAAGCCGGAGGCGTCTGCGCCTGCTCTGGCGAACGATCGGCGACGGCGCCGACGTCGTGACGGCTGCGGGATCTCCGGGGCGCGTCGGCCAGTGCGATATCGTCATTCGGCTGATACGGGCGGGACGTTGTCATCGGCCTGTCGTTCGCATGGCGATCAAACGAGGACGTGCGGTCCACGGTGTTCTCCACGTTAACGTGCACCCAAAAAATGTAAGTGCAAGCGCGCGACCGAGAAAACTCTTCCACTCCGCGACGATTATTTTCCGATCGAGAAAGACGGAGCAGAGCTCGATCCAAGGAATCTTAGACAATCTCTTTCTTTTCCTTCAAATTTGACATATCTCTTTTTTCTCTCGTATTCGAAATTGATTGAAATTTCTGTACGCGACTTGCGTTTTAGAAGAGCTTTCTCGAGGATAAACGCGTCAGGTAAAACTACTCCCGAGATAGAACTCGTTCGTAGTTTAGGATCGATGCGGCATTGTGTGTTTTCCGCTAATTTTCCGCAAATAATTAATTGGATTTTATCTCGCGCAAGTGATCGGAGTTGACAATAAACACAATTATGTAGGATACAGATTATGGTTGTTCATCAAAAGGAACTTTATCAATTTTTATTCTTTATTTATGTTTTATTGTTTATCTTTTTGTATTGCTTGATTTTTCCACTTTATGCATATTATTATTAATATACATTAAGCTCGTTTTTTCTATTGTTTATGTTAACAGACTTACTGAAGATGTCCCGAAAAAGATCGAACCGTTTAAAAAAAATTAACTATTTTTATTCTTTAAAAGGTTTTTTATTTTCGCTCTTATATTAAGCCCGCATTACTAATTTATATTATATTGATTGAGTTAAATTCTCCAAAACGATCAATATCTATTTTTCTCTTCAGATCGCGAGGTAAGAAATCATCTTCCATTATAATTGCGATTCTAAAAGTTCGAAACAATGCTTTTCTTGCTTTTTCAAAAATTATGCAGATTTTTCCCAAATTAATTAATCGAATTTTCTTTTTATAAATTGCGATTTTAAATTTATTAAGATCGATGTGCACTCCGAGTCAATATTACAATTGAATTCACTTCGGAGTAGCAGCTTGACAAGGTCAATATTATCGTGTGTGTCTTATCAAAACAGGTTGGCCGCAGATGGTATTATTTAATATCGCAGCTGAGCACAACTTTCCGATCTTCGGGAAATAATTCCGAATGTCATTATTCCCCGATATCTTCAATCTCTCGGTAATTCCATTCAGAAACGTGGATCGAGTAATTGTAATTGAAATGTGCTCGAAAAGTTGGAAAATTTTGCGAAATGTTGAATGTGAATTGTTCAACGCGATCTTCGATTTAATTACTTTCTGAGATTTTTCACCTTAATCAATTTTTTTATTGTCATATTTAAAACATTTTCTTCGCTTCATATCGATTTCGCTCGTAGAATTTTTCGTCTTGCATAATCTTTCCGATTAATGTGTAAAAGCTTGTAATCCACCTTTAATCATAAGATTGGAAATTTTTTTAGACGTATATCGATTTCGAATATTGCGAATAAATTTACATACTCGAAAGTCTATAAAACTGCGTACACAAATATGAAAAATTCAGTGTTTTGACGAGATTTGAACTTTAAAAATTGATTTTGTCAAGTTCTTTATTGTTCAATACGTTATTCTAAAACTGAGAGATCTATTGCTACAATGATGCAGTTTACCTTTAGAAACTCAAAAAGCGGATTTTAAACGTAACTTTCGGCTCTTTTAAGACTCTTAAACTTATATAAAGAAAAAAATTAACCCACTATCACACTAAATTCTCGAAATCGATCGCCTCTTGTGCACCTAGCTTAGACACATAGCGCAGAGAAACGTCTGAGAAGTATTTAAATAATGAAAAAAACTGAAAGAAAAAAATTTAACATCTTTAATCTTTAGCAAACTTTTCAGTCGAGTGTAATTCACTCTTTCGAACGCTCGAAAGATCGGAAGATTCTTCGGAGATTTTGTGTTGTCAAAGAGACTCTACGTCGAGTCCACGTATTGTTCCTGCCGTTAATCGCCTGTCGTACGATGTAATCATACGGAAGTACGTGGCTTGGTGCGCACACGACATGACGTTTCTCTTCCTCGCGTTATGTCACGGCGCGAAATACGAGAAGGAGCTCGATATCGCGACCGAATTAAACGGAGCACCGACCACCGCGCGCATGTAATTCCCGCTCTCGCTCTCGACACGGTGACACAGATATCCTTTTGGGTCTTCAGAATCATTGATCTCTCGGAATTCTCATTTCAACTGTGCTTTAATCCTTTCGTCGCTCGGCGTCTCCCTCTTCGTCGTCCGCCACTTCGGAAAAGTTTGCTTCGTTAAGAAAGTTAACTCATTAACGTGCCCCGCAATTCTAAAATAATTACTCTACATAATTATATTGTTTAATTAATCTCGATGTTATTTTAAGAAAATTGTACATTAAGTATGGAATTTAATTATATGAATAATGATCACTCCGGCAAGGAATTCTCCTAAGAAATTATTGCCACTTTAATCGAGAGGTCTGCCATTAAAGATAATGAGATAAAAAGTGGAGCATACCTATAAATTCGACCCGCTTATCTCCGAGGGTGGTTGAAAGTTTAATTAATCGACAAATAAGAGAGACGGAAGAGAGCGTTATTTAAACGTGCAAACTCTCGATTTATTTATAGGTGGAATAAGTAAGCGAGATAATGGTGCAATCATGATTCAAGTTGAAAACGATCCTGAAGAGAGTTCAGCGGCTCGGATGTTCTGTATACGCTCTATACAGCGGTGACACAGCTGTAAATACATAAATTACAATCATGGATATACAGAAGAAATTTCTGTGCCCCCGTTTGGTGGATTATCTCGCCATCGTGGGGGCCAGAACGCCCGCAGCCTCTCGTCAGCCCGTACAGGTATAATAATACTTAGAGGAATAAGTATTCATTCGCAAAATTTTATTTTATTCACAAGAAATCGCGATGAATGTATAAAGCAAAATTTTATTTTATTCACAAGAAATCGCGATGAATGTATAAAGTAAAATTTTATTTTATTCACAAGAAATCGCGATGAATGTATAAAGTTGACAATAAATCTATATATTTATATTTTTTAATTATAAAAAGAATTTAATTAAAAGGAAAAGATAATATATAATAATTTCATTTCTTTGCGATAGGTGCCGGAATTGTTACGCAGATATCCGGTGGAGGATCACAAAGATTTTCCTCTGCCTCTGGATATGGTGTATTTCTGTCAACCGGAAGGTTGTAGTAACGTAGGACCGAAACGCACGGCCTTACGAGAGGCAACATCCTTCACCTTCACTCTCACTGACAAAGATTCAGGTTCGGTATCTCTTTCATACACACATATATACATTGCAAAATTGTGAAAATCTATATATTGTGAAGATTATTTGAAAAAAATGCAGGAAAAACGCGGTACGGCATCTGCGTGAATTTCTATCGACCTATGGAGAGAGCAGGGATCGTGGCTGGCGGAGGGATTTCGCTCAAGAGGGAAAAATACAACACCACTTTTCGAAGGGAAAGCTGGAGGAAGAGCATGGAGAGAAGCACCGACTCTGCTTTTTCTAGGTGAAATGGCTTATAATTATTTGTCCCTTCTCAATTTAATCTCTGATCAACAAAAAAAATTAAATTATCTTTTAATTATAAAAAATAAAGTATAAAGAATCTGCTATACCTTTGACACATTATAACAATAAAACAGACAAGAAAAAAGCCCTCTTTTCTCCTAAAATTACAAATTTAAAACCTGTAATCTTCTGAAGATTGTTGTTATATATAAATTGATAAAGAATACGGCTCTATGTATTTAACAACATGATAATTATGAAACGAGCGATAAGAGCCTAAAAACGCGGATGGTATTGCGTTTTTTTTTTTTTTTTCAAACATTAATTGTTCGCGAAAAAAATTTTTTTTTTTTTTTCAAACATTAATTGTTCGCGAAAAAAAATTTTTTCTTTTTTTTTGTTATATTGTTGTTATATATTTAAAAAATAATTTAAATGATTTGCGTATACGATATACTCGATACAGAGTTTCATTTATAAGACTGTATCTCTAGCCGTTCGTTATAGCGACTATAGGAGCAGTGCGGTAGGTCCTAGTGATTCTGAGAGAGATTGCTCCAGCAGCAGAAGGGATTCAGATACCCCGCAAGTCCCTCACGCTCCGAGATTGGAATTCATCGCACCGAGCGGAGACAGTGAAAGCGGCGGCAGTCATTCCCCATCGCCACGCGCTTCTCGAAGACGTCAGGTCAATATGACTATCGATTAATGTACCTTGCGCTCGAAATAATTTTTATTATCAAAATATTAAGAATCCTATAATTAATTTATTGACAAATTTTGTCTTAAATTTTTCCTTAAAAGAAAAACTTTTTAATTTTTGTTTAATTGATGCTCTCAGAAATGCACAGATATAATGCATTATCATCAATCATTTTTTATAAAAGCTATATATATTAACATTCGTCAATATAATATTTAATAATTATTATTTTATAATGCTATCGACAGAGAGTTCGCAATCACTCCTTGACTTCGCTCTGCATCATTTCGCATCATCCATTTTTCTCGATGTTCCGGGAATGTCTTTTCGTTTTGAAGAAGATCATCGACGCATGCAACGAAAGTTTCTCACCACAAAAAGTGGGAGCTTCTCGACAGACCAACAGGTGCACCAAGATCTCATTTTATGAATAATATTTTGTGACAATTTATAAAAGTATTCGTGTCTCATTAAACGCTAAATTCTTCCTCACAGAGACACAGTGTGGAGCGTTATTACGGGCCAGGCTCTGGGGGATACGCCATCCATCGTGCTTCACGACGTTCGCGAGATTGAGACATGGATATTGCGCTTGCTTAGTAGCCCCGTTCCGGTTCCGGCGAAGACACGCGTCGAGGTCGAAATAATATCACCCAATGTGCAGCCTCCGTTGTGTTTCGCCTTGCCGGATCACACCAGGTTCACGCTGGTCGATTTTCCTCTGCATCTACCATTAGAGTTGCTCGGCGTCGACATATGTCTGAAGGTTCTCACGTTGATCCTCTTGGAGAACAAGGTATGAATACGCAGATATAAATGTTGAAAATATATTGAATGTCTAATCAAATATATACTTTGGACATTACACTATTATAGATCATTGTATACTTAATGAGAGGATACTCACCAGAAATACTAATACAGAATCACGATTGAAGAAAAAAAACTTCATTTTCAGATTGTACTTCAGTCTCGAGATTACAATGCTCTGTCCATGTCAGTCATGGCGTTCGTCACAATGATCTATCCATTGGAATACATGTTTCCCGCGATACCCTTGTTACCCACATGTATGAGTTGCGCGGAACAATTATTGCTTGCCCCGACGCCTTTCGTGATCGGGATACCCGCGTCCTTCCTGATGTACAAGAAGAACTTCAAGATGCCCGATGATATCTGGCTCGTTGATTTGGATAGCAATAAAATAACGGCGCCCAGCGCTTTGAACGATGACGGTTTGCCACCGCTGCCGGAACCGGAAGGTACCATCTTGAAGAATCATCTAAAACAGGTAATATAATATTGGCAGCTATTGATGATATAAGCTCGTAAACTTTCGTAAAAAATTAACCGTGATCAAGAATGAAACGTGTTTAATGACTCATTATCCTCATCGCAGGCAATGCAACTGATGGATCAAGTGGGCTCTAGTGTAAATATTTATTACAATACTCAGTCCGCTTGGTGGCATATCCTTTATTTCGTAGTTAGCGGCATGCATGATTTATCACATAAAGAGTCAAATCGACTCTTGTAGCGTCACACGCATTTACCAAAGTACTAAGAATAAAAATTATAAATATCAAATAGAAATAGCAACTGTAGAAAAAAGATTTATAGTTTCTTTTTTTGTTAAAAGTTGAAAATCTTTAGTCATAGATTAGTAGATAAAAACAATTACTTCGTAATCATCCTTATTGCTTTTCGTTCGTAGAGTGAAAGTAGATTTAGAGCAGTAAAAATAAAACCGCAATAAAGCAACGAGTGATGCAACGAACTGCACAATCTTATTAATACAATTTATTGACTATTTAATGAATTTTCAGGCGATGGCCAGTTTGACAGGCCCACCATTGCTCCCGCAGGACATCTCGTCGCGTCTCACTTTTCAGGCACCAAGTAGAAGAGAAAGCGTGGCATCGCATCATTCCACTTTAAGGTACGATTTTATTTTCTCATTTGCTTAAAATTTTTATTAAAGTAACAATAATATTATTAATGATAAGCATAAAATTCTGACTGCTAACAAATTTGAATTCTCGATGAGAATTTTTATTCTTTTCAAATAAAAATTGTTAATATATACAAAAATTATTTTTAACTAGGGCAGAAAATGCATTATTTGTAGAATATTTTGACAGCGCAATTACTAACGTTTGATGTTAATAAAATCGATTGCCTTACAGTGTAGCTTCGACGAAGCACAGGCCAAGCGTCGATCAGTGCGCGCATCTTCAGCACACTCCGCTGAATTCGCCAAGCGTGAGCTCGTCATCGAGTCCTCCTCGTCGGCCGTCGATGTCACAAACAGTCGGAGGATCCGGGCCGACCGGTTCATATCCGCTGAAGGCGACCGGACAAAGTTCGGCGCCCTTCAATCCGTTCATCTACGGAAACGATGTGGACTCGGTAGACATTGCCACGCGAGTCGCCATGGTGCGATTCTTCAATTCGCAGAATTTGCTGGCCAATTTCACCGAACACACGCGCACCCTAAGGCTGTATCCCCGGCCAGTGGTTGCTTTCCAGATCAACTCGTTTCTTCGCTCGCGACCCAGGAAGAGCAGTTTCCTCAACAAGTTTGCGCGCACGCAGGCGGTCGAGTTCCTGGCCGAGTGGTCTCTAACTCCGAGCAACGTGGCCTTCCTCCGGGTACAGACGGGAGTGTTTGATCCCGCGCAAATCGGCGATAAGCCACGCTGGTACGCCACCAATCTCGAGCCGATCTATTTTCCTGTCTGGGACTCCGGTAGCTCCCTAGCGAACGCCTTGAAGGCGATGAAGGAGCACGAGAGCCAACCTACGGACGAGAGTGGCTCCGATTCGGAGGGTGCTGAGAGTACGAGTTCTTCCTATTCCTCTTTGAGTGACTTTGTCTCTGAAATGGCATCGTCTGATTTATCACCAGGTGAGTATCTTAAAATCTGGATGAGAAAAGTTCTATTTCTCCTATAATAAAATTTATTAAACAATATTTTTTTTAATATTATAATATTAAAAAAAAAAATATATATATATATATATATATATATATATATATATATATATATTTATACATGTGATTGTATTGATATAAATCTTTGAAAATTGTATGATTAAATATTTTAATATTCTTTATTATTATAATTATTTCGTATTTTAATACATATGTTTGATTACTTTTTGTATGTAGGTTACAATTGTCCGCAAGCGAGCCAGCCCCAACAAATGTCACTCTCAGTAGATCCGAAAAATGTTTACAATCCTCCGAGTTCTCTGCAATATCCGGGAGTGGAAGAAGATTCTCCGGTACGACCCGAGAGTCCACCGAGCACTTCTTCTAGTCACAGCGATTTAAGCAGTCCGAGCTTTAACAGGGATTCCGAACTTGAATTAAATCCGAAAGTTCACGAAGGCTCGCAATCTACTAACGTAAGTATATGAGCTTTTTTTCGTAATGTCTTTTGCCTCTTTCTTCCTTTCGCTATATGCACTACTTTTTATATGCTTAAGGAAAACTTATATATGTAATCACGAATTTTTTTTATACATTGTGCAATCATATATATTATATATACACACGCGCGACAAATCTAAAAATCTAAAAATTAAAAACAATCTATTTCCTTGATTATTGTTAATTAAGAAACACATAACAGTAATTTTATATCATTAATGATTTTTAAAATTGATAATATTCATCGTATTAAGATTGATTCGGAATAATTTGCATCGAAAGTAAATGTGTGTGTGTTAAATTTTTTTTATTTCACTAAATTGGCGTACTTAATAGGTGGTTCCTGCTGTGTATATACCATGACTAAAAAAAATACATAGCGTTACGATGATTTACGAAATAGCGCCGGATTAGTACGCTAACGAATTACTTGATCATAGGATAAAGAGGAAGGTGGTAGCTTTGAGTCAGACTCCGCGTCGACAATAACACCGCGCACAATCCTGAGCGCACAAAGTTCGGTAGGACAATTCACAGGGATGGGATCTTTAAGCACTCAATCTTCGCTCAACGACACTGAACGTCCTGCCGCTCCTCACAGGACCTCGCGTGTCAGTAGATATGTCACTCCTGTGAGTCTCATCTCCATGTTACCTTTAACTACTCTGTCATTCGAATGTCTCTACGTTCGAATGTTACACTTCGGGCTGATGCATGATAGATGAATTGAACGGGGAGAGTTTGTGAAAGTATGTGGAATGTTTGTTTTCGTCATCTCTTCTTCTTCTTCTTATGTATTTTTCGTCAAGGATACTATTTGAAGAGAATGTTGGCTTCTCTATCCTTGATTTGCGTTTTATTTTCAAAGTATCGTTTGTGACCTCATTTTTACATTTGTTTTAAACCTTTTTCTAGACATCTCTATCGTATTTATTTCCTGCACGCTCATCTCTTGAGATACGAATAAGATCCTATTCATATATCATATTCGATACTAAATGTAGTTTTGTAAATTTGAATTATCTCTGATTTCTAGTTTGTGTATCGCACCATTTTCCTTCTCAGCCTGAACACAATTTACTGTACTGCACATATTTTTATTTCTTCAGATGTATTATTGCATAATGAAATGTATAATATTACATATTCTTTCATTGTCTCTTTCATCTACACATAAAATATACAGATACATTTACATACATTTTCTCATCTTTCCTCTAACGACAGGTTTACGAATTTAAACGACTGTTATGTGTAAATTCGATTATTATGAGTTAAATGATAATCTTCTGAAAGATCGATATATACATACGCATACAAATATGCACTATTTAACCACACTTAAAAATATGATACCTTTCTCTGTAGATCTAAGTTGTATCACTTTAAATGTAATATATTTTTTATCTAAACTTATGCGTTTTAACATGACATTTTTTGTTGAAGCATGACTAAATTTTATCGCCCCGTACTTTAAATCTTAAAATATCACGTATAATAATTTTAAAAGTGACAATTAATACGTAAGATTCCAGAGAAAGAAGAAAAGCATTTATTTCTATTATAAAAATTTTCGAGTCTTTTCTATATAAAATCTTATAAAATATTGCTTACTTAAAATCTTGTCTATTAATATATTTCATATTAACTTAATTCCCTATTATACAATCCTGTTTATTTAAAACATTTTATAATACAATTTATATACATTAATATATATTATTAATTTATTAATGACAAAATTTTTAGGATATATTATACATATCTTTAACTATTGATTTGCATTCTCTTTCGTATTGACAATATAAAAATTTTCCAGTTATATGAGGCAAGAAGACTCGCGTATCCGATTTTTGGAAAAAAATGTTTTTTCAAGAGAACAGTCGTGAATGCTCGCGTGTTTTTTTCCAGGTACCACCTACTGGACCAGGTCTACAACGTCAACCGAGCGTCGGCAATGTCCTGGCAAGGGCCTCCAGCTTCAGCACCACCGGCGGGCCTCTTCTGCCGCGGCAGATAAGCGCCGTCTCCGACCATCATGAAGCGTCGATGACGACGATTCAACTTCAACGTCAGACATCAGCGGGATCGCCGATCTCGCCGAAACAGAACGACGGTAGCTCGGTGCAACGGCAGAACAGCGGCGGCAGCAGTTCTAGCACCAACACCAACACCGGAAACGGTGTTCTTCGACAGGGTTCGCAAGGCTCTCTATTCGAGCAGATCGCCAGCCAAGCCAAGGATTTGGTACGCGAGACCACGAGACAGAGCAGTCAGGACGGACTACTCGCGCACATGGACAAGGTACTTACAAGTGTGATGATGGTGATATATCCTGACACAATAGTATTCATTTGCATTCATTTTCTAGAAATCTGTCGAACGGATGATTGCGTCATATATTTTTTTCTTGATGTTATTTATTTATTAATTTACTCTTTATCTAGCTGAAGCATCAGGCGAAAGAAAAAATTACGGAGGCAGGCGAGGATAGTCTATTCGCGCCGCTGGAACAAGTATGTTTTCCTATAATATTACACATGCAAGGCGTTGACAAAATTAATATATACTTAATTATGATTTTTTTAAATATTCTAATAAGTTAACGCAACAAACTAAGAAAGCGATGGGCGAGGCCACCAAGTCGGTGCAAGAAGCATCCAAGACTGCGCTAGAGGCAAGCAAAACTGCTGCGGGTGTTAGTAAAAATACTTTGGATGATTTAACGTACGTTGGCAAGAGCACATTGGGAGATTTGACGAAAAGTGCCAAAGAAGTCGCCACAAAGAAGGGTTTGCTCAAGGTAAGTAACGAAAAAAATCTAAAAATTTAGACTCGCATTTTTAACATTAAAAGATATTGTATAAGAAGAAAAATTAAAAGATTTATCTAAAACATCTATCCACCACTTTGCTTGTATTTAGGGTCCCGGAGAACAACAATCGCCAGTACATGCACCATCGTCTCCCAATATGACGCAGCAGCGAAAGGATTCGGTTAGCAATCAGCTGGTCGCGTCAGATACGCGGAGCGGTGTCGGGCGAGATTTTTTCAGCAATATTAGTAGCGATCTGAACGGCTTTGCCGCGCAGACAAGCAGTATGTTCAGCGATCTATTTGGTATGTCCGGTATTTTTTTTATACGTTAATAATTAAGAATTTAAATAATATCATATATTCTGCCTGAATAGATATATAATAAGAACCTAGAAGAAGAAAAAAATATATATGTTTTTCTGAGAAAAAAAATAAAATTTTGTTACTATTTGTATTCTTTGAGATATTCTTTCATGTGTCTATAAATTTTATCGTTAATTTTATAATAATTTTAATTATTAATGATTTAATACATCGAGGAAAAAGAATAATGAAGATTATATCTAACTTACAGGTAGCAAAAATAATTCTAATCGAGGTAGTAGCTTCTTTCCGCAGAATCAGAAATCGAAAGAGAAGATAAATCCGATTCTAGTACCATTTCCTAAAGGTGCGAGTTAGTATGTTTCTAATTAATTTTTTGAATTTGAAAATAAAATTCAGCGTAATATAAATATGTGTATTGACAGTTGCAGGAAAGACGGGATTGGTAGAACGTTCTTCGTTAATAAAACATTCTTCGCACAAAGTTAATCAGGAAGACGCGCAGAGAATGCAAAATGCGGAACGTTCTAGTACAAATAGCGACAATCAAGCCTTTTTGAACGATGCAAGTATTCGCAAATATCATCTTAATTATCTCGCATAACAATTTTACTCAATTTTAATTTTCTCCCAACATCTTTCAGGTGGTGACGCAAGTGTTGGCCGGCGAAGGTGTTGGTTGGCTCAAACTGAACAGATTGAAGAAGCTAATGGAGGATGAAAATTATAGAGATTTGGTCGTGACAAAGCTAAATAAGGGTCTAAATAGAAAGATTAGTCCAGATGATCATATTGATGATGTGGTAAATTTTTAATTTCTCTTAATTTTAACACACAAATTATTTCAGAATATCGTTTGCTAAATTTGTTCTCGTGTTAAACTTGTTCTTATTAAACACGCAATTAAATATTATTTGATTTATTTTAATCCTTTATAGCCCATATCGAAACCCGTGTATAAGGGAATGTTAAAGTGCCTTCAAGCAGTAACGCATGGTCTTGCGCATACGTATAATAATTTCGGATTAGGCGGGATGGCCTCTGTCTTCCAACTGATGGAAATTGCTCACACACATTACTGGAGCAAGGATCTGTCCGAAAGTGATTTCGACAGTTCTTTGATGTCGCAGGTATACAAATTTTGAATATATTTCTATACGTATAGAACAATTTTAAATTTATATTTATTTCAATTTTTACTTATATTTTATAATAGAAGATAATGAGAAAAAGCATACACTTGTGTTTTGCAGGCATCTAGCCCGTTCGGCAGTAGAGAAAACTTGAAATCACCTCAATCTCCGAATCAACCTGATTTTATGGATATTACACAAAAATCAGGTATGTCTCTCTTTTTAAATGCAGTTGTCTCTCTTTTAAACACAGAAAATTAATTTTTATTGCACTGCTAAATAAAAATTAAATTAAATTTTATTAAATTTTTCAAATAAACAGTTTGTCGAATTGAAAGTTGACATGTATCTTAAACAAATGCATGTTATAAACGAATTGATAATTTATAATATTTTTTCGGGAAACATCAGAATTGCCGCAGGTGCATTTGGACACGCCACAAGCACCGCCGACAGGGGACACGAGCCAATCGACTACGGACATGTTTTTCGACATGTTTACGAAGAAGGGGAAATTTCTAAGCAAACTCACTTCGTTCGATTCGGAGGTAGAAAGAAAATTTTCAGCATCTTCCATAATTCAAACTACTCAAATGATTCTTTTAATCCTTATATATTTTAAACTGGAGTTTCAAATTGATTGATCGTTTTATATAATAGGTACAATAATACCGCAAGGGCGCGATGTTGAAACTAGTAACATGCCTCCGTCCTAAAACACAGGCGAGAAGAGTAATTCTTTTTTTTTTTATTTTTTTAATGTATACGCTATCGGCTTGACAGCTTCTTTAGTGTGGTTCCTCCTACAACCAGTAACGAAAAAAACACACAAACAATAAATGTTCAACGTTGGATTGTAACGTGCAATGCACACGTGTCATGTGTTTTTTAGAGTGGGCGGGGTGGTGGAACGGGAAGCAGCGAAGCTTTATCCACAGACGGAGGTAGCATTATCACTAATCCTGCTTTTCGGCAAGCGCACCAAGCTTCCTTCCGAAGCACCGTGTCTGATAGCGAGGTCGAGCAAGGCAATGTAAATTATCTACTGAATTAGTTTTACCTATAGTTGTACATTTTTATATATAATTGTTATACATGTATCTCGTAGAACGCAATGCAAAACACAACGCTAATAGCATCGTCCATTCTCATAAAATTAATCGATAAAGTTCAGTTCAATACATGTCTATTATTCAGATCATATAACGTAAGTCTCGAATGTGTATGTTGATTGTGTTAGTGAAATTAATGATTTTTTTTATAACACTTGAATGCCTAAGCACTTCAGGGAATAAGTATAAATAGAGTTCCTTTGATACTCGACCAACTCGGATGTTGATACTTGACGCAACACGAGCTTCCCGTAGTTTCCATAAAACACTCGAATCGTATCAATACCTAGACATTCGTTAGGAATACGAATGGACGCTGATAGATTGCATAGAGAATTATAATCGAAGGGTAATGGTAACATCTCTCGCTGCAATTTAAATTACGATCATATTAAAAAATAAATTTTCATGCATACGTGATGCACAATCAAGTATCTCTTCGTATCAAGTTACCCTTTGACCTTAGAAAGATGGCATCATATCACAATTAGTTGTGAATCTCTAGCTTGAATGTCAATCAAACAAAGAAGTCGAACAAAGAGAACATTCTAATGTATTTCAAGAGAAATATATTATTGCTTCATTAAAATTTCTTTAGATTTTTATTAGAATCTTTACTCTTGTCTTTACTCTTGTCTTTTCTCTGTTATTAATATCATTCTTACCCGATTTTATGATTCTAGTTTCCTCGGCAAGGAAAGCAACGTTCCGGCAGTGTTTGGTCCAGCAAATCATCTCTGAGTACCGGATTCCGTTATCATGACGGAAGTTTGATACCTACCACAACTCTACCAAGTCCAGGAACTGCGAGAACGTATCTCTTCGAAGGTATACATTCTTTTTAATTAGATAAAAGTATCCCAGATGAAACAGAGATCATAATTGTCTACAAATATTTACAAAGATCCTTTTTTCGCATATCTAATCTTTTAAGTAGAAAATGTTATCGAATTTTTTTCAGGTCTGCTTGGAAAAGACAGGTCATCTCTATGGGACGAAATGCAATTCTGGGAAGATGCCTTTTTAGATGCTGTATCGCAGGAACGCGACATGATGGGCATGGATCAAGGACCCGGAGAGATGGTGGAAAGGTAAGAGGCAACCGTAGAATATTTGACGAAAATTAGGCAACACAAATATATACTGAAAAATAAATAAGAAGATTGCATTCTTCGATTAATTTAAAATTAAAAATTATAAAATTGCGATAAATTGACTTTGTTTCAATTTTTATGTATAATAATATAATAGTGTAACAAAAAAGATGAAAAGTAATATTTAAAAAAATATTCATAAAAAGTATTCTCAAAAAATGTTTCCAACACAGATATAAGAGTTTAAGCGAAAGCGAAAGACGACGATTGGAGCACGAGGAAGATAGACTATTGTGCACTTTGTTGCACAATCTCACCGCTGTTCTGGTGATGCTGAACGTTGATAAGAACGAACTGAAGCGAAAAGTGCGTAGATTATTGGGCAAGAGTCACATCGGCCTCATCTACAGCCAGGAATTAAATCTACTTCTCGATCAAATAAGTAATCTCGTAAGTGTCCTGTAAGCAACTATCAAAAACCTGCAATCAACGTGCGCTTTTCTTCTTCTGTAGCACGGAAACGACATCGATCTGAAGCCTCTGACATCACGACAAATGCACCGGCAGTCCTTTACCGTGCATTCGGGGATCGACGCTGAGGGTGACCTACGGTTCCTCGAGGTTCGCCACGACGGTCTCGTGCTGAGATCAGTGAACGGCGTGATAGTTGAGCGTTGGTGGTACGAACGCATGGTCAATATGACATACAGCCCGAAGAATAAGGTTTTGTGCTTGTGGAGGAGAAGCGGCGGCAACACGGAATTACACAAATATTACACTAAGAAGGTATGTCTCTGAAAAGAAAGATTAATCACGAAGAAGGAAAGTAATGTTTTCTTCTATCTTATATAACATTTCTTAATTATTTTAAATATCCGTTTGTACAAACTTTCAAAAATATATAGAAAATACATTTATTTTTTGAAAATTTTGCAAAATTTTCTCTCTAAATATATATAATTTTTCCTAAAGAAGTAAGAAAAAAATATTATATATATATATATATATATATATATATATATATATATATATAATGTTTTAATAAAAGTTAGATAAAAAAAGAAAAAGTCTGTTCTTTCTCAAGACTAGATTATCTACAAAATCATATCAGATATGTAATGAGAATGTAAACGATCATTTTTTAGTGCAAGGATGTCTACTATTGCATAAAGGACGCTATGGAAAAAGCGGCGGCTCGCGGACGAGGCGCGAACGTGGGCTACGAACTCGGCGGCGAGTTTCCGGTGCAGGACATGCGAACGGGCGAAGGTGGACTCCTGCAGGTTTGCATGGAAGGCGTCGGTCTCCTCTTCGCGAACAGCAAGGTATGACTCGCATATTCGTGTAAAAAGTCGCACAATCCTCTTACAATTGTACGAAAAGAATCGAAAGTTCGGTTCTCACTGTCTCTCTCTCTCTCTTTCTCTCTTTTTTTCTCTCTCTCTCTTTTTCTTTCTCTCGAGGATTGTGCAAATTTATTTATAAATATATAAATATATACTTTTTTGACATTTTACGTCTCTAATTGTTTGTGTCATGTTGAGCCGCATTTGACATCATATACATTTATTTAAAATAATGATAATAATTATTATAATTATTATCATCTTTTATTTGATAATTATTATAATTGTTATCATCTTTCGCGCCTTATACAAAATACCAGATTTATTAACCATATATATTAACTATATATAATATTTCTTCTCTGGCCGATTCTATCGATTTTACTCTTTTTTATCAAAATACATATAATATGATATATTTATTTCAGCCAGATCAAATATATATATGTCAGAGAATATTTTATGTCACTATGAGCTGAGTTTGTTTAAAAAAAAAAAGTGAACAAATATTCTTTGTCCTGGCTCAATAAACGTGATCATGAGGTAGCAATTAATGTAACCTCGATCATATATAACATTGTGCTCGATACTGAATAAATATTTAAAAATGAAACATTTTTTTATTAAAGGGAAAAAATGTGCAAACACGCGACAATGTTAAATCTCGTATTGAACAGATCTCGTTGTTGTTTCTGCTACTCTTTTTGCCATTCATATTCTCTCGATCATCGAATATTCTCTCTCTGTGTTTTTTTTTCGTTATTGCATTGATGCAAGGACCACTCAATATTATCTCCCACTGCTACCCACTATAATCTGCTTAATTAATTTGTATCTCTGTATTGTGATTTATCGCGTGGTCCATGATAGGACAAATCGGACTCGTCAAAAGGTAGTTTGCCCGTAAATATCTACTTATTTATTCCCAAATTGATCAAAAAAAGGTTCATATGTTAGGACTGTTTTTCTTTTTGCCAATATACCTCACGAGGAGATAATTCAAAAATTACGTACCCGCGTATTAATACAAATCTGTATTGATACAATTAGAGTGGCTGTATAGAAGAAAATGTTAACAACTTCTCATTTTAACAAGAGAAACTGACATCACAATCATAAATGCGTGTATATACCGAATGTTGCACAACGATGGCGTGTTTTCTTTTAATTGCAGATTTTTCGATCACTAAGTTCAGTCAATTTTTCCTTTAAAAAAAATATATGTATCTGTTCTTAAATTATGCACAAAGAACATGTAATGAAGTAAATTAAGTCTTGACTATTAATATGAATTTTGGATACAAGATCTTATTTTTAAGCTAATAATGAAATGTTTAACCTATCTTGAAAAAAAGAGATAAAAACAATCCCAGAAATTATCAATAAGAATTGTCAAAGAGAAAATTTATTCAAAATTGACTAAAGAAATCATAATTTTAAAAGAAAACACGCTTAATGTGGGACACTCTGCATATGCATGTCGAAGTACTTCACACGAATATGGTCCATCTAAGCTTTACGCATTTATTTTATTTGCTTTTAGTAAAAATATTCAACGAATTATGTGATTCAAATGAGAAATATAATTGATTATCTCGTGGCAGAAAAATCATGAATAATGTACAACGAGTGGAATTGGAAATCTGCAGGCTTCGTTATTATTCATACATTTACACGCACATAACGCTCATATATACACATATGCAACTCCTCACAATCAACGGAAAAAAAATTGTTCTTCTTGTTGCTAAATATTTCGGAAGTTTTGAATAATCTGATTAATCTCTCGCGATTGATATTATATCACTGATATCCTCTCGGTTATTTTACTGGATAATATTGTGTTCAGGCGTTATATAATCAATGTTTTCTTGCATGGAAGCTCGATGTGCAGTTGCAGACTCTTTTATCTGTATATTATATATATATAATTACATATTATATTACATTTATATATCATTATATATACATTTATATATATATAGGAAATAAGGTATAGGGCGATATATATATATAAGATTGTCTTTTTTGAACACACTATACTCCTATATCTTATCATTTGTATTGAATGTTGGATGCTATTATATTTTTTCCATAAGTCTAACAATTCTTTTATCTGTCGTGGTCATACGTGAGGAAAGTCTATTCGAGATGAGAACGAAAAATGAAGAAGAAGAGAAGAGAAGAAGATGTAAAATGCGACCAAAAAGTATCGCGACCATACACAGATCGCTGTTTATTTCGGCTGCTTACCGATAAACGGATCGCCGATCTCATGCATATATATATATATATATATATATATATATATATGTATATGTATGTATATATATTTATATACTTATATATTTATATATTTATATATTTATATATTCATATATTTATATATTCATATATTTATATATTTATATATTTATATATTTATATATTTGTATATTTATATATTTATATATTTATATATTTATAAATTTATATATTTATATATTTATAAATTTATATATTTATATATTTGTATATTTATATATTTATATGTATATTTATGTATTGGCAGAATCTTGCGCGAAAAAATGGCGAAATATCCGTAAAATATTATGCGCTCAGGATCCCGTATATATCCATTCTCCAGATGATCGGGATGATAGACTTTTCTCAGCTTGGGGAACTTTTGAGATGGTCCTTGAACAATGAATATACCTTGCTGTTTATCCGATTGGCCATGACGTTAGGTGATAAAATGTAGCTGTAATATCATCGTGTACAGCTCTATCTATCTATTCTATCTCTATCTCTCTATACTACATATATATATAAACTATATCTTAACTGAGTGGATAACTGCTGTTATCAAGGGTTTTAATTTTCTGTTTTTCTGTTTTCTGTTTTCTTGTCCCGTCCATCGACATTGCCCTGCGCGGCTGGGCAAACAGGATTTCGAGGTATCAAATCACAATATAAGTCATTGTTTGTTATATAAATTCAGTATATATGACATAATATACTCAATGTTGGCCGTGTTCCGGAGATGCTTATTTATTTTTACCATTACTTTTGGCCGTATATTATTATTATTATTATTATTATATCATTATATACTATATATATCTACCTACATTCTTAAATGCATTCGAATTCACTGATCTGCTCTGTCTATCTTTACTGTTTTTTCTACGATCGATCGGTGTTAGTTGTAATATATATATATATATATATATACGTATATGTATCTTCGTTACGATATATATATATATCGTAAAGCGCTGATACCTAATGTAGGTATTCAGTAAAAACATAAACAATGAAATGCAGAACAGTGTTTGTCGCATATATATATCAAAAATCCGATAATATACATTATATATTATATATTGTATATCGTTTAGATGAAATATTTGTAAGTAGTGTTTAGTGCAACTTGTAGAGCGATGTTCGATTTGCACACACAATGCAACTATATATATATCTATATAGCCTAATCACTCGTACATGAAAGTATACACAGTCATTACGTCACGATCATCATTACAGCTTCCACGTATCTTTACACACCGTATCTTTCGGTAATCGTGAAATACGTAAAAAAAAAAGATTTGAATTCTTCGTTATCGTTATTGCTCGACGCGATACGATACTATTTATTGAAGATCGATAATACAAAAGTTATATCCCGATCTTCTATCAAATTTCTGAAAATAATTCTGCTCGACAAACCTTTGCTTTTTTTTATTTCGATTTTAAGTTGAAACAGAAAATAAGCGAAACGCTGATCGCAAATAGAAAATAATATAAGATATAAGAATAAAATATAAGAGTCGATCTGTGTGATCGGAAGGAAATAGAATGTTATAAAATTTATGATCCATAAAAGCCACTCTTTATGTAAAATTGTGGAGTGTAACCGTAAACTATACACTTTACCGCAATATACCCGTAGCAATATATACCTCTCAACTGTCCCTTGCGTATGTCAAAATAGACCAGTAGAATCGGGGGCGATATTTCTCAAGAGATGAAATGAGACAGTGTTACGCAAAATTAAATTGATCCACAAAATTAGAAGAAATGGATTATTAGAAGTAAAAATAAATAAGTGCACGAAAAGAAAAAGATTTCAAATTTGATTTAAAAAAAATTTTAATTTTAAAAAATTATGTTTAAATCACAAATAATTCTTGCATAATATTGAATAATTTATCGTGATAGAATCTGCCTTTTCGCAGATTTAAACAAAATTACAGCTATAGAAATAGTAATAAAAGAATTGAAAACAGCTCTTTAAAACTCTAGATTAAAATATATATTTTTCAAGCATATAAAAATAAAAAGACAGTGAAAAACTAGTATTAAAAAATATGCTACCCGATTTATACAGTCGTATATCTCTCGAAATCTATCTACACACTGCTAGTTATGTATAGTAGAGCAATGGTTTTTTCTTTGTTGTATAGTGGTTTCAACACCATATTACGTGTCGAAAGGGGATCATCTCCGAGATAATCGTGATGAGAACTCGCGCTAGCCTGAATCTTGTCGTCACGATATTACTACACTCCTCTGGCATGGCACTGCTAATATAATGTTCCTTGTTTACGACATTGTACCGAGATTTTCCGATATATATTCCCCCTGACAAGAGTGAACATTCGTCATCATTATGTCATCCCCTTCACCCCCTTTTCTCGATTTCTACCAACACCCTCGCTCTACGATCGATATGTATATCACGACCGTGCATCATTGTCGATCGAACCACGTCCACGTCGGTCTGTATTAGATGATACAATTGCACATTTAGCAAGTTATCGACGCTAAGCAATCAGTGACATTTTACGATTGAGTTTAGGCCATCTCCAGAGTTGCCTGCCGCTATATTTCGCTGATGTTGCGCCTGCTGCTGCTGCTGTTGCTGCTGTTTGTCGTCGCCGCTGCTCTGCCGCTAGCTTCTCGCTTACAAATCGAGATTACGACACGACTATTAAATCATGCATGTTTTTGATACATTTTTAGTCATAGAATAAATCTTAGATTGCTTATAAACCTTAGGTCGCTTTCACCAAGCGTTATGTTTGCAAAACTCAGCAGTTACGAAATTTTCTCGTAGATTTTAATTTTAATATTAGTAGTATTAGCTTCATTAATATATATTAAATTTTTTGTAGAAATAATTAACACAAAGATACACATCTGTCTCAATATATTTTTATATGGCATGATTATTCTATTTTATGAAGAATACTTAGATCTTTAAATGTATTTTTCTTCAAACTTGACTTTTTTTCTAATATTGTGTATTATATTAATTTAGTTTTAATAATATCTAATATTTTATAAAATAATTCATAAATTCTATTTTTCGATTGTTAGAGATTTTTATGCAAAAGCTGAGTTTTGTGAGGAAATATTATTTATTGTTCGCTGCTAAATTTGCGATCAAAATGTAGTGAGATTGAGCATGCTGTTATAAAGCGATTTTACCGCTAACAAAAGAAGATGTACGTTTGCATGTAAAAAAAATATTTAAGATTCCAACTCAATTTTATTTCTTTCGTTTACAGTTCGAACTTTTACATTTTTGCACGTCTAATGAATATATTTCAATTTTAGATTTTATGCATTAAATGTAATATTTACAATTTTCTACATAAAACGCGATTCGATATCTACACGTGGCCGTCGTTGCCGAGAGATTATCTTTTAACGTTCTCCGTTTTTACAAAGACATTTCATAACGGAGATTATTAGAGAAAATAAAGTTACGTGTGCTCGAAATTAAGAACGTAAACATTGAAATAATTAGATTGTTTGAAATGAATAATATTGTGGAAGAGAAAAGCGAGTTTTTTCGAATTTAAACCGTTCGTTCCGCACAGAGAGAAATCAACAATAATATCTTTGAAATAAAATTATGCAAGAGTTTCAATTTATTTGAGATGAAACATCCGTATACTCATTAGGAAAACGGAAAAAAAGTTATTTTTCTCTTTGTAATAATGCTGTATGAGTATATTGCTTCTCGTGTAACCTGTGCAAGCCACATTTATCTCGTAAGCGACATATAATAACAGTGATTATTACTATTCTAGATGTGTTACAAATAAAATTTAACTAATAATTTTTCGATGTACATCACCGTACGTGACACACAATATACTAAAAGCTGAAAGATAATTTAAAATTTTACTATATTAAAAAAAGGAACGATATATATTGAATAAGATAATTTTTATAAATTAAGAAAATTATGTTATACGAGAGTGATATGTAATTTTAATACATAACTGCTTAGAATAGTTTTGTATGGTGACGTGCATCAAATAAGACAAACAATATGATAATACCTGAAATCTATTTTTTGTGCAATATCCATCGAGCGCGTCTAAATTCTTAATAAAAAATTATTCCAAGTTAAATTGTATAATAAAGAGAATTTTCAATCATAAAAATTTATAAATACAAAGCTAAAAAAATAGATTATATGTTAATTAATTCGAAAAATTAGCGCTCGAAGGGTGAAACAGACACTTGTCGTCGAATGAGCTTATCGTCACAATTTCTACAATAATCGTCGTCACGCCTTTTAAAGAGCTGTTTGCACACACAATTAATATCGTTATATCGGCGCATATAACAATAAAATAGGCCATAGAAAATCGTCACAAGTGTGCATGATCGAGTAGATCCAGATCCGTAATGCGCGATGCGCAGAACACTAACATAAATCGATTGTGTTATTTGCAGTTTTTTGTAAGACTCGATCATATCCGCAAGTGCTTTACTCAAAAGGATGGAATCTTTGTTTTGGAAGAATTCAGTAAGTGATACATCGAATATTGCTTCGATTACCATACGCTTTTACATACGCCGTAGAGATACCTCGTGAAAAATAGAGATTCACGATAGCGATTCACGCTTCCGCTGCAATTAAATTTTAGCCGCGATACGTCGATATATTATCAGACACCTTTCTGTTTCAGATCCTAAAACTAGACAAGTAATTCAACGTAAATATAAGTCGCAAATGGTGAGTAGATTTCATAATTTTCTTGTTTTGCGAAAACATATACAATAATTCACATTAAAGAAAAATACTTGCTCTTAAGGAAAACAAAATAGGATAAAATACATATTTGCATTTTTATTAAGACAAAATTGCAATTTATATTAATATTGGAGTCGCATTTATTTTATCCGAATTAATCGACATTTGTTTTATCGATGGCATATAATAATACTTTGTAATTTCAGAATATTTTTCACGTTAAAAAGCACTTGATAAATACGTAAAATATCATTAAGTTATATAGGATCTTATTTTTTAATTTATTAATATATTCAAATTAATATAAATCAATTCAAATCGCGAAACATTAGAAAAATAATTAATGATTTTATGTTATAGTTTGATTTTTTATTTATCATATATATGTAGCTGTATATTGTGTGACAGGCTGAAGAGGCGGTTCGCTGCTTGCATAGAGTATTTTCTGTTGCATTTACTCTTCATAAACTCCCGTTGGAGAGTCATCACAAACATAAGCGCGAAAATGACACCGCATGAAGCTCTCTCATTTCTAAGTTATTTATCATTTCTTATATCTCACGTAAGTTCTTTTCCAATTGCTTTAAGTAAATCCTTATAATTTATAGTTTTGTAAATTACGTTGAGAAATTTTTTATAAATCACTTTTCGTTTCTAGACAAGATTCTGAATGATTTAACATTTATTTCAAAGTTAAATAATAAAATTTAATATATATTTTTATATATTTTTTCCGAAAACAAATTAATTTCGCAAAATTCCTTATGAAGCAATAATTTAATATTTATATAATGACGTAAAACTTTTCCTCATCCATAGGCATCTGATATCTGCTATGCTGTTTTGTGCGTATTTTCTTACGTGGCTGCTGGTTCGGAGCAACGAAAGCAACAACAAGGTCAACAGCAACCATCTCAACAGCAGCACATACAACGCCAACATCATCAACAACAACAACATCATCATCATCAACAACAGCATCATCAACAACAACAGCATCATCATCAACAACAACAGCATCATCAACAACAACAACAACAGCATAATCAACAACAACAACAGCATCATCAACAACAACAACAGCATTATCAACAACAGCAGCAACAGCACACTTTGCATCCGAATGAACAGCGTCAGCAACAGCAACAGCACTATCAAGCCCGGCATCCCTACCAACAACACAGACAAGAGCAACCCCAATCGAGCAATGTAACAACCCAAATGCACAAAAATATGCAACTAGACCCTTATCCTCGTCAACATTGACGCAGGCAAAGACACTCGCTTCCCTTCGTTAGCATTCACGGCAAAAATAGTTGCGCCCCTTACGCCTGTTTACCCTGGGTATAAGTGCGCTATCCTTCTCAGAAATTATTTGAAGATTCGATTGAATGTGAGCAAAATAACGGTGATGTTATATTTTTTTCGAAGAAATATTTTCTTCTTTGCGCCGTAGCAATGCTCTTCCTTTCCGGAATTGAAATCACTTTGTGAAAAATTGTAGTAACTAAGAACATGAAAAAAATCATATCTATCCTTCGTTATAATTCGTTAATATCAGACTTACGGTGCGAATTTTTATTCGAAGTTAGTCTTGTGTAGTCAATGTGATATCTATGATATTCTTGTATTCACTCGCATACACGATATGCGTCACCTAAAGCAATTCAATACAATAATTATTCGTAATTGGCGGTACAATTTTGTATAATACGCCGCATACAGAGATTGTATTTATGATCGTTCGCGACGATAAAAAAATATTTATTTTAGCTCGTATCGAAGTGAGAATGGTTGATGTTAATTAATAAACGTTGCGCGAACTTTTTAGTTATCGCATACGGAATTAATTCTATCGTTTTTTGGGTACTTGAACTTCATAACTGAAACATAGACAAGTGGCTTTATCCGTTCACTATCTCTCTTTTTTTATGTTAAGTCTGTAATCGAATTTAGTCGGAGTGTTATACTCGTTTTATTTAAGTTGAAATGTACTGAAATATCGCAATGTTAGAGAAAAACTGTTGTGCGTAAGATGTGTAGAAAAACATACTGTCATTCTATATCTTGAATAACTTGCACGGTGGTCATTCTTTTATACGGTTTCGAATAAAGAAGAAAAAGAATCTTTCTCGATAGCTCGTAGAGCTCGTTTTAGGATACATGTAATGTTTCCAAAGTTCTAGGCCTTATATGTAATATAATGTAATTGTAAAAAGAAGGCTCTCGAAATCTAAGATGATACATCTCTGATACCGTAAAGATTTACATCCTGCGTTTTCCTACGAGTCATTAGTTAGGCAATCGGAAATTGCATCAGCAACGAAATCGCGATTCCAAATCGCTAGTCGGAATCGACACTAAGAGTGCGAAATATTTCTCACGGAAATAAATACTATATTTTTTTCTTTGCCGCATTTTTCAATATTCGTTATGTTAGATATATACGCGTAAAAAGACAAATATAGAAGAAACGAACGACCAGCTTAGGAAAAAGGATATGTACACTAGTCGCAAACTCAGCGTGAAATAACCGTAGCGTACGTTACACACAAATATCAGAAGAAATGATATATTTTCTTGTAACGTATAAGAAGCGTATAGATATTTGTAAAAAGGTATAGGATGTTTGTAAATAATAATTGGCGATATAGTAAACGGTACGACCAGCATCCCTTTTTATTTCTCGTTTTTTAATACGATTATACATATTAGAGCTCGTTCATCAGCTGAATTGGAGAGAAGTATATTTCTAAGAATAAGAGAGAGCGAGAGAAAGTGAGAGAGATGTTATCTTCTAAACATCTGAAAAAAGCATATGTACACGACCCTTGGTACCAAATTTGTCTGAATCCCGATGTTTAGAAGTTCCGTCGTCAATGCCACGTTTAAACGATACGTCGATCGATCATAGTCATTCCGAGATATATCACGATTAAAAGAACTTTAGACCTCTAGAAGAGAAATTAATACCTCGCATTGTATAGTATTCATCCATGTAGACGCCTTATACCCAAAATATACTTGTAGCCAAATCGATATTAAATAATATTTATATTTACCTGCACCTAACTCTGCGAGATTTGACAAATAATTTGAATTTTTAGCATATAAATATACAAGTTTCTCGCCCAGAAGAGAAAATGAAGATTAAATTCCATTATAATTTAATAATTCTGTGTCATTATTCAATAGAGACTAATAGGCTACACATATGTGGACGCATATGTGGTTCAATAATTATGTCGTTAACCGTTCATTAAATTCAATTACTAAATACACTCGAGACAGATTTAAAGCGATGGCAAGAAATGTGCATTTATTACGTTTATATTATCTTCGCAATAATTATCTTTGCAATTGAATTTAAGATAAATCTAATCAATATATCGATAAAACAAGAAACTTATTTATACGTATAACTTAATTACAATTGAGAAATTAATCTTCAAATTTATTAACACATATTAATAAATATGAATAAATCTAAAAAAAAATTGATCAATAAACTGACAAATAAAAATAAATATATCAATTTATGAAATGAATGATATAAATAAATAAATTAATAAATAAAATTAAGTTGAATAAAATTCCCATATGCATCAATACTGGTCAATACAAATAATGGCTAAATATATATTTTTTAAAAGTATAAAAATAAAATAAATTACTTATCCCTCGTGACAACATAAAACAAAAAGATGATAAATCATTACCCACAATTAGATCGGACTCTCGTTTAATATTTTTAGTATCACCGATTTTTTATTTCATCGGAAAAGTTGAGACTTAATCTAACAATCAGACGTAATCGTATTTGATCGAAGCCACAATGTCAGTTGTGAGGATTGAATTTCATACCTGATCGGATATTTGTATTTTTTTTATTGATGTCTGGCACATAAGCGCGATCTTATTACTCGAGGCTTGTGGTCTGTAGTCGCGTCTCAAATCTCATTGTGCGAGGATGGAGCGATGGATCGGAAAGGTGGCTGTGGTTACCGGAGCAAGTGCCGGAATCGGCGCAGCGATTGCTCGAAGTCTTGTTAAACAAGGTAAGGAAAAGCTGGAATTTTACAGATAAATATTGCATTAAAATTTATTTCCATCGAAAGACAGATTTGAATTTCATCAATTCAAATGCTTTGCAGTTTCAAGCGTTTATCTTGACGCAATACATCTTACCGTAAGATGTCAATAATATCATCCGTTAATAGAAAAGTAATCGCTTATATTAAGAAAATGCTATCTAACGCTATTCGTGCTACAATAAAAAGATTAATCTTCCTTGATTTTTTTTAAAGTACCTTTTATCGTTTTATCGTATCAGGTATGATAGTGGCGGGCTTCGCGAGGAGAGTGAAGAGAATCAAGGAAATCGCTGACAATTTGGAAGATTCCCCGGGAAAGCTTTATCCTGTAGAATGCGATGTCACTAAGGAGGACAGCATAATCGCGGCTTTTGCACGGGTGAAGGATGATCTCGGCCCGCTAAGTGTTCTCGTGAATAGCGCTGGTATCACAAAGGAATCTTCACTCATAGGTGCCTGACAAATCTTAACAAAATTTTACATCCGATAAAATAATGTATCTCGTCCTCGAAAAAAAAAATTATATTCAATATGAAAACTGTTTTGTTCGACTAATAGACAAAGAATATAATAATTATTTTTTATAGATATTAAAAACGCATTTTAAAAGAATTTTTTCGACATGATATGTAATTGCATTTGTAATTTTTTTCAACGTCCTAGAAAAAAATTATGTATTTTTTACAGACGGCACTTTAGAGGAGTGGCAGTCAGTATTTAACGTGAATGTTTTGGGACTCTGTCTCTGCACACGCGAAGCCGTTCGTACGATGCGTGAAACCACTGCCGAGGATGCCGTAGTGATCCACGTGAATAGTTTGGCCGCCGAGAGGATACCCTTCGTACCAGGATTCAGTGTGTATCCGGGATCGAAGCGAGCCGTCACCGGCCTCGCCCAGACCTTGCGACATGAGCTTGCAGGCACGCATATACGAGTCACGGTATATTCGACATACTTAATAATTAATATTATATATTAATATAATTATACATTATTAACACAAAATGTATTAATCATATATTATTAACAAAATGTATTAATCATATAATATTAATCATATAATTGTATTCTTTTTTACATGTATGTACAAATATTTTAAAATATTTGTTTAAAGAAAATTGAATGTCGATAGATTTCTCTCTTTTTCTTTGTTTCTACTTACATTTTTTTTCTTTATTACAGAACATCAGTCCCGGTTTAGTCGCGACCGATTTCATGACCTCTTATAGCATATTCTCATCGGAAGCAATGGCGGCGATGCCGACTTTGAATCCGGATGATGTTGCGGCAGCGGCGATTTACGTGCTATCCAATCCTCCTCACGTTCTGGTATGGTATATCATCTATATATGAGTACATTTTTAAAACATTCTTTTTTCCTATATTGTATAAAAAAATTAAGTCATTTAAAATTTGTAAATTAACTAAAAAAAATGATATTTTTCTCGCAGATACAAGATATCGTACTGAGACCTCTGGGCGAATCGTGGTAATCAATTTTCAAATCAATTATGTGCTTTATACAATGAATTATATATAAAATAATTTTAATCTAACAATTTTGTTTGCTTTTTACAAAAGTGGCACTAATAAAAAAAGCAGATTTATATTCATATCTTCTTTTTCCTACTTCAAATCGTGTGAAACGTTCTGTAAATTAATATAAGAGTCATATAAAAAATATTTAGTAAAACCGGAAAAGTTGAGAATTTGCGATAGAAGAGACGCACTCTCATAAAATGCTAACTTACTTGAATCTTTTCATCGAACAACGAGTTACGCCGACTACTTTAATGCATGGATTCGCTGATGGAATGGGTCGATTGAGGTAAAGAGATCATTCTCCTCCACATTCTCTGAAAATTCTGATGTAATGCTCTTAAGATATCGTCTTATCGTTTTCTATGACCGTTCCTTCTTTGGAAACCGCATCAAAATCGTCACGTATCGTTGTATTTCATTCTGTTTTTATATTTGAATAGCTTCATTTTGAAATTAAACATTGAATATTGTCCTTTAAGCATTAGCGCTATTATTTTATTTCTATTTTCGAAATTCTAGTATTAGCACAAAATGTTCAGATAGCCAACTGTCTATGAGATTGCTGTCATATTATCAACAATTAATAATTAGTGTAAATAATTATTAAGGATCTCATTATTACGTCCGTTCACAGGAGATTATTTGAGCAAATACCGGATGAAATCGTTGCCTATGATGAATATTATAACATTTACAATTAGTATACATTCAGTGATAAATCAAATAAAGCGCTTGCACTTTTCGTATAATATACATGAATCTAATCCTCTTAATAATAGACTGATATTTTATACAGAGCATATACTTTTTCACACACATCGTTTTAAAATTTATTATATAATTTATTATATAATACGTATATTTATTATATAATACGTATAATACGTATATATAATACGTATAAATCATCATTGATTGAAGCATCATTTAATTTCCATATAAATGTAGCTTGTATGATTTGACATCATTTACCTTCCATATAAATATGCTTTTATGTAGCTTTACATTTTTAAAAAACTTGCTGATAACGAATCAAATCAAAAATAGGCAACAAATATAATTTAAATTTAAGATCAAAATTTGTTGCCATAATGCTTACATATGAGGACATTTATGATATTTGTTTTATTTGTGTAAAATTTATGAAAACAATTCATATTTTAAATGCACGATATTTAACTAAATAAACTAAATAAATTTCTTACAAACTCTAGAAAGAATGTATGGATTGTGGAAATTGCTTATATATTTATCAATATATAAGTCATCATTCATGATCATTTACGAATGATGATTGAAGGTAGATTATAATATAAAATAATGCCATATGTTTATATGGACGTATTTATTTCCAATTATTTCCATTTACCAGTCAAATAATTTACAAAATCTGGTATTATGTTAAGAAATGGATTGCAAAAAAAGCGATACGTTAGGACAATTCTATTTAATAAAGGTGTGAAGCAATTGGTGTTATTTAGTGCCTAATTGTGAAGAAATAATCCTATATAACGTAACACATTTAGATACACGATATTATACGGAATAATAAATAAAATCAATTGATGGGAAATTTGTATGTAATATATGTATAAGGATAACGATAACAATAGGAATTGTTATCAATTTCGGCAATCGGTTATTTGTGGATAAATACACACTATGCGAGAACGTTATAGATTCGAGACGCTGTATTTATATTTCCTTGCTGTATATTAATTATATCTCACATATAATAATTAAATATAGAAGAACGATATATATATATAACATAAAGAAAATCAGAAAAGAAACATGTTAATTCAACAAAAAATGCAAAACTGTTATCAACTAGTTATTGCTATTGTTACAAAATTTGTCTTGTGTAACGCATGACAAATTTCATAACAATGTGCATGAAGCTGAACACAGAAAAGATTGATTATTAAATGCAAACATATTTTAAGACTTTTTCGAGGCACAGGCGTGTTACTAAATTGCGTTTGCCTTGTCGATGACAAAAATGAAAATACGAATATAAGAATATTTTCGAAGAGAGCATGCAGAGAAATAAATATCGATAGTATATCTCAGGTATAAGCTGTTTACAAATACCTTATGGCAAGCCACATCATCACATCCATGTGATTCATCTCTCCGTGAGAAAAATGACACATCCAATCTATCTTGTTTCCCCGCTAAACACGAGTCCAAATTCCGTATCCGACCTAGGAGAGAAATCCGTGAACCCTATGAAGCGCGAATGATATATCCAAATCCACATCCTTATCCACATTGCGCATATCGTTCATCTTAATGAATCCGAGTGATCCTCGATACGATCCGATGAATACAGCGTAGGCAACTTTTTTATCCTTATCCAAAAATATCCGTCCATGCATACTATAATTTATCCCGTTTCCGAATCCTGTCAGCATCCTAATCCGGATATTAATCCGGAATCCTGTCCGTCGTATCAAGTTCCTCTAAAACTATGGAGTCAGTTCCCGGCAAGATGACAGAGAGTTTGCTTTATACTCAAACGCGCATCATCCTCTTGTTTATGCCAGTTAAATCCTGAAGACTCGCACTGTGTGTTTACAATACGCGACAAAAAGAAGTACACTCAACGATCGATCGGAAAAACGATCATAGTTATCGCGAAACACGTTTATTTTGACAATTGGACTTTAAATCCGATATTATCAAATATACGATATTAGACTTGCAATAGTCTTTTCAAAGAATCACTTCCACCTTTAAAATTAACACTAAATGCGAATTATTTGCATGCATATGTAACAAAAAAAACTATTAACAAAATCGAGTCTAATATTGAAGGCATCTGTTGTATCAATAAGAGGATAAATGTCGAAATCCTCAATGTGAGTGATCCGAAAAATTAATCTTCTCTCACCAAAGTTCAAGAAACTTTGAAACTAAAGAAAATCTTTCCAACAAATCCAGTTGCAGTTGACAATCCATTACTAGTTTGACTGTTAAGTTTATAAATGAATTAATAAACGCAGCATATTTATATGTTAATTACGCAGAAATAATACGCGCGCGAAGCACTTTACCAGGATAAGCACATAATATAATGATGATCCCACTCTCGTTATGTTTCTCGTTTAAAACAGCGACACACAAAAATGTCGAGCTTCAAACTGGGATTCTACTAGTTTCAAAAAGAAATATTAATGATTTTCGCCTCCTTGTAATGGACTTGCCAACGTTTCCTGATCCGGCAATCGAGAATCCTTGAACAAATCATTTTTCATCTCACTCTCCAAAATTCTCTCCTGATCCTGAATTTCCTCTTGAAAGTATCCTGTTTCGCTATTCTCATTTTCATCTATGTCTTTTAATCCTTTTATGTTTATAATTTATGTTCTCCAAAACGCAATCCATCTCATCCCAACGTCAAGCGAATGTGTATTATATCCATCCAAGAAGTAAGATCGTGTTGATTTCAGTTTTTCATTCATTGTGTTACAATCCAATCCAATATACAAAAGAAGAAAAAATACATTAGTTTCTTATATGATGTAAATTACAATGTTAGATATACAATTTATCAATGCAAATGTAATCCTTGTGATGTGAATAAAGAGATGTATAATATACATAATATATGAATATATATAATATATACAGATTTTTTGTGACAAAGATTTTTGAAACATTGCATCAAGGAATAAACATTCGTATAATAATGAAAAGTAGAAAATAATGTACATAATAAAGCAAGATCACAGGATTAATTTGCAAAAATAGCATAAAATACATGATATATCAAATGTTTTCCTTTCACAAATGTACAATTTTAGGATATAATAAAAGGATATTTTGAAATATACTTTTAATTACATTATTCCGAACTGTACGAGAAAGGAAAACACGCAAACAGAAAAATATGAAAGACAATATATCAACTTATAATTATTTCATCGCTATTTATATATCCGAAACGAAATTGGAAACTCTGATATAGAATATTCACAGAATAAAAAATCGCGCTAATTGAGAGACAAGCGCGATAATTAAAGACGCAAAATAATTTTTTTTTCAAATGTAATTTATTAATTGGTTAAAGATTGGTTGAAGATGCTGATGTCGGAGATAATATTCATAACGAAAAGAAATAGTTTGACCCTTCAAAATAATATAGAAAATTTCCACAACGTATATAATAATGGTAAAAAATTTGTTTAAGGTTCCTAGACTTGACGCGTATTATTAACGTCTTCTAAATTTCTTCATTAAAAATGTTGACATTAAATATTTTATGTTTGTTTTTGTATCGGCACGTCACCGTTAATGTTAATGTGCAATTAATCGTTAACGAACTTTTGATTAATCGACAATTGCATTTCGATTCTTATGACTTCCTGTGCTCTGTTATGACTTATGCTCCACCATGATTGGTCAGTTGCCTTCTTTTACAATTTCGATTTCATTTTTTTTATTCACTAATGCTTTATATATTCCCCAACTCTTCCTTTTTTAGCGATTGGAATCGAAAAGAGACTTTTCACATTTGTTTGTAGAAACTGCTAAGAGTTATTTGAGAATGTGAAGCAGACTTCAATTAAAAAAAGTTTATATAATTTCGATAATTAATGTATCAATATATAGGAAAAATAATTATTTGATTACCGCGCTTGGTCTTCAATTAGTCCGTTTTTCCTATTTTGTGAATATTATATATGTATATTTCTTCTTGTATATTTCTTGATATCTATTTTGATTTGGATATATTGCTAATGTGTCCAGATTATACTCAATGGATGTATTATATCGTATATTTTCACATTGACGAGTGTTAAAGAATTCTAGAGTTTTAAGAAATAATTTGAAATAATATGTATTCAACGTAAAATAAAAAAATTACCTATATAAAACATTATTAATTAAAGATTATTCAAGTCTATCAAATATGTGTTATTTGAAAAGCAAATTAAATTGTGTATAAGAATGTGATATCATAGCGAAAATTTTACACTAATATAATTATATATATATATATATATATATATATATATATATATATATATACATATAGTACATAATAAGCTTTGTCACATGTTTATATATTTCATTATAAAGTATGTATACACGATATATTGTCATCACTACGCGTATTCGATTCTGGTATTTTGATTCAATTTAAAAAATAAATTAATGGTGTAAACAATCCTGAGGTATTTATCTGTACAGAAATTGTTAAAGAATCTGTTAGAGCCAATAATTTAAGTGATGGAAAAAAATATTTCATATGACGAATAGAGTATACTATTTTTTAAATTTATGTATTTTTGTTATTGCCGAAGGTGCATGTAGATAATAATGTATATGATGATTAAATGTTGTGTATCTTTTCAAATTTGTCGATAGACTTAAAAGTTGAGTTTTCATATTATAGGAAACTCTAGATCTTCAAATAATTTGTAATTAAGAAATAAAATGTGTGCACAACTTTTTTCAACTGCATTTTAGCAAGAGTTATTTAACTACACACATAGTACTATAATAATACAAGCAATATTAGGTATATAATATGTGTTAGTGTTTAGCAATATATATATAAAAACACAAACAGTAGCGTTTTTAGTATAATTATCATTATTATAATATTAGTAATTTAAAAACTTATGACGAGAAAAAGGCATCTCTTTAGTGAAGATAGAATATCTTATTTTAAGCCCTGTTTTATATGTATATGTTTGTATGTTTTATATGTATATACATAAAAAGTTTGCCTGCAATATATTTTATTCCTGTAAAAATTTGTTGCTGTATGATAAAATTTGATATATGCCTGATGAATGTCATTTTTCTAATTAATTCATATGCAGATATCTTTTTATAAGTTCAATTATAAAAAGATATTAGAAAGAGAAGGTAAAAAAGCATCATATAATACATATTCAGTAATTAGAAAAGATTATAAATAAGATCTTTGTTAGGCAAGTTTTAAAATATGATGTTTCACTATGCAAAGTTTTCAAGTTTTTTACCCAAATACAAAATCCCAAGATATTTTACAGGATGCGCTGATTTCAATGCAATCAACCACTATTTTATATTATGTACCTTAGCGATAAGTGACTCAGAGTATGTTATTGTCCATTAAAAATATTCACAATAGATGTCAATGACACAAGTACTGCTTATATTACAGTTAAGCCAAAATATAGTAGATATGTTAAAGCTTTAGATCTAGTTCTTTACCGAAAGTCTCAATAATACTTCAAAATTGTTACACATAATTTCATTCATAAGTGGTAGTGATGACAAAACAAATAGGCGTAGGAATGTATTTTTAAATGTAGAAGAATAATTCTCTAACAGTTTGGATAAAAACAGTCACACGTGTTCACAAGCATATCATTTTTATGAGGATAATAAAATTTAATAGAATTATTATATTAGGCAATATCAGCTTTAAAAGTTTAATGTTAGAAAACTTTCATTAAAATAATAACCAAAAAGTAAAATTATTAAATTAACTTCTGAGCTGAATGATGTATTCACTTTAAAAACAAGAAATGTAAAGAATAATTATGACATATACATATATACATATACATATATATATACATATATATGCCACATACATACACGAACACCAATGTGCTTCTGTCTAATTATGTATTAAATACAATTAATTGAGTAAATAATTAATTTAAACAATGTAAAGAAATCAATTTGAATTTTTTTACAAAATCTATTTGAATTCGAAGAAAAATATCTCATCGAATAGAATTTAAATCAGCAATAATGAAACATGGTAAGGAGCAAATGTCAATATAAACCTGTACTTATGTTATCATGTGAAACACATACGTACACACTAGTCGTATGAGCGAGATCTGGAGCGAGATCTTGATCGCGAGTAATTACGCCGCAACGGCGAGTAAGTAGGAGAGCCACGACGCCGTGGGCTGTAGCTACGAGAACGACTGCGACCTCTTTCTCTATCTTCGCTGCGTCCTCTATCGCCACCGTTATGATCTTCCCTCACACGAATGTAAGCCACTTCGCCCTAAATCATGTTAAATCAAATGATCAAATATCAAAGACGAATCTGATAATAAATTATATATATTAAAGCATATAAACACAAGCAGGAAAGCATTCGAAAAATGACATTATATTATCCATAATGTATGTATAGCGTGTGTGTGTGTATTTTTATACATTTACATTGCATATCGTCTATTAAAATTGCTTATTAAAATTATCACTTCAATGTGAAAGCAGCAGTAAACACAAAATTAGGATACATATAGAAATAGAAATAACAACAGCAAATCGTACCTCGTGGGATCTAAATCGCGAATCATCTAACTTCTTCACAGCATACTTCATGTCATCATGCCGCAGAAATTCAACAACACCAGTGCCGTCTTTGTAAACGTCCGCAAAGCATACGTCACCGGCCTCACGCATGTGATCCTTGAGATCCTGCCAGCTTCCAGTCGGTGGAAGACCGCTTACTAACACTCTGTATTGTGATCGTCGCGCTGGAGGACCCCGACCGCGGGAATTGCTCATCTCACCGCGGCCACCTCTACCGCTGTCCCCAGCACCGCGTCCACCGCGAAAATTATTGCTGGGACCGCCACCGCGTGGAAACTCGACTCTTAATCTATAACCATCATAGTCGTAACCATCTCTCGCGTGTACCGCATCCTCCGCATCTCTGAAAGAAACATACATATGCTTAGATACAATTTCTTTCTTCTAATAAAGCTTATATAACTTTTGAGGATAGAATGCATATTTGTAAATTTTTACACAATATAATAATTGTAATAAATATCATGAACATACAAGAGAAATTATTCATACATATAAGTTATATTGTATTGAATCTTAGAATTTATATTTTATGCAGGAATTAAACACAAGAAAGTATTTTATATATGTTTAAGGACTTTTTTTTTTAATAAACCTTTCAATAAGAGTATCTTTTCTTTCTTTTGGAAAATAATGAAAGAAATAAATTTGATATCTTTGTACGAGAAATCTTGTAACAGAATCTTTTGACATCTTACAGAAATAATTATTGAATTCACAAAAAATAATAATCCCTTTCTTTGAGTCATATTATATATTGCTTCATAAACTAATCTTGATCTTTCTTTCTCTGCAATGAAATATATCATCTCAAATTCAATATCATAGATATAAAAAGAGAATCAAATAAATATTATAATAAAAAATTACATATATATATATATATATTCATGTGTGTAATATATATGTATATATAAATATATATTTGTGTATGTGTGTGTGTGTGTGTGTGTGTGTGTGTGTATACACGTTAGTTTTCGACGTGTATAATTTTCGCTAGAAACTTACCTTGGATCGTCAAATTCAACGAAAGCGAACGGTGGTCCTCGACGATTTTTCAAGTCAACGAAAGTAACTTTACCAAACTTGTAGAAGAGATCTTGTATGTCCTTTGTACGAATATCGGGTGGCAAATTTCCCACGTATATTCTACACTCATTTCTACCGCCGTGAGACATATCTACTTTCTCGCCGTATTGAGGTAGTGCGGTATATACCAAGTATACACCGTGAAGAAATTCTCGCCAAGTAACGTAATTCTCGGAATGGTGTAAAATTTCGTCCTATTCTTCTACGCGTTTAGAGAAACAAACAAGATGGAGACACCGGGTGGTAGCGTGATCGTGATCCGTGAGATCCGTGAGAGGTTCCCGAAGGTCACTTTGATCGCTGAAATCAAGCGAAATTTAAACACGATGCGTCCGATTTAGAAATGTCGAGATCGGAAAGCGTAAGCATTTTTAAATCGATATTTACACAATAAAAAATGTGGATTCACAATCCGACATGCGACATCGACATCCAATATCCAATGACAGAGAGAGACTTTGCGCGGTGACAGTGCGAAACTCTGTTCTCAGGGTTACCAACACTGAAGAATAATTCTCAACCTCAACGTTAGGTGATTCGTATATGTGTGTACACATTTCGTATATGTATGTACACGATTTTGTCGTGTCATGAAGCACACATCGATATTATTCAAATAATTATAATTTAGTATGAATTACATAAATTTTAATTGAGTTTTATATTCATATATTCGTTTTTTTAAATCAGATTAGTATGAAAATATGACCGAGTATTTTGAAAAAAAAAATGCTTTCAGTGTTATATTTCAGGTACGGCGGAAGTTACACATGTGTCCTCAAATCCTTTTCGAGAATTTATTTTATTATATTTATGTACAATTCTTCTTTATTTCCTCTTTTTTAACAGTTTAATCATGTTCTTGATATTATTACACTATATGCAAATACATTATGTAAAATTTCAGATTTCAAAATTCTTTTTACATATTGTTGCTGTGTCACATCCTTTTGAGTTTATTTGTCATATCGAGTTGTTTTAGGTATGATTAACGTACATGATATGAGATTGTTATTACTGGAATTTATGGTACTGTTACACAAGAATCATTCATGAAAGTATGTCATCTCTAATTATTAATACAACAGAGTAAATAAGACCAAATTTTGAATTTACTTTGGTCAATATTAGTTTGTTGATATCATGTTTATCTCATGTATGTACACTAATTATTCCTATTCAATAATTCAATAAAATTACATAGATTAATTAATGTTTTTTAGAATATCCATATGTCTCGAGATATCTTTGTGATAATTCTGGATACAACTATTGCTATTCACACTATGACATTTATTTTATTAACATCTATCATTCAAACAATATTACTTGTATTTGATAGTTCAGCTCATTGCTGCAATATTTTATACTAGTCAGTATGTGTATCTTTAATATTGTTGCAAAGTTGAACAATGTATACTGAAATAAAGAATTTTATGATTTATATATGTTGATATATCACAATTATACAAACTTATTATAATGCAAGACTCATTATATTGAATGAGCTTATTGTAAATACTAAAAAATTATATCTAGAATTATATATAATATATAAAATTATTATGTTTTCTAATTGTATAGTTTGATATATATATATATATATATATATATATATATATATATATATATTGTAGTATATGTATAATTAATCACAATCCCTCTATATGTAACAAAAATCATATTTACATGTATTAAAATTCTTTATTAATAATTCATATTTTTAATAATTAAACAGAATATTTCTAGACATCTTATTTTATAAATATAAACAGTTTCAGATGTGCATGTAATAACAGTAATTATCTCAAGTGGATATATCTTTATATATAGCACCAACTACAGGACCTTTACGATGTATAATGCACTGCCTAAAAATGGTTTATAATTGATATAGTAACATTCATTGATACAAATTTTTGTCTTAAGTTATGAATACCATAATTCTTGGTTTACCTGCTATCGTTTTGAAGTGATATGATTGGTGCCTTAGACTTAGGCTCTAATTTCGCAACTAGGCCTGATATAGCTGCTATTAACCCTGCGCTGTCACTTGACGCATCACCTTTAACTGCATAAATTTTTTCTTGTAATGTCGCACTCTAATTTTGTAAATCTTACATTTATAATATTTCTTTTTCTCTCAGAGTTTCTTTGATATTATGTTTATATAATTTTGCGCTTATATATAACTTCAATAACTTATTACCTCCTAGGCAGAGACCAGAATGATCTACTAAAATGCAGCCAATGACCCCTTCCTTAGTATACCTAAAAATTAATATATAGTATTCGTTAAATGACTAAAAGAAAATAATTTATGAAATTCACATTGTTATTTACGTTTAATATAAACTTACAATATACGTTACAATATACAACTTACATGTCATCCAATGTTTTAACCAAATTCCGCTCCATTCTCAATACTTTATCTCGACACTTGTCAAAAAAAACTATTTTCGTTAAAAATTAGCACGTTTCATTGAAAAATAATCGCGTTATCACATAGATCTTGCTTGAAGTCACTCGTTATGTACGTTTATGTGTTTCAGCTAACCTTCAATGACAGCTCGCGATGCGTATATCGCAAACACACAATAAACACAAATATATATATCACGTGATCTTAGTTCAGGCGATTTTATATACCGAGAGTGTTTATAGAAGCTACTATAGTACTTTGAACTTTACCCTTTTCTTCATTACACTGTAAAACGTATTGTACGTATGTATAAATTATGCAAGAACGTTAATTTATGCAAGAACGAATTAATTTCGGAGCATTTAGGAGAGGAGCATATATATCGCGTATAGCAACAAAAGCCTCGTTTCAGACTTTATTCTTGTATTCCGGTGCTCGGTCGGAAAAATAGGACAATTAAGTCTGTCCATAAAGTTAAGAAAAAAAAAAAAATTTACGCGATAAAAATTATCAAGAAGATTAAATCGCGCGACCGATTTCGTCTTTATCATTGTGGAACGTAGACATTTGTAGGACACCCGGTATACTTCGTTATATACGCGTCATACAGCGGGGCCGACGTGACTTGTGCAGTGACAATCATGGCTGGTAAGTGAGAAGATGCGAATTTATTTGTTGCTGTTATTTCGTTGAAAAAACATAAACTATTGAAGAGGATAGGTTTATTATCGCGGCATCATTATGTTAAATCGATTTTTTGCCATGAAAAATATTAATTTGCACTTTTTCACTAATGGTATTCGAATTTAATAGAATTAAACTTATCAATGTTCTAATTGATGATAAAAGTTGCAACATGTATGTGAAAAAATTTAATGTATTGAAAAGGATTGTTTAAAGAGTTGGAAAATTTTGTATCGTTAAAATATAATTTGTTATTCAAATATTTCAGTGGAAAATAAATTTACATATGTCATCATAAGTGATAACATAAGTTTCAAAATTTAAAAAGTTTGTTTTTTCCCTGTGTAAGTTGTTAGAATTTTGAATATGTTTATACATATGTAATTGACATTTTTATATATATTAAATAAATATTAAATACAACGTTAAAAATTCAAAAAATATATACCTGATTTTTATATAATATATTTATTATAATATATAATATATAATATATTTTTATTATATTGAATATATTTTTAAATCTATTTTAAATATGTACAGTTTAATTATTTTATTTTATTTTTTACATTAAATTTAATAATATATTAAATAATATATTAAATTTATGATAATATGTTAAATTTATAATAATATATATCATAATATATAATATATAATATATTAAATAATATATTAAATTTAATATTTATCTTAATAAAAAAATATTATAATAAAAATTTTATATTTTTTATCTAATTCCATATTATCCATATTACTAATTGTATATATGTTAATTTTTTAAATGAAAAACTACATGTAAATAATGATACTTCTGTTATTTCAGGGGTAAATCCTTATAAGCATCTGCTAAAGTCCATTAAAGTCGGGCAAAAAGAGTGTCAATATTATGATATTGGCAATTTTGGCACAAAATATGGTAAAATAAATTTCTCATTTATTACTTTGCAATGTTTTATGTCTACTGAATAAATTGTATATTTCCAATTTCTGCTATACAGATAGACTACCATTTTCCATCCGAGTTCTCTTGGAAAGTGCTGTACGTAATTGTGATGGTTTTCAAGTAACAAAAGGAGATGTTGAGAAAATTTTGGATTGGGAAGATAATCAAGCTGTTCAAGATGGAGTTGAAGTGGCTTTTAAGCCAGCGAGAGTCATATTACAAGTAAAGATCAAATTCTAGCTTTTATTCAGTAGTGTATAAGGAATATATTTATTATATTATATTCTATAGTTATTTTTTATATTACTATATAAGGCTTATTGTTATATTGCAAATAGGACTTCACTGGAGTACCAGCAGTTGTGGATTTTGCTGCGATGAGAGATGCTGTGAAGAGACTTGGTGGTAATCCTGATAAGATTAATCCAATCTGTCCATCGGATCTTGTAATTGATCATTCTATACAAGTCGATTTTATAAGGAGGTATAATTCTATCAAATATGTTTTGATCTTTGAAGATAATGTTTTTACAAAGACTAAGAGGTTATCATATATAAGAGCTTAAAGGTTTAATATTGCTATAACATTATGTAAGCAAGAAGATTTTACATAATACATTTGATAACAAAAAAGAGAAATAAAAAGCATGGATTAAATTTCACACATCACTAGATAATTCGAGCGAAATAAATCTAAATATTGCATATTTTAGTTCTGATGCCATAAAAAAGAATGAAGAAATTGAATTTGAAAGAAACAAGGAACGCTTTATGTTTCTGAAATGGGGTGCAAAAGCATTTGAAAATATGTTAATTGTACCCCCTGGAAGTGGCATCGTGCATCAAGTGAATTTGGAGTATCTGGCAAGAGTAGTATTTGATTTCAACAATCTTCTATATCCTGACAGCGTAGTTGGTACTGATTCTCACACTACAATGGTCAATGGTCTTGGTGTGCTTGGATGGGGAGTTGGTGGGATTGAAGCAGAAGCTGTTATGCTTGGTCAAGCGATTTCTATGTTAATACCAAAAGTTGTAGGCTATAAATTGGAAGGTGCATTGAATCAATATGCTACATCTACTGATCTTGTTCTTACAATCACAAAAGTAAGATTTATTTTGAACTATTTAAAATTAGCTAAAATTTAAGTTAATTTAATTACATAAAATTTTTTTGTTTTAATATATATTTTTTATATATTTTATATCAAAAATTTCATTAATATATATTTCATTAATATATATTTATATATCATTAATATATATTAATATATATTAAAATTTCATTAATATATATTTACCATATATTATATATTGCATCACATTATATATTATAACATTATAATTCAACAAATTTTTAATAGATAATTTATAATATTGAATTTATATATTGAATTTTTAATATTAATGACATGACAAAGTAATCAAAAATATATGATATCTTTATACATATTTGCAGAACCTGCGGCAAGTTGGAGTGGTTGGAAAATTTGTTGAATTCTTTGGATCAGGAGTGACGCAATTAAGTATCGCGGATCGTGCTACTATATCCAATATGTGTCCAGAATATGGCGCAACAGTAGGTTTTTTTGCAGTAGATGGACAAAGTTTGGCATATCTCAAACAAACAGGTATCTTTTTGTATTCATGAAAGATTATATTGCTATAAATCTATTTTATGCAAAACGATTATTCCTATAGAATATTTTTCATATATGTCTACATATTTTCTTTACAACAGGTCGATCCAAAGAACATATTGATAGAATTGAGAAGTATCTTAGAAGCGTACGTATGCTGAGGAATTACGACGACGCGAGTCAGGATCCAATTTTCTCCGAAGTGGTCACTTTGGATTTGAGCACTGTAGTTTCAAGCGTCAGCGGACCTAAAAGACCGCACGATAGAGTTTCAGTGTCCGACATGCAAATAGATTTCAGAAATTGCCTCGTAAACAAGGTCAGTGTTTTCAAATATTTCTACATGAAAGTGTATATTACACTCTGTCAATTAAAATTATTTCTATCTTATATATTTAAACATATTTTTTCTTGCTTAATATGTTATTGTATACAATATTACAAATAATCGTTTAAAATTATTCTCAATAACGCTCCAAGAAAGATGATTAGTTAATACATGCAAGAGACAAATATTACCCAGTGACAGTATAAATATAAGTCAAACTGGATTATATCCATCTCGCGCATTTTGTACCTTTATTCTGCCAATTGTAATGAGAACGCTATTCTTTATTTTCTCTTATTAGACAAAAAAATTTGTAAATGAAGACGAATGATTAACAGAGAATGAAACATTTACTGTGATATGATTATTTTATTTTAACATATCACAATAAAAGTTCCTTTGAACTCTGTCATCTAAAAATGCATAAAAAATAATTAATTATTCGCAGGACAATTTATAGAAGTAATACAGAATTTAGTATAATCGAAACGCGTTTTGCTTCGCATACTCATTTTAAGGAGATATTAACAACTTTTACAAAAAATTACCTATCGCACGCAATTTTGCTAAAGGAAAAAGTTATTTCTTTTAGCCTAAAGTATCACGCCTTGTACTCCGTGGGCGCGAATTTAGGGACACCCTGTATAATACGATAATAAATAAACTCGCGATAAAGAAATATATATTATTTAAATATATATTATTATATTATTTAATATATATTATTATATAAATAAGCGGTATTAATATTAAATTTCTGTTGGAAGCGTATTATTACACAATTGTTGATGTTCCATATCTTGAACATTTAAGCCTTGTTGATCTAGCTTTATGGTTTTTCATTATTCATCATATAGCTAGTTCACCAAAGATAATTGAACAAGACATATTTCCCTAATAACGAGATGATATCTCTTGCCATTAAAGACGAGTATAAGATCTAGTCACAAATTTTCACTATATGTATACTAGACCTATATTCGTCTTCATGTGAAGAATCTTGAGAAAGCAATACGGATGAGATATTCCGAGCATCGAAGTATGGGGATCTAATATTGGATGCAATCATCACCCGGTGAAGTTTTTATCGCATCTTTACCGGATATAATCACATCCAACAATATAATCCCTTTCAAAAATCCACAGAAAAGCATTTCTTCAACTTTCTTCTCGAGAATCCACAGAAAAGCATTTCTTCAACTTTCTTCTTTAGTTTGAAGAAATATCCCAAACTGGTACTGTTCTACACATGTACACGATAAAGTTTTAAATAGATATCACAAAATTATATAGTTTTCATTAAATTCTTGTTTATATAGCGCATAAAAAAATCACTAATTTGAAATTTATATGTATAACGATCATTGTGTGTGAGAAATTTTTGTATTTAAAAGCGTAAACAAAATTCCAATAATATTTTTTTAACAAAATTAGTTCGAACTAATTTTTAAAAAATCACAAATAATATAAACTTACTTCGGACTTAGGTACTATTGCTCGATATATGAATTGGTAGTGGACGATTCATTTGTTCAACTGTTCACTTCTCTATACCTCAGGTCCTTTTATACTGTCAATGGATCTATATCCCTACCAAAAAGGTAGGCAGCCTCACAAAAACTGATTACTCATCAAATTATGGAGAAATCTTTATTGGGAATTAGAAAAAATTATACAGTTTTAATGAAAGCTTAAATTCAAAAATTACGTTAATATTAAATTATATATTATTTCGCGCGTGAAATTTTTTACATTATATATTACGTATGGTCACTTTTAAATTTCCTTTTTAGATAAAATGTTTGTAAAAATACATGTTTATAATATATAGTTGTGCAAAGAATTTATTAGAAAAATTTATTATATTTACCTCGCGATCAGGTTGAAAAAGATGGTCTTGATCAGATTGATGATGAACCACGAATGATCGTTCAACGGATGGAAACAATGCATGTTTACGAGTGTTTAAGAACGTGTCGATCGATTTCTATTCAAAATGTTCAACATTGGCATCGCGTTACCTGGCCTATGATAGCCAGGACACTTGCTGAAGAAACTTATCTATATGAATCATAAATCTGGTGCGCTTTTCCTATGTGAAATTTAATTCTTCTTTGCAGTTAGATTTAACGATTGAGAACAATCGAGATTGATTAAAAATCAAGATATATATATATATATATATATATATATATATATTTCGTGTATCGAAGAATATATATATATATATTCTTCGATACACGAAATATGTTAGTACATTATGACATAGAAATAATGACAGATTTTTAAATTAATTTTGTCGTATCAGAAATATCGAATTTGAATTTAACTCAAAAGAAACAATTAAATTTTACGAAAGTTTATCATTTTTTCTAAATATCAAAAGCATTGTTTATTTAATGTTGAAAAACTTTAGAAAACTTGTATTACAGACTGACTTTCCTCGATTAAAGAAATTTTTTATATTCTTTCAAAGAAACTGACTCACACATCATAATTTGATTTTTGTCTTTGACATACGACTTATGTAATAAATATAAACTTAAAATCAAATAAAAATTAATTTTAATTGTATCCAAAGCAATGTTTTTGCGAGTTATATACTCCTAAGAGGAGTATATAAATATTTAAAAAATACATGACCTTTTATTATGTGTGTATGCTTTTATATGTTTTTATTATTAAAAAAATAGTTTTACTATTTATTTTGTAGTTTTAAAATATGATTCACTTCCAATCATTAATAGAAATATGTTATTATATTTGTCGTTACACTAATGATTATATTTTCAGTATACATAAAATATGCATTATGATAAAACTTATTAGCTATTATCAGCCGCGTCATCATTGTTTTCTAAAATCAACAGCTAGAAATTACAATTTATTTTTATTATTCCAAAATGAACAACATTGATAAATACCAGGCTATATGATATTTCTATATGGAGATTTAAGAGATTTTCTATTATTATGAAGGAATAATTGCACGTCAGGAATAAAATCAGCTTGTTGAAATCAGCAAGTTGAAATTTTCAATTTTTGATACAGATTGTTAGATTCTTCTTGTACAACACATTATTCTTATCCTTTGGAACATAAGAGAGTGTAAAAATGATACTTGACAATTTATGAGAGAAAAGATAATTCATGCACGTACCATTGATTGATCGATCCGTCCGCTTCGTCAGAGAAGACAAGAGTCTTTGATCGTACTTCGCATAAGTTCTGGAAGACGTATATTCCAACTCGCGTTGAAATTGCTGATACAACATCCTACTACATTCGTTTTGCAAAGCTCACACATTTCATTGCAAACGAGCCATCGTTTGACATGCTGGTATATAGAGATAGCTCGGATTTCTCATTAAAGCACAATACTTAGAGCCGATAAAGAAAGAGATACATTTACGAAAACCGATAGAGAATTTTGTTTAAAAATAATTTTCGTAAAATTTAATCACTATGACTATTTTGAAAAATTTCTAAAATAGAAATAATATATATAATGAACAATTATCGTTTGAATTAGAGTAACTTCACTTATTCATATAATTACATACACTTTTTACATTCGTTATTGGTATATATATAAAATTATGTTCCTACCTCAAGATAGATAAGAACATAGTTTTATATATACTAATAATAACGAATGTAAAAAGTGTAATTATGCGAATAAGTGATTATTTCTCATAATTCATAATTATGTATATCAAACGATACCTCAAGATAGATAGGTTCTGAAATACGGTTGTCTTTGTAATATTTAAGCATTTTTTATTCATTATTTCTTTTTCACATTTAAGGAATTAAGAGTTATCAAAGATCGTTATTATTGAATCGTACATGTATTAAATATTCATACGGTCGTAGACCTTGCGATTGCTTAAAGATTGTTGCAAACCCATATTGCTTCTTCAGCAAATCGTTTACTGGACAATGAATTTCTACATGACAACGTTAAGTTCGCTCATTGAACTCTATCGAATTTGAAATCAGGAATGGGAACAATAACATACTAAACACAAGAAATATCGCTCCATGCGATTTTTATAGTTATTTGCAGATCGTATCTTTTCAGGAATTCATTTAAAGGAAAATAAATTAAGAAACAAACACAAAAGAATTACGAGATAGAATATTAAATACTTTTAATGAGAAAAAGAGAAAGAGAGATTTATGTCTCTTATTTATAATATTATTTAATCATTTTATGTAAAAAGTAAATTCTTTATTTAATTAATGGTAATTAATTAAATAAAAATATATTCTTAAATTTAACATTCTATGTAATTAACAATGTGTTTATATTATGAATGTATTATTTTATTTTGAATATTTGCTCAAAATTTAATATAGCCATGTAACTTTAACACAATTTTAATTTAATATAAACGTTCAAATATTTTTATATCCAATTTTATTACAATAATAAGCTTTAAATCGAAACAGATGTTCAATATCTTTAATGCAGCATTCTTTTACTTCTAAACTCAAAATATAATTATCTGCTAATGAGTTTTCCCATTAGAGAAACTGATAAGATACTAAATACTAATACGTCAAAATGGAATTTTTTCTTTAAATTTACTGACAATGAATATAGAAACTAAAATTAACTGAAACTTTTTATCTTTGAAACTTAAAATGAAACTTTCTATTTTTTAAACTTGAAATGCTTTACAAAGCGGTGATCTTTTAAATTACAGGTAGGTTTTAAGGGCTACGGTTTAACCCCGGCGAAAGTGGATACTGTAGGAAAATTTCAATACGAGGGAAAAGATTACGAGTTGAAACACGGTTCGGTGGTCATCGCAGCGATTACCAGCTGTACGAATACTAGCAACCCAAGTGTTATGCTTGGAGCAGGTATGGTGTGAATTTTGTACCAGAATTCCACCAGAAAAATTTAATATGAGAAATTTAATGCAATTGATAATTAACATTTTATAATTTATTACATTGATGTAAAATCTTTATTTTGTGACATTTTAATACAATTTTTGTACCTCGAGGATATCTCTTTATAGAACATTCAGATTAGAAGATTAGAAGATTAGATACTAAACGAGAAATATTGCTATGTAAGCGAAAAAAAAAAAATAGAAGAAAAATTTAATTATCGTATCTTACGTAAAAGCTCATTAGTAGCAATATTATTTTTAAAAATAATTAAAAACTACTCTTTTATTATATACAAAAAATATTTTTTATTTTGAAGTTTATGATTAAAATTTAAAATAAAAAATTCTTTCTCATATGTAAATCGTATACATTTATTTGATGTATACATTTATTTGATGTAGGTCTTCTTGCTAAAAAGGCAGTAGAAGCTGGTTTAAATGTTGAACCATATATAAAAACATCATTATCCCCTGGCTCTGGAGTCGTGACTTATTATCTCGAAGAAAGTGGAGTAATCCCATATCTGACAAAGTTGGGATTCGATATTGTGGGTTATGGGTGTATGACATGTATTGGAAACAGCGGTCCGCTCCCTGATGCTATAGTCGAAATTATTGAAAAAGTAAGATATTCGAGAATAATTTTATTTAAATTTCTTAAAAATATTAAGTTGACAGTTTTTCTCCTTTTCCAATAAAGAATAAAATTCAGAAAAATAAAAATAATTTTATAAATTGTCAAATAAAATCATGAAATATTATTTGGTTTAAAAAGAATCTGTGAAATCAATCAAAATATCTCGTCGAACAAATCGATTTATTTTACAAGTATTAACATTTTTTGCAACGCTTATTGTTAAATCTTTGTTTTGTCTACAGAATGAACTAGTCTGCTGTGGAGTTCTATCAGGTAACAGAAACTTTGAAGGCAGAGTTCATCCAAACACTCGAGCGAATTATCTAGCATCTCCGCTTTTGGTAATAGCATATGCTATCGCCGGCACTGTAGATTTCGATTTTGAAAAACAGCCATTAGGTAAATTGCTTTAATGAGTCATAAAAATATCTAAGAAACTTCAAGAAGAAAACAATTTATAGAGCGTATTTATATGTGCATATATGTTTAAGGCCATAAGTCCAATGGCACTCCGATATATTTGCGAGATATATGGCCAACTAGGACGGAAATTCAAGCTGTAGAACAGCAATATGTCATTCCAGCTATGTTCAAAGAAGTTTATAGTAAAATTGAACACGGTAGCAGCAATTGGGCGAATTTGGTAGCGCCGAGTGGCAAATTGTACCCATGGGATGTTAATTCAACGTATATTAAAAACCCGCCTTATTTCGATAACTTGCAGAAGGTCATTAGAATTATATAATTTATTGCATGTGAATTTAGTGTTTAATTCTCTTTTTTCAAAAAATTCGAAAGAATTATTATATAAATAAATTAATTATTATATAAATAAATTAATTATTATATAACAATTAAATTTAATTATTATATAACATTAATAACTTTTTTCTTTGAGATTAGCTTTCTTAATTTTTTAACAGTGTCCACATATGTGGAGTACTATTATTCAAATACCAATGTTGCCAATGTTATTATAAAAACTATCCGAATTTATATACTAATAACATGCAATTGTAGAGATTTTGAGGACCGTTTCGTTGATATTTATGTATACTAAAATAATTATAATTTTTTATCTCCTACATCTATGAAGTAAAAAGATATATCATTTACAGGAGCTGCCTTTAATAAAATCGATTACGAGAGCACGAGTGCTCGTGAATCTTGGAGATTCCGTTACAACTGATCATATTAGCCCGGCGGGTAGTATCGCGCGTAATTCACCAGCAGCGAGATATCTAGCGAATCGTGGGTGAGTTTGACGTACGATAGACACGACAGATGTTCGAAAATTAGCCGAATTTTTTAGAGCATATTTTTATATCTTCATATCTTTATTTTCAGCTTGACGCCGAAAGATTTCAATTCTTATGGCTCGCGCAGAGGAAACGATGCCGTGATGGCGCGAGGCACATTCGCTAATATTCGGCTAGTAAACAAATTCATTGGTCAAGCAGGACCACGAACGATTTACATTCCAACTAATGAAGAGGTATCTTTTTAGCTTCAATTTATCTTGACTATTCTTGCTATTTAATTTTTAATATGAAAACAATACATAAGCGTTAGATAATTCGAATAAGTAAGATATAATTCATTAGAATTATTTTTTGTTATTAGAATATGTATTATATTGAATGTATGATTTTTTTTAAATATACACTGATAGACGAACGATTGATAAAGAATTGGTGTTATTTAGATGGACGTATTTGACGCAGCTGAGAGATACGGAAAAGATGGGACAACTTTGATTGCTCTAGTCGGTAAGGAATACGGATCCGGATCTTCCAGAGATTGGGCCGCTAAAGGACCGTATCTACTTGGTATTCGAGCAGTCATAGCTGAATCGTATGAAAGAATACACAGGCAAGTCTTGTCTCCAAATTTAATATATTATTTCCGATGAAGTTTAAATATATTTTTATTCAATCGTTAAATATATATTTACTTAATTTTGACTTAAACGTTTTTAAGTTTAACATCATTTATTTACTTATAGGTCCAATCTTGTGGGTATGGGCATTGTTCCACTACAGTATCTTCCTGGAGAAAATGCAGAATCCTTAGGTTTAACAGGCTATGAACAATACGACATCGCAATTTCCGAGAATTGTCAACCCGGAGAAAAGATTACTGTGAGCACTGACGACGGCAAAAAGTTCGAAGTGATTGCACGATTTGATACAGAAGTTGATTTGACTTACTACAAACACGGCGGCATTCTCAATTACATGATTAGAACAATGCTTTGATGAGATTTTTAAAAGAGAACATAAATGTCTTTTTTGGAAGATAACTTAATAAGAGATACTTAAAATATTGGTTTTTGGGATATAAAATATATCTCTTTTAAGGAAGATTGAGAGATTTCATAATGTGAAGGAAATAGACATATAAGTGTACAATAATTTATAGAGAGGCGCTATTGTAACGAATGGCTATTCTTTTTTTCCATCCAAAACGATCAACGTAATTATTTTTTTACAGCATGATAGTTAACGTATTTATTTCATAAATTGATCATGCTAAATTTTCATTAATATCAATTATTGTTTAATATTCGGTTTAATATTCGAAGTGTCAAATTTGCTGCGTGAAAATGATTACAATTGTCTTCGAAAAATCATTGTAAATCGCGTTGTTCGAAAAATGGATTTATTTTATATAATAGTTATACTACACATATTACATGGGGAAAATTATTATCTTCGCTTTTGTGTATGTATTACAATAGTAATAAATTGTTGCAAAATTGTTGCATTATAATTGCTCTTTATTTTTTATTATATATACTAAGAAAATACAAAATGTGTCATCACAGAAGTTTACATCAGAAATGATATTACTTCTTTTTTTATATAATTTTTTTTATGAAATATATAATTTAATATAAAATTTAATTCTTAGAAAAACAAGTTCATTTTTCGTATTTTCTATATCTCAGAGATTGTGCAAGTAATATATAATCAAAGTCAATTACAATAATTAATTAAGAATTGTTTGTAATTATTCCTCTGGCATGATTGACCTGAGAAATTTAATTTAACTAAATGACGATCCAGAGCACAATACAGCTGACTGCTATCAAATCGTAGAGAATAAATCGGGCTTCTTAGAGGAAATGTTTGTGAATTTATAAAATATAACTAGAAATTAAAAAAAAAAGAAATTTTTATATAATGACGATATATAAAATATAAAATGTATATGATTTCAATTTAAAAAATAAGAACCTGGACGAAATTACACATCCTTTGATCCCATAAAACAGCCGCACAAGCATGCTGTGTTCCTGTAATTATACTGTACTGATAATCGGACGAAATACAATATAATGCTGAATCATTTGGATCTGCCCATGAACTAACGCATTTCTCAGTTCTGAAATGTAATTGTTAACATCCAGAGTCATATAATTTTGAGCATAACTAAACTGAGTAATCTAGTTGAAATATACATATTTACCTCAAATCCCATTTTCGGACAAATGTATCATAACCACAAGTTAGCAAAGTCTGTGGATTATCCCACACCATGTCTAATATTCCAGCACCGTGTTTCCATGGGTACCGTTTTTCATCGAACATCGTATAACTGAAATCTCTCTATTAGCTTGTTGTAAATTGTTCGCTATATACACCAAAATCATATCCAATCATATATTTTGTAACACGATCAATTAATTTGCTATATCAATATACAATATTACCGTATAAGTGTTTCAATATTGATTAAATGAAGTGGTGGAATGATGGTAGTTCCAGATGAGCCGACGGCGAATTGCGTTCCTGTGGGATCAATCACAAGTGACTGCACTCTATCTATTTTATCCATGAAATCTATACTGATCTCATTTTTGTCAAAGTTGTCTTCTTCAATATCTACATTTTTTTGTATCTAAATAGAAATAAACACATTACATCATAAATTATCATTGCATCATAGGCAAGTCATATCTTCACCTCACCTTTATCATACCATCAACCGAACCTGATATGATATTTTGTGATGTTGCATCTATGCCATCAATATCGCAAGAATGAACACATCTAAGTATCTTTACAACAGAGGGATAACCTTTGTGTGATTTATCTAGCCAATATTGTATATCACCATTGCTAAGAAGCATTTTTTCAAAGAATTTTATCATAAGAAAAAAGATAAAGCTTGAACAATATTTATAACTGGATACAAACCTATGACCACTTATAATAAAATTTCCACAAAGGACAAATTTACAGATATCTGCTCCACATATGTTATTATAAAAGCAATTATTATATTTTATATCTACGTTGACTTTATCTTTACAATATTTTGAACTGCGTTTAACACCATAGAGCAATTTACTACCACTCCACCAGAGAGTATCATTTGTCATTTGCAGCCATGGCATTGCTTTTACTTTATTCGATATTAAAGTTTTCCTCTCGTATCTTCCATATTGCCAATTGTAAGATACAAGCCACATTGAGCGTGGAGATAACAAAACTGGATTACATCTGAAAAATAAAATAACATATTTTTTAAGATATCCTTACATAGGGTCACAAGAATTATATATCTTTCCAAATCACTAAATATTTAAATACATCTTACAAATATCTAGTTATCAAATACATAATAAAAATAGAGCTTAATATCAATATGTCAAGAACTATTATATTAACAATAACAAAAGAGAATGTAACATAATCAACGTTAAATTTAAAAAATTATTTTATTTTATTTTTTATTAATGAATTTTACTTCACATGTTAAACGTGTTAAACGTACAACTTTTTAACCTAACCGTGTAACCTGTACATACAACGTACCTCTTCCGAAATCTTTCTGATACTTGATTCGTGACAAGCAGTCCTCTGCTCTTTTTGATCCAGACCGCATCCGAGCGTACGATCTCGTAAAATCGCTTGCATACCTCGCTGAGTCGCACCAGATCGAAAGCATCGCAGTAATCAAAGATCGTTAATAGTACTTCATACGGCAAAATATCCAAATGCAAAGTATCTGTCATCTTTGTATACGTTATACACGTTTCCGATATTCTTTATGTTTTATTACATCTCCGTTCACTTTAAGACGAAGTGCCCACGATTTAATTATATTTTTTTTAAATATCTCCAATGTATTTCAAATTATCTGATCATACCTTTGACCTAGCGCATCCTGAACTGTATCTTCGACCTTGTATTATCACGTGGCTCGTCATGGCACACGTGATAAAAGCGGCACACATGCGTCATATCATTCATTGTTATTATATTACATTATTACATTATTATTTAATTATTATATACATTTATGTACAATTCATATATCTTTATATTCAAAAATTTTTATTTTTTTACATCCGCGCGCTTCTTCTAATTTTAATTTAAAAAATGAGATATTTAAATATATTTTCATTTTCTTTTAAGCCATTTAAAAATCAATAATCTGGTTGAATATTGACAGAGTTTTTTGGATAATGTTGTCAATTGAGTAAAAAAAGATTTTATATTATACAATAAATTTTATAAAAATAGTTTCATATTATTTTAATAATCATTATATGTAGATCTTATATATAAAATTTAAAAAATAAACTTTAAGGAACATTGTACATTATTGTTACATATACCTGTATATGTAACAAAATAAAATATAAGTTTATTTTTTTATATTATTATTTATAAAAAGATTGTATAAAACGCTTGTATTTACGTTTCTGCTACAACACAATGCCTCCGTGCATCTTCAGGCTTTTTCCATTCAACATTATTTCGTGTATCTGCAATAAAAGACAAGAGCTTTTTTTCGCAAAATTCTGAAGAAGTCATAATCTTAGCGATTTAAAAATTACTTGTGAATCCTTACCTGGTGTCTTATATTTTAAGTACAAATTGTGAAGAATGAGGTACATTAATGCGGAAAATATTGCGAGTATTGAAAATATTCTTAAAGTGATTGCACCACCCACTTTGTTGTACAAGATACCTCCTATTAAACTACCAACCGCAAATCCTGAAAAAATATAAATATATATTTCAAGAATTTTTATTAACTGCGAAAATATAAATTCATATTTTTGCAAAGCAATTTTTATTACAAAACAATTCGATGTGTAACTAAATGTCGAATTCTTACCGAAACCATCGTCCATTCCTGCTACTATCCCTTGAACAGTGGCTGATGTGCCAGGTGGTGATACCGCGCTCGCGTACGCTACTATTGTCGTGTAGCAGAGCGCGTATGATGGTCCTTGCATAAAAAATTCTATCGGAAGTACCCACCATGGCGTTGGCGCGAAAGATATTAATCCTAGACGCAATGCGTAGGATACAAAGCAAAATGTAAAGGTGTAACCATATCCAAATTTCTTTAATATTTTACCTGAAAAAAAGAAGAAATTCCATATTACATTTATGACCGTCACATGTTTTCAATTATGGTTTTCGTTTTCAATTACAATGGTTATTTATTCAATGCACAAACTTTGTGATACAAGAATACTTTTTACCAGATAATGAGAAGAATATTATCTCGCCACCGAGAGTTTCTGCGGCTACTATTAAACCCTCTATTAATTTAATTTCACCCATATAACCGGTTGTCATAGCAAGATCTTCTAAATACCTAGTAAAAAAACATTAAATAATAATTCTATTTGTATTTATATTGAATGATGGGAAAATGTCCGAAAATACAATAAAACGCATCGATAGAAATAAAAATTTACCAAAACAAAAAGTAAATTATGAAGCTATCAAGAATGCCGGCGAGAGTAGCAAAACATAAAAATATAACGATAGGTTTCAATTTTAAAAGCGCGTATACATCCTTTAATATACTTTTCGAATCTGACATAAGTGGCAGCTGTAACAAAAACATAGAATAAAAGATAAAAATAATATAATTATGAATAAAACTATCTCTTTCTTTTATTTCTATTTTCTTTTTAATTTATAATATAATTACCTCCAGTTTTTGGCAGCAAATTAAATCCATACAAGTGAATGTAAGCACGAGAAGAAACGCAGGTGTATAAGTTTTATAGATTCCTCCGTGCGACCACAAATCTACTGTGTAGCCGGCTAGAAATGCGGCGATACCAAAACCAACTGTACCCCATACTCGTTGCCTACCGTATCCCATTTGCCCACCTTCACCTAAACAAATAAATAAATTCAGTGAGAAAAGCATTTTTCCCTCTCGTTTTCGTAATACTATATAAAACTGCACATCTAAATACTGCCAATTACATAAAATGTGGATAATATTTTTATATTTTGACTTAAAAAATATAAAATATAAAAATATAAAAAATTATATAAAAACACTTACCTAATATGTCAAAACAAATCGCATCGCTTATACAATTGGAAACATTAAAACCGATGTTGCCAAGTGACATTAAGAGAATAAATCCCCAGAAAGTAATGGAAGTATACAGACATTGAGTATCCTCGAAATTATCACAAGTAACATTGCAATTAATTGTTATCTCTTCTTGACACGATGACGTTTCATTAATATTTAAGAGACATGTAGTATTCGGTGAAATAAGTACTTCTCCTTCAACTGCATGAAAAGACACTCGCGTGGAAAAATTCGTATCCTTGCATATCCAATGACATGTAGTATCTTTCGTTCCGTTACATGATACTATTGCTGAAGTATGCTTAAATAAACAAAAAATAATACATTGAAATATAGCTCAAAATGTCTGAAAAATTTATACGTTTATACTTATAAAACTAAATACACAAATTCTTGTAAATGAATTTGTGATTTTTAGTGATATATTTCATATATTTTACTATTAATGCGTTATTAACAAAATATTGTATTGTAAGAAAATAAAAATTTACAAAGTCCATATCGCAAGACGGCAAGGATGAGCACGAGATGTTTTGAAACTGATGATCTGGTAGCATCGGACCCGGCAATACTGGCAGAAAGTACATCAAAATGTAACAGCCACTTGTCGTAGCCAGCAATATTATAAATATCAATTTTCTCCAGGTGCGAAAATAGTCTACGACAAAGCCGAATGCTGGTTTCGAGATTAGAAATAGAATAGGTAAAACTGCGGTAATGCTGCCCATAACTAATGATGAGATACCCAGTTGCTTGCCATAAACTGGCAGGAACGGTAAAATAGGACCCATTGCTATAAAATAAAAAAAATATTATTTTCTTACTGTGCATATATATATTAAAAATTAATTATTAAATTATTAATAATTAATTATTAACATCTTTAATATTGCCATAATATATGTAGAAATATAATACATGTTTTTTTGATAAAAGTTATATTTATATATAAGATATATTATATATGTGCACATACACACACACACACAGATCTTTTATTATATATTAAATTTATATTTTATATATTTCTACAATCTTCTCATATTATATAAATATAAACGTTTCTTTTTATATTTTATTATATGAAAAGATATACATTTCAAATACATACATTAGATAAGAGTTCTTAGTATCTAATATATATTTACCTGCCATGAAAAAGAAATAATGTGCCTTTACAGGCAGTTGCATATAATTGATTTTCATGATAAGGTCTCGAATAAAAAGATAGATACTGCCCAAAAGATTTTGTATCCTCGCACTTTATGCTTTTATGTAAATAAAGATATTAAATCGATTAATGCAATCATGTTTATAATCTAATCGTATCAGATATGAAAACAGAATTGCTTCAAAATAACGTTACCTGAAAAAATATCGTCAAATTTAATTAAATATTTAAAATTTTCTACAAATATATTATAATAGCGCAAAATGTTATAAATGTTATTTTGCATATTTGGTATTCCGTGAAAATTATATTTCGTATAATATCGCGTGTGCAATTTGAATTTAAATCGTCGCCATTTAATCGATATATTTCAAATTTCAAGAGAACACTTCGAAAACTTCAAAAGAAACTTTCGTTTTCTACAAACTTCAGACACTTCCGAAATGGCGTCGTACGATACTGTAATCAGCTGTTCGCTGTCATAACATTAACGCACGCATTTTACGCGATGTTTTTTTTTAGAAACAGTTTATACGCACTCGCTCGCTCCTCGTACACTCTCGTGATCGTCGCTCGAATATATTAATTCCCAGCTGGCGGAGTTGTTCGTCATTTAATGAATTCACCGTGTTTAGACTGTCTGTCCACTCAGCGCGAGAAGTTTGTCCCCGAATTTTTCGTATCTTTTAATCGCTCGACAAGCATGCTAAGAGACTGTTGTTATATGTTAGAAAATATATATGTGTGCGTGATCGAAAATACACGCTACTCTATCTATGTCATCCCAACTACACTTGTCGCACTCGTTGCACGTAAAAGACGAGACACGCGTGTGTTTATTCTTCGGCGAGATAAAGACGAAAGACGCAAAGAGCAGAAGGTACAGTTTCAATAAATTCTCTTATATTGACTTAATGTAAATTTTCACTAGATGAGCAGCACCTTTTTAATTTCGACACATTTCTTGCTGATGCATCGTATCGAAATCACACTTGCTAATGTATTGTGTCGAAATCACGCTTTGATAGAACAAGTACATTACATAATTATATTGACGTGTAACGGCACGATCTTTTAAAGTTCAATTTTGAGATTGTCATTATAAGTAGCAATTATTATATAAAAAATTGTCTTATCTCAATAAATAATTGCACATGCAACATGCGCTTGAATAATAAATTGTTTGGCGCCGCATTTTTGATTCACTAAACATTTGTTGTAAAATTCCATATGGCACAGAACATTGCAGCAATATTGCGGCAATATTACAATGTTGTTGTAATATTGTTACAATGTTCTGTGCTGTATGGGGTTTGACAAAAAATATGAATGTCAAATGTGGCTTGTTTATCGTTTACAATACCGATTTAATTTTTATACATATATCCTTTATACGCCAAATTGTGAAATTATTATGAAAAAGACAAAATTAATGAAAATCAATTCTTAAATTTTTCGAAAAAGAACTGAAAACGTTTGCTCGTAACTGAAATATCTTGTATCTGTGATATCTTGTATACAACTGCAGTTGTCGTTCATTATCTCTGATAACTTCTCCAAAAATAGTAAAGTTATTTCGTCATTAATAATAGTGATTTTTATATAAATTTATCTTGCAAAAAATATCGAAAATCATGTAATTAAAATGTTATACACGCACATATGTGAATCATGCTACACATGTATTAATTATATAATATTATATAATATTATTTATTTATATTTATTTATAATATTAGTTATTAATTTATATTTTTATATATTTATCACGACAAAACACCGGAAATCTACCGAGAAAATCTACTCGTTTGTTATCAATATTATTCTGTCGATAATGCGGCGTGAAATCAGTTTTTAAACGATGATTTTATCGTATTTCATTTTTATATATTTTGTTATCTTGCCTCTTATTCACTCGAAGGCCTTTAATGTTTCCTCGTATATTGGAATCACGTTGCAAGACAGGAAATTCCGATTCTCATTGAATATTTACGTTAATTTCGCAATGATTAGCGCAAAGAAACGATTGAATAATAATACTCTTGGAGTACACGACTGTATTCTGAATGGAGATGCTTTTCGATGTTCTAACTCTTTAACAGTGGATGATATATTATCATACAAGAATGATGTATCCTACCTAGTCATAAATTTTGTTTAATTGCAATTTACGATATATCATCATTCTCCTCACAAAGCGCATTTATATGAGTACAAAAGCTGATGCCAGAATCAAGGACAATAAAATCTTATCTTGTTGCTAATTATCATGACTCATCATTATAATTGTTATAATTTCCCGCCTACTCGTCTTATTATCAGTTTTTGCGCTATACATATACGTCTGATGATATTCACAACTAATTAAATCAATAAATTGCTATGCAAATAAAAATAGAAAGAAATAAAAACAGTTTGTATATTTCTAATAGATTCTAATGTAAGATAAAAATGTTTGCTTTTGTAATATCTATGTTTTCTTTCTTTCTCTCTCTTTTTAATTTCTCTATAATATCTTTAAAATATAGATTTTAAAATTGTATTATGTAAATAAACTCTCTTCGATTAATTCAGAAGCATGACAATGCATGTTATTGATTTCTCATTATTTCGTATTATTAAAGCACAAGAAATTACATTTATATAATTCAAATAAAAATAAAATTCGCGATATTATTAATCAATAGAATGAATCATATACATAAACTACAATTACATTTCCATCAAAAATTGAGATTAAATAAGTAGTTTATTGAAAAAATATATGAAAGAAAAACACAGACATAAATTATAATTCAATTATAAATGAATCGATTGCAGCAGGAAAAACATGAAACAACTCTTTCATAAGAATTTTTTATAACACGCAAGTTTTTATGATTTAGATATTCATCGATATATTTGAAATTATCTTGAGTGATAAATCAATTTCTTTCTCTCAACAGAAGTTTAAGAATTTAATTCCTCATATTTTGATAATACGATAATGGGATAATAATAACAATACGTACCAGTTCATCTCTAGCTATTGTTTATACAATGTATCATAAGCTATTGTATATACGTGTTTTAAAAATCCGTAATTTTAAATACAATATGTTATACAAAAATCAAAGTGTACAGCAATTATAAAAACACTTTTAATTTGTCAGAAATATATAAATTAAAAAAAAAATTCAAAGATAAGTCTTTTAACTTTCAAAGCATTTCTCGCTAAACAGCGTTCTTTCTTGAGCAATGTCACTTTCATAATATAACATGCGTCGTACGCATTACACAGAAAAGACTCCCATCTCAATCTCTCTGTCTCTCCCACCAGATTTAATATGATTCCAGCTTGCTACACACTCACACGCATGCAGACACTGGACGAATTCAGTCGGATCAGCGGTACCATCAGCTGCGTGCGATCCAAGTCGCTGGACAGTCGGAAGTTTCGACCGGTCGTGTTTTCGCATAACATGCGTTGAAGATTTTAAAGTTCAGTGCAAGTTTTTTTTTACGCATTTGCTCAAGCGTTGGATGATATTTCCGAAGACGGATTATCTTCTATATAGGCATACTTTTAGTTGAACGCATCACAACTATTTTTTCCAAGACGTTGCAAACAAGACGAGTAAAAAATCGCAGCCTACCGCATGTATGACAAGAATCTTGATGTTAAGGTGTGCAGTGAAAGAATTGGTGAAAATGTGGAGTTGATTTTTCGAATCGAAATGTCATTTAAAAAAAGTTGTTTTCACAAGATCAAGGATATTTTTAAAAATATGCGATATTTTTAAAAATTTCAAACTACATTTGAAAATTTTGAACAATTTAAATATTCAACAATTAGATACTTTCAAGGAATATATTTTTAGAAATTTAGAAATCTCAATGTGAATGTTTAATGGCAAAATATATAAATACTCATACTGGAGTGAAACTAACGAAATGGACATTTGATTTTAATTTTGAAATTGGTTTAAAATTTAGCAAATTTGGATTAGTTTAGCCAATAAAAAGACATTCTCTGTCAGCAAAAAATTTCAAGGTTAAAAAGCGAAAGTATACGCTTCATCAGCATATATATTTGGCATCGGCAAAATGCGTGCTCTTATATCAAAAGCACGTTACTGTTCTTACTTGCTTTATAATTAACATTATTGATAAAAAATTGTTAATATTTTCTTAAATAATAATAATTACAATAACTTAGTTTTACAACGAGCAAAAAATATATAAAGTATCTCATTAACACGAATTTTTCTATCTTCCTTAAGAATAAATGATACACAATATTTATAATATTTTAAATCGAAAACTGCTTAAAATATAATAAGTTATAAATTTACCGATCAAATCATGGATCTAACCAAAAATTATTGAAAATAGATATTATTTTCAGAACGAAATTATTTTTTAATATAAAAAGGAATAGTAAAATTCTAAATAATTCTAAATAATATATATAAATAAGATAATATAATTTTAAGCATGTGTAGAATAATAATTTGTTATAATTATATGTGACATTTCTCGAATATATATAAGTAAATTTGTATGCGTGTCGGTTCGGGAAAATGTAACTGATGATAAGTTTATCGTAGTATAACATGATTATTCTATAGTTAGCTTTTATATGATAGCATGTTGAGAGAATTTCGCGAATGTAGACTCGTTAATTAGAAAAACTCCTATTCAAAGCAATATGTAACAAAGATTTTTATTCTCAAAAGGAATGGCGACGATCCGAGATATGCTTTATTGGCTTATTTTCATGCTTATCATCTTTGTAAACATCCACGGATTTGTCAATATTGAGAAAAAATGTAAGTAAAATCGCAACGATACTATCAGATATATAAATACTATAATAATATTTATAATATTTATTATTATATAGATATATAAATACTATAATCATACTTATAATATTTATTATTATACTAAAAATTTTTTAAAAATATTTTTCATCAACGTTTGCGTAAAAAGAAAAATATATCACGTTTTGAAAGATTATGCAGAAGAAAAATTATCTATTTACAACAAAATAATATTAATAATAAGATTGTGAAGAAGTCTCATTGTTAAACTGTTAAACTATAAAATTGCTAATTGCGTCACGCGAGTTATCGTTTCATTATAAAAGAAAATTGAAAGATTGTATGGTTAACTTATTAGTCGATACCTTCCGCGTTCTTCTCATAAAGCAATTGCGACAAAAATATTTTTTTCAAAAAACTCGTAGAAAATCTTTAAGTTCTTACATGCTATTACTATTACATGCGAGATATTAATTCATAAGGAAAAAAGCATATGTATCATAATACCAATAAAAATAATAATAAATAATTTCCAATTATTTCAAGAAATGATGATATGTAAATGAAAAATACGTAATCGTTTTAGGGAGACTGTGCATAGTAAAAACCGAGTACAATTCACATAAAATTGTTTCACTTTGTTCGCGTCTGGCTGATAGTCCAATAACATGTATCATAGAAATCGATAGGCAAGTATCACATAGGAATTTTTAAAAATCTTAGTTTTAATATTTCAAAATTCTACTTCTCAAAAAGCCATATCTTTATTATTTTTTCACCTATCAAAAATTCCGACTATTATTTTCAAACATTTCTCTTCCAATTAAAAGATAGATTAAAATTATAATATAATATTATACTCTATATAATGATATATATTATATTTTGTTTAATAATATCTTATAATAATAATAATAATAATAATAAATACGATAATAATATGTATTATATAATATTATCGAAAATATTTCGCAATTTTTCTCTATTCATATTGATATCTATGGAGATATGACTTTTTCAGATCTATTGCATGGTTCAATTAATTTTATTTTTTTATGCAAACAGACTTCTAATATATAAAAATAATTCTAATTTAGGTTTGGTTGTGTACGTCGCATGATCGAGAATAATGTCGATTTCACTGTATTGGAACCAGAAGAACTTGTAGCGATAAAAAACTATTACTTATACAAAGTTCTAGTCACAAATGAATTAAAACCCGCCCAATATGGTAATTAAGATAAAATGCGAAGTTTTTTTCATTTTAAATTTTAACGATTCATCTTTTGGCGAATTTCCAACTTATTATTTCTTAATGAAAATGTTGAATGCGATTTACAAATTTTATAATTAAATCTCATATAAAAAAATCTAAAAATCTTTGCTAAAAAATAAAGTTTGCTTAAGTTTAATAGAGTTATATTCTTTTCTTATGTATTTGTTCTCACACATATCTGAAAAAATTAATTATTGTATAATTATTATACAGATTATCACTCTTGAAAGTATTTATATTTTGAATTTTTGAAAGAGAATTAATTAATACTAACTTGCTGTCAAAAGATCTATCGTTAAAATCACAGTAATCTCAAGTGAGACGCGTTTTTTTTTTCAGAAACGGAGCGTTTTCAAGTAGTGGCCATAGCGCATAAAAATGTGCAACGCATATGGGATATTAAAGGCAAACGATTATGTCATCCTGGCTTTAATGCTATCGACAATTGGTCTAGAGTTTTTTCAACGGTTAGTGAATCTTTCTTTCTATGTGCGCACATTAAAATTGTTGCACTTACTTGACGTATCATCGATCTCTCGTATATTTCAGTATTTGGAGAATTTGATAATTCCTAAAGAATGCGACTCCAACATGACGCTATTCGAGAACAGAGTGCACGCTTTATCCAAATTCTTCGAAATGGCTTGTATCGCTGGTCCCTGGTCATCGGACACGATATTTGATTATCAATTGAGTATGTACGCAATTCTGGAAACATAAATGCATCTATTAAATTGTGAAAAATAGAATTAATGCGTTTTTATATGTACATAAATAAAATCTCATTATGGTTTACAGAATCGAAATACAAGAATCTCTGCGCCGCGTGCGACAATCCATCTAGTTGTTACATTACTGATCAATATTATGGAGAACAGGGTGTTTTATTTTGTCTCACCGATAACGTGGGAGATGTTGCCTGGGTCAGATTAGACATCGCTCGTACACACTTTAAGGTAAAGATCAGCTTATCGTTCATATTCATTTCCATTGACCGAAACAAAAAAAAATTCGTATAACAATTTGTGGAAGAATCGATCACGTCCGCTGATCTAAAATTCTATGACGGATTGTAGCGCGATTCTCTAATGCAGTATTAACATCTGCCGTGGCTTGATGCAGGAGCAGATGATCGTTACGCAGGATTACAAATTTCTGTGCCCGGATGGTACCACAAAACCGCTTATATTCGATAAACCGTGCGTTTGGATATCAAAACCATGGCCGATCATCGTAACTACAATGCAAGTGCAAAATTTATATTTTCCTAATTTATATTTATATTTTCCTAATTTTAATTCACTTTGACATTTTGCAAACATATGCAAGATCGAAGAATCAATTATCAATTATTTTACTTCTCGATAGGCAAAACGCCGCAAAGGTTGCCGACATGATGAAATCGGTTTCTAACACAACATTTTGCTGGAGAAACACCGTGTTGCAGCTGATGGAAAATTATTACATAACTTCGACCGATATAGACACATTGGATATACCATCCGATTACTTATCCCGATGTAATGTATATATACATCGAATAGAATTAACTTATGTGTTTTAACAATATCAGTTTTCTTCGCGCTTTAGATAACATATGTTAAATTAATGTAAAATTTTAAATGCAAATTTCTTTTTTAACTGTACGAATGTGCACGAGCAATTAATTCCTATTATTAAGAATTTATTAACAATTTAGAGGCGGTTAATTATTAATTTAACGTTTATTAACTAAGATTTTGGGAAAATTTTAGTAAGTTCAGAAAAATAGAAATTAATTAAAGAATATTTTAATGATATCAAATTTTCTAAAAAAAAATATTCGGAATATAAATATTAAATATTTTATATGTATTTAGAAAAAGATAAAATACCTGATATTGTTTGTTCTAATACTTTTTTTATCTCTCGATTGCAGTTCCAAGTTTCGTAAGCGCTTATGCTCAATCAGATTGTCGACCTTCAAGAGACGTGCGATGGTGCGTAGTGTCCGATCTAGAATTGCGTAAATGTGACTCATTGAGAGCCGCCTCTATCGTTTACGGTGTGCAACCAAAAATATACTGCTTCCAGGAAAAGAACAGAGAATCGTGCTTGAAAGCCATACAGGACAACCTAATGGACATCTTTTTTGTGCAACCCGAAGAACTTCTTGAAGCTAGGATGTAAATAAAGATTATATCAACCGAGAGATATAATAGATGAAAAGGAAAAAAGTATTTTTCCTTTATTTTTAGATTGCTTTTTTCGTAGGAAAGGTTTGAAACCTATCATCCATGCCATGGCTAATGCAAAAGAGGATGTGAACAGAATCGTGGCAGTTGTAAGAGTTAATTCCACATTCTATACCATAAAGGATCTCAAAGGTGCCAGAGCATCCTTCACGGGCTACAGAAGCGTTGGTGCGATTTTATACAGATATTTATATGTACTTATATACATACATGCATATGTGTATATGTATATTATCAAAAATTATAAAATTATATTCTAATTTTAGTATAACATTATAATTAGAATACAATTTTATATTTGACTAATCGCCAAATTGTTTTTGATTGCTTAATTATTGATGTTTTACCAGGCTGGAATGCTTTTGTGACATTGATGAGAAACATGTCGGACAGAAATTGGGATTGTTCAGATGCGCAAGTTGTTGCAAAATTCTTCAAGAACAGCTGCGTTCTCGACTCAAATAACAACAAAGAACTTCCAGTTAATTTGCACTCTTTATGTAAAAAAGGTAAAATATGATGGATGCACAATTGCGATAAAACATAAACGAGCATCGACCATAAAGATATGAAGATATAATGTACAGACACGTGGCAGATTAATCTAAATTTTGCACGGTTTGCTAAGAATGACGTAAGAGCGATATAAATATCGAGCATGATAAAACTAACACTATTCTCTGAAGTTAATAAATCCAGTGTAATTACATAAAGACGATTATACCGACGATAGAGTAAAAAAAAATAAGATTATATGTATGATTTTTTGCAGATATGAAGCGAGCGAACGATGATTTAGGTGCCTTCGATTATTTAACTTCGGGTATCGTCGACGTTGCCTTCGTCAATCTCAAGGCCATAGAAAAGAATGTAAATGTCGGTGAGTTGCGCTGATTATTTCAGTTTACTAATGTTTTCTGTATTACTTTTATGTATTACACGTACCTTTTTATAATATCGTAGGTGATTTTTATCACGAAAAAATTGATCATAAGCACGTCAATTGGATGCCCAAGTATAGGATATTAGGTCAGACTTTGATAGATACTTCGCGAGAAATTCCATATTTGCTCGCTTGGACAACTCTTGGTTCGGTATAATTCCATCCTCTTTAATAACTTAATAAAATAGATGCATTATGTGAATATAGATTCGTCTTTTCTTTTCTCTTCTTTCAGCTTGTAATTTTTCTTTTGTCTTGATAGATAGTATCAAATGAGAATATTACGGATCTAAGACGCCAAGAAATTTATTTCATGCTGCTTGAAATGGATAGATTATTTGGGAAGAAAATCAAAGGACAACTACCTGCGTTCTTGTTATATGAACCTTACGACGGCAATCTCAACATTATATTTCCTGTAAGTTAAACATAAAATACTAAAATATAAAATTGTATAATTTAATATTAGCAATTTAAAGAGACAAAACTGACATTGTCATAAAAAGGTCGCTCGAAAATTGCTTCAAATTCCATTTTTCTAAAACTCCTTATGCTTTGAAAGTAAAAAAAATATAATTAAGTTGAAGCAAAACAAGCAAAATATTTTTGGTAGAATTATATCTATTGAGTTTATCGCGACTCTGACTTTGATTGCTATTGATAAGATTTTCTACTTAACGTTTCAACTAATCAGAATCTTCGCACATGCAGTCTAATGGACGTTCGAGGACGTCAAGTTTCTCCGAAAATCTTTCGTTTCTCGCGCATCCATAATATACGTAGCCTTTGTCACAGTACGCCCAGGGAAAGTGCGCACACTTGAAGGACACGAATGGTTTTCCTTCGGCGGTCACTAAGATTACACCTAGGTCAGGTTTCGGTGAAGATACGTCCATTTTTTCCTCGAAATCCCGGAATATCGTAGTGACTACTTCATCAATCGATGTTGTCTTGCATCGCAATCGTCGCAGGATTTGCTGTGCTGGAGCGTATTTGTAGATAGCTTTATCGCAACCCGAGACGGACACCGAGCCACTTTGATCAACGTAAATGCCGCAACCGATCGCTGTACCGGTTGCACTCACGCTTCCGTACAACTTTCCCATTTCTCCGGCTGTCGAAGTCCCGCTGGCGAGACGTTTTCTACGATCATATGCCACTGCTCCGACTGCACCGAGCTAATAATGCTTTCCAATATTATGTCTGATACGTATATTCGTGCAGCATAATTATAAAATAATATATTTTTGTACATACAATTCGAATGAAACATAGCACAAAAATGTTCTAAGTTTATAACTTGTCTAAAGAAAAAAAAAAGAAAAATTTGATTTTGATTTAAAGTAGATAGAAAAAAACTCTTTTTAATAAATTATAGATTTATAGTTTAAAACAAGATTGAATTTATAATTTAGTAAAGTGTCTCTAAGATATTAAAATTGATGAAATTTAAATTTAAAATTTTGTAAATTTTTTAAATTTAGAAAACCTTAAAAAATTTCTATAATTTATTACTATTCTAATATTATTATTCTAAAATTTATTACTTTTACTTCAACATCTCATATCAATTGTTGCAATCATATCTATGAAAAAATTTATGAAAGAATATCTATGAAAGAATCTAAAAAAGAGATGAATTGATCAACCTGTAAAATATCAGGTTCGAGGGTTAGAGATTCGTCTGATTTGATAATTGTGACTTCTGAAACGCTTTTTTTCTCTTCTCTGTGTCTTTCGATCACACATCCCGGTATACATTCTTTCGCATCGGATTGCTTCTCTTCGTCTTGTAGCTGTCGTGTTTTTCTTGTATCGTTCAATGTTTCTTATATTCGATATCATCAATCTTATTAATATTTTTAAATAATTATATCCTCTTATTGTTCTTTATTTTTACCATTATCTTCTTCTTCATGTAACGATGTCTTTGAATCAATCGTTACGATCAGTTGACCGGGTGACAAAATGGGAAGATTTGATTCCAAGGCCAACTTTTGCGCTCCATCTTCAACTATCAACACATGTTCTGTTCGTTGCAGGACCAGTTTGGCTGTAAGAACATTGAGCGTTTTGGACGGATCACTTTAGAGGGATAAATATAAATATAATATTGAATTGTTGTGACAAACCTAACGTTATAGGATGTGCTATATTTCGAACGGCGCCTACGCAACCCACGCGTAAATCGTTTGTCATTATCGCAGCGTCCATCACGACCTCCCCGTTTGCGTCTACGGAACCTCCATACGCGCAATTAAAATACTTTTTGCTCTCCATGTGGCAAATTGCACGCTCGACTGCGTCCAGCGAACAACATCCTTTAATCAGATCGTGATACGCTACCACAGCAGCATTTTTCACCTACATCCATTCATTGAATATCGTATTTTTTTCTATAATTTATAAAACTTTTATGGATTGTTCGGTGTAGATAACAAATAGTTTAACCTCGTCGAGCATAAATTTTCGCGCGTATCGAGGAATTTTTCCGGCACCTCCGTGAACAATGATAACTGGAGCCACCCGCGGCATTATTTTTTTCTTCTTCTTAATCTGTGTTTCGGCATCAATTCTGGCTAAGATCTCTTTGATCCAGGAACAATAATCGCACATCATGTCAGTAGTGGTGTCTTTACGATTTTAGAATTTTTATCTATGAAACAGTTTTCCTGATGCGTCTATTAAATATGTGAATCAAATACTGATAAATTTTGTTTCAATTTGAGATACACAAAGTGCACCTTTTTATACATATGTCATTTGCAAGTAAAAAAATTGCCGATGTTATTTTTTTTTTTTTCCGCAATAAAAGATATCAAAAGCATTCTAAAAAATACCTAGTTGTAAATTTGAAATAGATATAATAATTATAAGTTTTGTTGTTGCAGAATGGCACGCATCATTTAGAGTTAGATGGACGTCAGGTTCTGAATGGACATAATTACAACGAAATCGTGGAAAATTTCGTGAAGCAAAATGCAGAAGCAGTTTGTAGTGTCGCGAGTATGTGGATCTCATTTCTGGGAACTGTTTCCCTATGTATAATTGTTGTCATTATTCTAAGTTGATTGTTGAATTGCTGACAATGAACTATATGCTCTCTAGGAACAAGACAATGTCATATAATACGGAATAATTTATTATTGATGATGCAATCGAAAGGAAACTGGATTTGCTTAAAAAATAGATCTTTTTCTATACAGTTTTATTTTTGAGAAAATAAAATTTAAAAAAATGTGAGATTAGTAACATCTTTTCTCTATCTTAAGTTTGTATAATTTTTAATGACATTGCATGTCATAAGGAAATCAACAGTACGACTATCATCAAATATATAAAATTTGTTTTACAGTATATATTCTTTTAATGGTCTAGATATTGTGAAACAACTATTGAGAAAATATATAATTTAAATATATTCTTACAGATATATATATATATAATTATATATTTTACATTAAAAATAGAAATTATTCAAGCTTAAAAATAATAAGAGACATTATTAACTGTGCAATTTTTAAAATAAATTTTCTTAAAAATAAAATGTGAAAAAATTTTATTCTATATTTCTATTTTATTTTCATAGATAAAATTATTTTCTTCACTTTTTCAATAATACCATCAATAATAAATTACTTGTAATGAACAAAAATGTGACATCAAAATCTCATTTAGACTATGTATAAAATATTACATATATCTCAATAGTACAATATTATTTCATATATCCTCTTTCTTCTTATATTTATATATATTTTATACAATACTAAATAAATTTATGTATAAATGTGTTATAAATACTATTATCTACATTGGACGGTATTTATTTTTTCTGGACGAAATTACGATAAAGATATGTGCAAAAATCTCACTTGCTATTCAACTAGCTTCTGTAGAGTGTACAACATTCTAATTGTTTCCAAATGGTGCTTCAGTACACATATTAGAAAAATTTAATTTCGTTAGAAGATAGATATACCAAAGATAATTAGTACACACTGTATTGTAAAATATTTAATTCCGAAATATACGAGATTGTCCCTTAAGTTAAAAATATTTAATTAAAAAAACAAGTTAATTTCAACTTGTTTTACATCAATACTTACCACATATTTAATATTTAAATCATCTATATTTTAAGTGCACGTGTACATTGGAAGTATAAATCCATGAATCTATCTAATTCTTCAAAAGTATTAATAATAATTGTAATTCTAAGCGATTTTTTCTACTGGTGACCTTTTATATAAACCTTCCTTTATGAGTCTATGTTTATTTTTATTTATGGAATTGAGACGTATTTCGAAAACACGTTCAATTCTTCTAAAAATTCTTCTTTTTTCGAATAATAGAAATCTTTTTTCAATTTGTGCACCTCTACGTTCCCAGATTCTGTACCAAGCGCCTAAAAGGACATATTTTGAAATATAAAATGTACAGAAATCTCTTTCAAGTATAAATATCTATCTTTAAACTCACCAAGTATTGATTCATCATATCTTGATCCATTATGCAAGGAGATAACTGCATGCTACTTATTTTTCCTCCTTTTTGCATAGACAATGTATATACAGGGCAGATGTCACTTTTACTCAAATCCCATACATGAATGCTGTTGGTTTTACAGTTTTTGTTTATTGCACCATTTTATTCGTTTATCTATAATCTCTGTTCTTTTTTATTTGTGTAAAGAACTTACCGAGAATTATTGTCCAAGATATATACAGTCAGTGGTTTCGTTTTCGACCATTGCAAAATTTTGATTTTGTCCGCATACTGTTCATTTTTTAGTTGTACAATCGGTCTTTCTGTATTCAAATAATGAAGTCGAATCGTTCCATCGTTACAACCGATCTAATCGACATAAAGATCAGATTTGATAAGAATTAAATAAAATTTCAAACCTATAAACAGCAAAAGAAGTCTTACCCAGAAAAATGATTGACCAAAAGGACAAACATCGATGCAAGTTGAACTACCGCATTCGCCTATAATATTTAATTATGTAATATAATTCTAAGATAATTCTATCACGATGTTATTCTATTCAACGACAAGATTGCAACTCACTTATTTCAGTTGGTTTGTACATTAATGGATTAGTTTTGTTACCAATACAAGTAGCATGCAAAACATCGGTGCTGTTAGTCACAACATAAATATTATTTATACTCGCGCTATCCACATGCATATCAATAAACGTATTCATTCTAAAAGAAAGTCGAACAATTAGAAGTTTTGAACATATATATACCCAAAAAGATTCACATATTTATTATATTTACATCTCCTTATCTCTTCTTGTCAGAGACATTTTCTGATTCTTTACAAGTCTTATGTTGCCCCAGTGAGAGAGGCCCAAGTCATCGATATTTATACCCATATTATGTACAATACTCCATATTATAAGATAGCCATCCTCATCTAAACTACATATCTGTTAAATTTGTTAAGAGAAACGAGAATTAATAGAAAATTAATAGAATTATTAATTCTATTAATACAGGGTTAATTAATACAATATTTCTAACAGGGAAATGTTAATACTATGATAAATGACAGATTATCAACCTGGATAGGAACGAATTTGTTGCTTCTTTCTTTAACAAAAGTAGTCTCAATCTTAGATTGCACGCGTATCGCAACAACTTGCGACGTGTGTGCATCTAACTCTGTAATTCCTGTTGTTGTATAAGTGGGGGTTCTTATCACCCAGTCCAACTCATTATCTGTAATCTTTTGATGCCACATTTCATCATCTTTCAGATCCCAGAGGCTCAATGACCTATATTTTTATTTTCTCATTTTTATATTAATAGAAAAAAATGACAAAGTTTAGAAAAAGATTCAAACCGCATACCCATCCTCCAGGCCGGCGAACACAATGTCGCAATTCGTTAAATGAAAACAACAGGCAGTAATGGAGCATTGTGAATAGAATAACTTTTTCGGCATCGAAGGTTCGGAAATATTCCAAACACATCCGATGCAACAATCGGTGATGTAATCTTGTTTGCTTATGGTTTCTATCTCCTGTAAAAGAAAAAAAATTGTTTTTTTTTAATTATTTTAAACTACAATAACTTAATAGTTTAATAGTTTTATTTACCTCTTCTACAGGAGCATGTATAGTGAGCAGAATTTTATTTGAAATGTTCGAATAGTGTATAATCTTAACCGGTCTGGTAGCTAAGAATGTCACTGAATCTATTGAGAGCTTCACGAAACCATCACTAAACAATAATTCATCTACATTGTTTTGAAAAACGGTACCACCGTGTTCTTTTTCTTCCAGTAACGATAAGACGACTGCACCCGCGCGATTAAGAAATTCATTCAATTGTAATACGTCATACGATGGCCGTGATGTAAGATTTATATCGTCTGTTTCGTCCATATCATTTCCGACACCATTTTGTTCCTGCAAAATTTAATAAAAAATTTAGCATAATAATTTTATTTTATTGAATTTATCAAATTCTCTAAATAGTAGAGGATAAATTATTACCATTTTAAATAAATCTATATCCCGTTTGTCATGTAATTCTTTTCTACAAGTTACGGGGAATTGCGTCCATTTATTCTTATTATGTACTTCATCCGTTTGTATCTCGATATCCATATTATCGTCGCCAGTTTGAGTAAATACCTGATAATATGTAACATTAAATAAGTATAAAATATATTATGTAACATGTATATGTAGCATGTTATATACATATATGTAACATGTATATGTATGTAATATGTAATATATGTATATAAGATATATGAAACAAATCATCAATCATAATACAATGCATTACATACTTGTTGAGTATTTAATTTTCCATAATTTCTTATAAACTCATCATAAGGTATAGGACTGCATTCTAAAAGTGACCATTCCATAAAATCCAGTTTTATCATTTCTAATAATTCCTCACCTCTGCCTCGAGGTTTTTGTAAATTCTACAAAAAAAGGCAAATTTGTCAGAAAAGTACACAATAATTGTACATTGTTCATTCTTATAAAAGTAATTACCTCTTCGCGTTGGTTTTCTTTCGATTTACGAAAATCGATAAATGGTATTTGCGATAATGGCGGGGATCTAGTAAAATCCCCGGAACGACTATCCTCGAAACCTTCATCAGTAGACGACGGCAAAGATTTATTTTCCACTGGTCTGTCATCACTGCTCCAAAAATAAATGTAAATGCGTTCAAATGATCACACGTTTTTATTTTTTTCAAAACAGAACAGTTTAGAAGAACATGCAACAAAATGCTATATAAAAATGTAACACTCAGACAATAAGAAGCAAATAATAAGCTTGCACATCAATATTCATTTATTTGTCTCTTGATATTTGATTTTAGTTATTACAAACCTAAACGTTTTGCCAACTGGCTCTCTTAATTCAGGTAACGGCGGTGTGTTGGATTGATTTGCGAGTATAGATTCTACTCGTGCCGCCCGTTTCCTCGCTTCCGCGAGATCGTAGTGTCCCGAATCGAGCATTCGTTCCTCTTCCACTTTTACATGTTCCGCGCTTTTCTATATTTTTATAAAATTATATATTTTAACATATATATAATTATATATAGTATTAAATGATACCTTTTCTTGTGAACGTAGTTCGATGGGTTCTAGATGGGAATTGCTTCTACTGCTATCTGATTTTTCACTAATTAACGAAGTATCACTGTCGGTGCATTCTTGAAAGTCTGATTCATAATCCTGAAAGAAGTAGAATGATTTTAGTTTCGATTCACTTTCAAGTGAGTATCTTGAAATTTTTTGAGTAAGTTAATATGTATAATTTCAAGAGATTATTAAAGTTATAATTCTTATATACAATTCTTTTTTTTTTCTTATACTTTTTTACCTCAAAATCATCCTCATAATCGTAGTCTGCCTGATCCGAATCTGCTTGTGCAGAATAATTAGGAGCATCTGTTGTAATATTTTTCTTTTGGTCTATTTTCTCCGCTTCTTCTGGTTTCTTTGCAGCACTATGCAGCATTCTTATCTCACTGGGACTCAATGTTCTAGACTGTCTACGCTCTTTAGTTAATAGTTGTAGTTTAACTTGATCAGAAGAATCTTGCAATTTTTCCTTATCTCTTGATGTTCGATGCATAGTCTTCTCATTAGATTTAAGCTTACTCGCGATTGGCTTTGGCATATATACAGTGCTAAGACCTCTTTTCTCTGAATATCCAGTTTGCTCTCTGGATTTCCTCTTTTTAACTGTACTATTATCGCTCAATTTAATAGCATTTTCAGACTTCGTCTTGGAATTTGTACTCTTTTTTAACAAATGACTAGATGAAGCATTATGCGGACTAGATTTCAATGTTGAAGAAGAACTTTGCTTGACAGTCTTAACTTGAGAAGATCCAGTAGATGGCTTACTAGTACTTCTAATTGATTGTGTTCTATTTGTTATGGAATTCTTTAATAGTTTTGATTTGTCCCCATCTCCTCTATGCTCAACAGTACGAGATTTTCTTGAAAGATTAGACTCCAATTTTTTCGACGTTTCTGTACTGTCTTCCTTGCCTGATAGAATTTTTGATTTTGACCGTGTACGTGTCTTAGCTTCATCTTTAAGTTCAATTTTCTTAGTAGTTCCCTAAAAGGAAATAAAGTATATATTACTAATAAAATATATAACAAAACACTTAGATTAAGATGTAGAATAAGATTGGATAAATACAATGTTTTTTTGCAATAACATTTTATATATAATAACAATGATTTAACTATGAACTATGATTTATTCAAACTATATTTTGGAAGAAAAAAAACTTTTTATTTCAAATATATATGTATATATTTCTGTATATTTTTTTATATTTATAAAATGTGAAAAGAATTGTTGTAGGAACTACATGCATTTTTAGACGTTAGTTTCTAGACCTAATTTTTACATCATTGATGCTCATGAATAAAACGTCAAAACAATGAGTCATGCGTTCTATGTTGATGAAGGATGTGCATAGTGCAATTTAAAATGGCAGTAAATACAAAATCTATATTTCGTCTTATCATAATGACATTCATAGCAAAGAAATGTCAATAGTTTCGAGGTTGACGTATGTGCAAAGAGGATTCTTGAAAACGTCAAATTTGCATGATCGCGATTAATTAAAAACGCACAAAAGACACAATTTTCCTATTTCTTACTATTATTGTAAATCTAATACACAACTCGATAATTTTGCTAATACATAAGAATTTCTGACATACTCACTTTATTAGACATTATGCAAATTGATCGGCGTTGACAACTACAAGCGGTCATAAGGCAACCATGATGTAAACTAACGCGACTACAGTGCTTCGTCATGTTTTTCACAACTAGTGTACAGACGAATGATACCGATAAATGATAACAACAATCAACAATGTTTTTACCTATTGGACTCGAATACTGAATGATAAATGATCGCTTTCTATTTTACCATCTGTAGCGAAATATATTGAAATTTTCGCGCATTTTCTATTTTCTTTTCATTCATTATCTCTTTTTTATCATATTCGTCATCTACAATGTTATGAAGTAAAAATAAATTAATAAAAATAGAAAGAGGAAAAAAAAGAAAAACGCACGATTTCATGACAATATTGAAAAAAATTGAGTTTAAATTTTTGACAGATTTGATTCTTTTCGTTGGATTTTTCATATAAAATAATTTTTAATTTATGACGATTATACTCTTATCATTTAATCATGAGCAGAGATTGGAAATCTTATCCTGAAAGTGTACACAGTCATCGCATTAAATTCAATCATGGATACAGGTTAATCATGCTAAAACTTTTATTTTATTTTATATAAAATAAATATAAATTTATTAAAAATATATTAAAAATATTTTTAAAAAATATAAAAAAATATTTTTTAAAAATATATTAAAAAATACCTTTGTTTTTTCTTATATGCAATTTTTATACTAAATAAGTAATCTTTTAATTCCTGGCATAGTATTGAATAGCTGTAAAAGTAAACAATAAATTAATAAATAATCTTGATTTATATCATCTGCAAATAGATCGACTATTTCGGCACAAACCTTTCCGCAACAGGATATTAAAAGATCGACGGTATTCGATTTAGTGTATAGATATTTGCAGAAATGTGCCGACAGGGACAAGAAATGGAAGCGGCGAAACTGCGCGTGCAATAAATTTTATAAACAACACGCGAGAAAAAAAAATATTCATGAACAAGCACATACATTTGGGACAAATTTCAAAGATAAAATCTTCGATGAACAGTTTAAGCCAAATAAATTTGAACTTTGTAAAAGGACGTCGTCCAAAGAATATATCGCTGAATATACGAAAGCTGTCCGTGATGGTATATATTTAATTTTTTTATTATAAATTTATAATTAATAAATATATAATTATAATATAAATTTATAATTAGTAAATATAATTTATATATATATATTAAATATATAATTAAATAAAAACAATCAGAGGCAATAAGAGCCAGCGAAAAAAAAATTAAATAAAAGTAATCAGAGGCAATAAGAGCCAGCGTAAATATATAATTTTTATAGATAATATCTACAATTTATCTATAACTTACAATTGTTCTTTCTTTTTTTCTCATTTGATATTAAAAAAAAGTAAATGTAATATTATGAAATTAAATTTTCTATGAAAGCGAGGAAAAAAAGAAATATATATAGAAAGAACTCTTGTGCTAGAGATTATTCCATCATTAACAGACTGATTTCTTTGTTTAGGACGAAGGCGCGCAAAATTTTATGTACAGGAGGCACTTTTATATGGTTTACAATCTGGATTGTTAATTCCTATTAATCGACATAGGAACATATTGTGTGTTTCACAAAAATTAGGAGTTTTTCCACCAAAGAATGCAAAAAATCTGTATCGCGATCAGTGACATCAGTAAAATCAAAATGTTTTGTACGATATTTTGACAAATTTTAATTGTAATAAATTATCGAAATTATAACATAATCATTTATAATATTCATATTATTAATATGAGTTTTCTTAATATATATATGTGTAAATTATTCGTTAAATAAATGTGTAAATTATTCATTAATAATAATGCAAAGAAAAGTCTTTTATATCTATTTTATTCAAAATTTATATAATATATCTTTTGCATTTTATTTTATATATTTATTTATCCATAATTTTATATATTAATAATTAATACTCAATATTTTATGTAAAACTAAAAATTCAAGTAATAGTTATAATAGTATTCATTTATAGTATTTATTTAAGAATTTAGAAATATTAGAATCGTAAAGAATATTTTAAAATTAATTTTGAATTGTGCTTTTAAAAATTTATGAGAAGTAACTTTCACATATACACACACATATCAACATATAATAACACTTAGATAAATTTTTCAAGCTCGTACATTTAACAAGCAAATATATTTAACGGATACTTTGACTTACGATTTATCGTGCTCTTCGTTGTTCACATTCTCGTCGACAGCGTCGGATCCATCTTTTCAATTCTCGTTCGCGCGCCGTATTTCTCCTCCTACGAGGACCTCGCGCCCTCAATTCCCTGTACGCGCTATCTTCTGCATCTTCGTCTTCCTCTTCCACTTGTTCATCCTCTTCATCCTCATTCTCTTCGTCTTCACCGTTTTCGCGACGTTCTCCATTCCTAACTATGCGAGGACGATCCAAAGGTCGTCTCCTCGAAGGCTCTCGGGTAATCTGAGTTACTCCGTTGGTATCGCAAGTGCAATCCATATCTTCCTCTGTAGTTGTCTCTTCGCCATTTTCATCAGCACGTTGCATTATTCGATCTTCTAATCGTGGTTTTTTTGCCCTTCTGATTGGTGAAACAATTCTTACAAAATCTCTAGAAGGTCCAGGAACAGGCTCTGCGCGTTCATCACGTCGTTCTATCTCGCGTATTTCAGTAATACGTTGTTGTCGGTCGTTTCGAATATCCGAAATATCATTGCAATCACAAGAGGGTAATAATTCTTCAGTATCAAATTCTTCTGTATCCCGATAATCCGCATTATTTCTCTCGTTGGCTAATATTCTGGTTGAATGAAACCTTGGTTCTCCTATCGAATTTTCATCGCGATCGACAAATGTTTTTCGGACCTTTCGGTCCTTCACTTTTCCTTCGCAATCCAAGGGACAGCCATTCGGCTTCACACTAACAGGCCCAATCAAGTGATATTCATTGTCCAACAATTCCATGACGAATCTGTTACAGAGTCATAACTGTTAACTTATTCTGGATAAAAAAGATATTAATTACATAATATTTCAAAATATGGCAAAAAAGATATTTATGTGTTCCTTTTTTATCTTAAATGAGTTGAATATTGTAAAATAAAAAAGGCAAATTATTTTTTAATTATGATTGTAAGCGCAAAAAAATAAAGATTTTCGAATCTAATATACATAAGTAATCGTATTTTTAATTAATATTGTTAAAGTATGTAACACTTGTAATATTTGGCGCGGTGATTTAATGAAATAGATATATTTTTATCATAATTCTCTGATTGTATCTTTTGAGGTTTAAACTTTGCAAAATAATTTTGCATCGTACAGTACGAGTTTGCTGTATGTAATTAGCGTCATAAACGAAATCGGTCGATAGATGCATAACCTGGAAACAAGATAGACTGCGCAATAGTGGGGTAATTGCCTTGAAACGCGATCGCGTCCTCAGCACGCGAGAGACGCATCCTCTCTGCCTTTCTGACCTTCGGCTGTCTCTGATGAAGTTAATTCTCGCCGAAAACTAACCCTTGAGAACAGACCTGTCTCAGCGCGGTCCGCACCTGAGCATAAAGATCGCCATCATGGCGATAATTCGTTCGGATGTAATCAACGATGTCATCAACGCTGGAAGTGGATGGCTGGTCCACGTCGCGTTGCAGTAAGCGCATCGCCTCTAAAACGCGTAGCGAAAATCTCGTCGAATTCTCCACACCACACTTGCATTGTTGAGATGTCTGTGGCAAAAGAAATTTTTATTTAACACTTGAAATTGATTATTTTCAATAACGATATTTTTTTTATAATTTTCCCCAATAGCCAAGTCTGCTAAAGCAGATCTTGTCAGGGAATCTGTTAGAAATTGTTGTCGACAGAAAGATTACAGAATCGATGCAGGTTCTGATATATCATGTGATGTCACCAGAATGTCAACAGAAATATAACAAAGCTTGTTAACATAATCAGTTACCAGATTGGCAGCAAAAATCGAACAGATTCTCCCGGCATAACTTAGTGGCAGATTGGTGGCAGAAATTGAACAGGATCTGTGCGATGCAATTTGACAACAGATTGTCGGCAAAAATCGAACAGGATCTGCGCATACAATCTCTGATAGCAGATTGATGGCAGAAATGGAACAGGATTTGCATGATTCGATAGTTCTTTCACTTACCGCTACGTGAGCTGTACTTTCTCGTAATTGAATTTCTGTCAGAAATATATATAAAGTCACGAATATGAATAAAAGACTAAAAATATAGTAATTATCATTTTAATTTTTCACTTTAATTTCTGATATCTGATACAAGCAAATGAGAGTCAGAATTCAGAATATTAAACTGATTGGAATCAATATAATATATGGAAAATTATTCATGCACTGGCTATTTGAGGCATAAAGCAAGAATTTAATTCTAAATAAATTACATCTCAAGTTTTACAAGTTACATTTACTTTATTATTAATTTAATTAAATAGAATTGAAATTAGTCCTTCGCTATATGAAATATAACTATGATATAACATATTACATATATGTCATTTTCTATAAGAAAATTCTAATTAACTTGCCGATAATATTGTTATTTAGCACCTGTAATAATCAATTTTGTTGCATTTATATAATATTAATAAAAGTGCAAATCTTGTGAAATTTCTGCTGTCCATTTGCCATCAGGTTGCATCCGCAGATTCTGTTCGGTTTCTGCGAACAATCTAACATCAAATTGCACGCGCAGATCCTGTTCGATTTCTGCTAACAGTCTGACATCAAGTCATGTTAGCATTGACAGCAGATCCTGCTCAGTTTCTGCCGACAATCTGATATCCGATTCTGTGAGCAGGTTCTGCTAGCAGATTAGAAGCAGAATGAGGACGCAGTAGATGTCATTCTGCTGACATGGTTTGATCAAATCTGTTGCCAGTCTGTCGACATACTGCTTACATTTTGCTTATTGGGTTTATAGTCTTATTACTATTTTTTATATAATTTTACTGAATATAATAAATTAATTTCCATTTGATTAATATAATTTAAAAATTTTTTTAAATTGGTGTATCTAATAACATAAAAAAGATTAAAGTTTATCAATTTTTAAATTTGATTTATGTATAAATAAAATCTTGATTATTATAATTGTATAAATATTATATAAATAAAAATTTAAGATTCAAATAATTATTATTATATGAATGAAGATTTCTGATACTTACTTCTTTAGGCGTATTATCTGGACCCTTGCAATCTCTTGGACAATTTTCAGTTTGCGTCGCACTGAAATTGTTTCCTTGATCCTCATCAAGAATTTCATTAATTATGGCGTTGACTTTTTCTTCCGTTCTCTTAGTGTTTTTCATCGTTGATTTAATTCTTATTTGGAAGGTTAATTAAAAATGTCACTTTTAATGATTGAAATGTGTCTAATTCTAAGCAACCGTTTTGAGAAATATTTAATTTTAAGTTATTTTAAAGTTTCTTGGAAGGAAACATTTCAAGAACTATCTGCTAAATATTTAAATAACGTAAAACACCATTGTTTTTTTAATATGCGAATATGTGAATTATGTATGATAGGGTTAAAAATATGTCATGCCGATACAAATGACGGTTTTATATATGTCCCATTAAATTTGAAAAATTTCGATAAAGCACGACGAGAATCGTCCTCCATGACTCGCAATCCTGGTATCGATCTGCAATCGAAATAACGCTACAGAAAGGTGCTGCGAGGTCAAGGGGCGTAAATAGGCGTAGATGTAGAGAGAAAAAAGTAGGAGGAGCACGTGGGTGGCAGGGACGAGTGTATACGTGAAATATTAATAGGACGAGCAGTCAGTGAACGCGTGACTGTATAGTATATACGGAAGTACTTTTATATTGTCGGTATCTCGGAGGGCTTCCTCGACTAAAGACACAGCTCCTCGCATTGTGTATGAATTATGATAAAATTATTGCCGCTCTGTATGTACGAACGACATAGACGCAATAGCATAGCGCGCCGACAATAGATACGATAATAATAAAATTACACACACATCGCTTTTTCATAATAATGGCAATATCTGCAAAGCGCTCATCGCGATTCTCCCCAGAAAGTACGTGAAAAAAATTTCTCTTCCTCGCTCCATCAATCCATACAGCGCACATTGTTGTACCATCATCGCGATATCCGCGGATCTTCCTTTGAAATATGCATTGGAGAAGCGACTGAATTAAGAAAAACTCATGGCAATAGAAAAAAACTTATATAATATTATTTAATTATTTATATAATTTAATTAATTATTAATATTATTTATTTTAAATTAATTAATTATTATATCAAAATCATTGCAACAAATTATGATAAGATAAAAATTGAGATTCTAATTTATAGAAAATTAACTTATATTATCCTTAGTTATTTCGATTCTCCATTTTAAGGTATTATTAAAAGTTAATAAATTTGTATAATTTATTAACTTTTAATAATACCTTAAAATACGGCTTCGTTTTGCTAACGAGATTTACTAATGTGCTTCGTAAAAATAGTATGACAAAATAAGATTATGCGGCTGGTGGGTGGAGACGAGTCAAAGAAGAGGTAAGACTCGAATCGCGGCGAATGGCGCTCTAACAGGCACCACGCTCCACTTTTTCCATGTTCGGCCGACGGTGGTGTGGGCGATTTCGTTTTTATTGTTTCGCGCCGTTTCCGATAAGAACGACGAGAAGCGGGGCCCGCCAAGAATTACCTGGACGAGGTGAGCGCGAGGATAAAAACCGGTGCCGGCGCGGTAAGCCGCAATTTGCCGACAGCCTGGGAACTGAAGGGCTGTAGATGGTCTGGCGTGCTCCAACGGGGGCAAATAGTCTAAATGATTAAGCTTCTCCATCCCTTCCTCCCTCCTTTCTCTGGTGTGGCTATTGCTTGGAGTACGTCGTTCGCTTGTGAGCGGCGATTTCTCTCTCGTCCATTAATACTCTTTCGTATCTGCTCATCCACTCAGCTCATTTTACAAATGCTTTCATCTGGGAAAAGATTTTTTTAATGTGACTGGAGAATCAATTGTAAATCGTATAGCTTTCATCTAGATTTTTTACCACTGACCGAATCGCATTCCATCCTGTTTCATAAGCGTACTTCTTTCTTCGATCGCACGTAAGGTTGCCATACGTTGAGCGCAGGCATTGAAGTCTACTCGATGTTTAACTCTGTGTCTCCGACTTCACCTAAAATTACAACTAAAAAGATAATTTTCTTTCTTTTATCAAAGAAAAACGGGAAAAGAACATTGAAGTATCTTTTTGTCTCCCGAGATTTTGATCGTTTAGATATTTATAGCTCTCTCTGTGATAATATATTATTTTTTTGCGAAATATATATCTATATTTATTTATTACATATATATACATATATATATATATATATATATTTATTTATTTATTGTTCTAAAAATTGAACACCAAATTAGACATCAATCGAATCAACTGTATCGACTGTATCATAATTATTTGATATAAGTCGAAAAATACAAAACGAGCAAGACAATGATTTTTTCGCCGAAATGCCGCTAATTAGTTAAGCCCTGATAACGATTCTGCGGTTCTGAGAGAGCGCGGAGCGGCGCGAGATTATAAATACCTCGAGCCGCAAAAGTAAGAAAAGTTTAATCAGGACTTGGAGCGGGAGAGAGGAGGGGTAAAAAGAGAGGTAGAGAAGGAAAGGGCGTCCTCGTGACGACTTGATGAGATAACTTTGCCCAAGTTGTGAAACAATGGGCGTCACGATACGTGACTTTGTGCGAGGGTGAAAGGAGAATTCGTACTTCCTGTAGAGGGAGAGGGTTGAAGGGTGGCAGCGGTGAAACGAGACTAAGGAGTAGACACGCGACCTTCTTGGGTACCGTCCTGTCCTGTTCCGTGGTATACAACAGCGGGCTCGATGCGTGAGAGGCGGCCTCCTTTTCGTGCGAGGAAGAAGCAGTCGCATTTCCGCGTGCGAAAACGCTTGTTAATTCTTCAGGATTGATACGGAACGTTGATAGCACTCTACATTTCCGTAAAGTTTGGACAGCATTATTGCAAATGTTGACACATCGAGTATTAATAAGAATTAATGCAACATTCTTAACACGTATACATGATTTATAAGATGTTCACAACATATAATTAACTTATTGTATATATAGTTACATTAAAAAATGTAAATTTACATAGAAATTATAGCTGTTAAAATGTCTCACAGAAAATAATTATATTCAGAAATTTTCTCATTAAAAATTATGTTTTATATATTAATATAATATAATTGTATTATATATTAATATGTTTCAAATAATGTAATCTTGTTAGAAATTTAAAAACTAGTCTTAGACTTCGAATAGTTATTTGTATTATCATTTCTATGTTATCACTATATTATATAAAATTAATTGATGTTTTAATAAATTAAATATATTATCTTTGTATTATATCATTGTTTCAAAGTTTATGATTAATCGATAGATATCAGATGACACGAAATGAAATAATGACCCTTCGGCGAAAGGAAATATTAACATCCCGAGTACACTTAAATAAATGATCTTCGCGAAATGAAAAATCATCATACACGTGAATCCTTTATGCATATACCTGTGCATAAGTCTCCGGGACGTCGATTAGACCGATTACTGTCGGGACGCGTCACGGGGTCGTCGGGGGTGGATCCCGGTGCGTTCGCCAGCTCGCCGGCTCATCACGTGACGTGATGTCACGTTACCTGGTGGCCGTCGACAGGTGTTCGGGTTCGCACGACCAGGTCCGATCCCAGAGCAAGAATTGTATGCGGCCCGTGTTATCGGCACAAATCCAGCCACATAATGATAACGAGCAGATTCAAACAGGCGGGTGACAAGAAGCACGCTCATATAATATATACGTTTCGATCGATATCTCCGTAAGGGTTGAACTTTATAAAAAAGAGCGCATGTAATTTTTCAAATTCTTCTAGCGACAAGAAATCAAATATCTGAAAAAAATAACGAAGAAATTAGAATTTTTACAAAAAAAAATTATATTTAAAAAGTAGAAAAATTAGATGTAATAAATTTATAGATGAAGAGAGAGAAAGTAAGTCGGACGCGTATTTAATCTTTCGCACATGCTGAACTCACGAAGAAGGGACATATTATACTGTTTCAAAAGGCGCCTGTAATTGCGACGTCGTGGGATTACAACCACGTGGTTCCTTCCGTTCAAGCTCACCGCTCTTTTCCCTGTCTTTCTCTCTCTGTAGTAAATTAGATATTACGATACTAAATGATGTTATTTAACCCGCCCATGTGTGACCCCTGCTCGGGAGTTGAATTTATGTGAATTTACAATATTGTTGCGTGAACAGCGTACCGGTGTATCGATCACTTGTGATTCTCAATCCTTTTCATCATTATTGTTAATATTATATACATATATATTCTCATTTGAAAAAATACAATTAAATGGATAAGAAAATGCAACTCAAAAATTAAAAAAAAATGGTCGAGTTAGAATCTTAATAACATTTTTTTAAACACTTGTCCGCATAACGTAAGAGATATAAGATGATAATGTATAACATACATCAAAGCGAAGGTCAAAGGACGCACCTGGAACATTCATGCAATATGATCGCAAACACAAAGGTAATCGATCTCTTGACCGTTAATCGCGGGCTAGAGGATAATTACAGGACGGATGAGCTGTAATATTAATGAGAATGATAAAAGGAAAGAGGAAGGAGAGCGATCTAATACACCACGCCGCGGGCTAATTTGCTTCATAATAATTACGGACGGCGCATTAAACATTCGTACGTAGGTGGGTAACGTGAAAGTGTCAGGTGCTGAATGTCCCAGAGGCACATTAGAAGGCACCTACGTACTACGTATCTACGTGGCATGCCTATGTGGTGGTCTATGCGAGACTGCGAGATGTGTATATACGTATAAACGCGTTCTCCTCGCATGTGCAAGACTCGCACCTGCATCGCCGCCCGAAGTCTCCCAGAAGGATGGAGGAAGAAGATCGTAATTTCTGAAAATAGAGCGGCCGAAGAATCGCGTTAATTCGTTTGCTTGCAAAAGTTTCTAAATTTCCATACCGATTCGATCAAACTTATGCCGCTCGTTCGACCTCGCGCTTAAGTTCCTCGCGGCTTTTCTTTCTTCTTAATAGCGTGCTCTCGAGATTTTTCATCACCGCAAGGAGAAAGATGAGGAAGTTCGTATCACCTATAAATGATATAATAAAAGATTTTTTTATTATCTGCAATATATTGCTTTACTCTTGGCAATTTATATTAATAATTCTTAAATCTTTCACAGATTAAGAATTATCAATTCAAGAAATATCAATTAATAATTCTTAATCTGTGAGCTTATTGTATAGCATGCAATGTGTGGTGTATTATGTATTATTTATGTTTTTTTATCCTGAGGGGAAATTTATTCTAGAAATATAAAATATATTGTAAAAAGCGTCTCTCTTCTCTTTCATATTAAATATGATAAAATGTACGATGAGAAATAATAAGTGGCAAGTGACTTTAAAAATTATACATGTCATAAGAATTACAGATCGAGGCCGTAGATGTGTACGTACGATAAGTGTCGGCGATCAGTCATCGCGAGGCCGCGACGTGTACCATCGAGCGATGAACCACACGAATCGCAGATAATACTGGCGTAATGATTGGAAGATCAGAATCTCTCCAGTTACCTGAAATTGCGAGATTGATCGTTTTTCTTCCGCGGGAATGAATATTTTATATACTTTTTATATACTTTTTTTATATACGCTATAGCGCACCAAAGTACTTCATATCATTATATCATTTTCATATAATCTGCATAAAGTATTTTTGCACTTTTTAAATATGATTTTATATTTCAATGAGGATTCTCTACAATTTATGGACTTGACTCATTTTGACAGAAGAAAAGTTGTATAATATTAATTTATATAAATCACATTTATATAAATTATATTCCTACTATCTATAAATAATGAATATTATTTATATATTAAATTTGTTTTTTAAGTATTAAATTGACTGAGTCTAACAGAGTCTTATGAATCACAGATATGATTGACTCTGAATATTTCAACATCTTCAGAATATACGAAATAAATAAGGTATAGTAAATAATATAGTAAAAATAATATATATTTATGTTGATGGCAAAATGAGAAAGAATTATAAAGCTCTTGTCGTCAACTATCTATTCGATGCGTCTTTTCGCACATTATCAGGAATATTTACGCGACCTATTACATATATGTGCTGCGGTTTGTAGATTGACCTCGCGATACCTACAATCACTTTAAGATCGTAGAGATGGCACATTGCGATTGGTCAGACCGCTCGTGTCCGCGTTCTCCCTTGACCATCGAGAGCTGTGTCTGGCTGGTTGCCGCTAATGATGCGGCAGCGAATCAACCTACGGCGCAGTCAGTGCGCATGTACCTGGAGGCGGGATATTCGTCGTTCCCGACGAATCGAATGGTCTTCGCGCGTACATTTTCGCGATGCTGCAACATGTGATACACGATACGGCGCGTCAAAGCAGTCGGACTGAGTTGTTAGCTGATCGTCTCAGTAACGAATCCGTAGTACTCTTCGAAAGTTCGGAGTTTTCTCGAAGAAGTCCGTTTGAATCTTCGCGAAAGAAAATTTGTATCGATCGATGAATATTAAATCTTAAACCTCTGGTGAATTTTCGTAATATTCTTTGACTTGCGACATAAGTGACCTGTGAACATTGAGAAAATATAGATGAAATATAGAATTCAAAATATTATCGACAAATTTATTATTTTTAATCATGTTTTAATCATGTGTAAAATGCATATATCTTAATAGAGAGATAATACAATTACCAAATAATAGTTTTCCGCCGAAAAAAACTTCGCATCGATAAGAAGATAAAATGCTATCAAAAATATATAAATTATTGAATCTAAAATCCGATATTATTAATATTTCACATATATGTACAATAATGATATAAATTCTAAAATAAAGAAGAAAATAAAATATTACGAATAGATCTTTTCATATGATCGAGTATGAATAATCATTGATAACAAAATCTTTTGATTTAATGCAAGATGAATTGTTGGCAATTATGTCATGATTTTTGTCTGAAACGATTCTTAAGATTTGAAACATTATTTACGATTTAAGCAGATGGGATATATTATATGATCGGACATTATATGTTATGATGATATGTTATGATGTTTACGTCTCTCAGGGCAAATAAGTATTCATTACTCGATCGGAAAGATGTGTGGAGTTTATCTTAATTCTGAATATTGAAGAGAATATTTCTCGAGCAATGAGTTCACACTCTCATGCGAGGACGATGTGCACCGGAAATGCAGTCTCTGGCGCATTCTCTGCGTTGCATCTCTTGCGAAGTTACAGTCTCTTCGCTCCAAATTCAGGTGCGTAAAAGACATATTAAAGTCCCTTGGTTGAAAAATAAGTCATTGGCGATCCAAAATCATGCTCTTTTCATCGCAGATTTTTCAATGTTCTGGAATGTTCTGAAATTAAATATTTTAAATTATGGAAGAGTATATAATGTATCATTCTTTGCTTGGGTTGATTTTGTTGATGATTTTGAAATATCCTATATAGAGCTCATTAAAATTTCATTTTTAATTACACATAAGCATCATCTATATACTACTAACTTATTGGATAAAAAATTAATAGAAATGTATTAATTTTATATGTTATATATATATAGAAATAAATTATTTTGTATTTTATCTTCCGATTTATATGATGTTTTATGTCTGTTTTATTATTTTATATGAGATGGAAAAATATTTAAAATATAATATAGTGTTACGTATTCTTTATTTGTCACTTGCTTGCTTTCGTTATGCACAAATGAGCAAGTTGACTGATATCTGGATTGATCTGTGACAATTTCCACTCCTGTCTTAACTCCTCCAGTAGCCGTGATCGTCTAGTGGTTAGGACCCTACGTTGTGGCCGTAGTAACCCAGGTTCGAATCCTGGTCACGGCAATGCGAGAGCATTGTCACGGTGGAGGTTTTTTTTTAACTCAATTTCTCTATATCTATTTCAAAATTTATAATAATTACATCTATAATAGTAATTGTTTAAAATAATTAATACAGAACGATTAAGATAATAAAATTTGTTATTTAAATTATTTGATTATGTTACTTATATAATTCCTTAATATTAAGTAATTTATATATTACATATAGTAGAAAGTAATTAATAATTAAATAATTGTATTAAAATTCCCTCCTATGAATCACACTGTTTATATTATAAATTATAAATAATGTTATACGTACATTTAAAATATGTATGTTGAAATACATAAGTTACATTCATCTCAAGTCTATTTGATTTTTACAAGGTCGTTTTTTTCAAGCGATTGTCTCATTTATAGCATCGCCATTACATCGGTCTCGTTCCCTAAAAATGTAACTGCCGCTTGAGCAATTAACGTCTAAGCGAATTTTACGACTTAACTATAACAGCCACGGCAATTTGTACAGACGTTAACGTTTGCACAGTTTCGCACGAACCTCGACAAGTCGTTATATTATCACGACATTTGGATTCCCATGTTTCATCCAGTCCAGTAACATACAATTGTGACATGATGTATATAGCCGGGAGTAAAAGTTTCAGCTCTCGCTAGCGAAATTTCCAAGTGTCAAATAAATTTTCCATCGATCAAGCAAGTGAGCAAACTATATCTCGTGTAAAGCTAATTAATCCTGGAAGAAAGAGAGGAATGAGTGGTTAGTTTATCGAATTTAATTTTGAATATATCATATTAATGTTAAAAAATATATCATATTTTGAATATATCATATTGGAATATATCATATTAACTTAAAAAATTAAAATATGTATAAATATGTATGTATGTATACACATGTATGTATTAAAATATGTATAAATATGTATGTATGTATACACATGTATGTATATATATGTGATATTTTTTGTGTTACTATACATATATAAAAATTAATTTTTTAATTTCCTATAGCAAAAGTATTGTTAAAAGATATTCTTATAATATTTTTATTTTTCCGAAAATATTAATAGTTTATATCTTTTATTTATTTTACAAAAAAAATAAATGTACCCCTGGTGGGACTCGAACCCACAATCCCCGGTTTAGGAGACCGATGCCTTATCCATTAGGCCACAGGGGCGGTCGATAGTATTCTATCTAAACTTTCTAGTCTTTATTCCCAGTGAGTCGATTCTTCTTTTTTACATTTAACAATACAAAATAAACGAATATAATTAATTGAATGCACAATATCTGAATTAAATTGATAAAATTCTCGTCTTCATTAGCAGATCTGTGTAGGTATGAAGCATATCCGACTCGGGATTATAATTTCGTCGAACCGGATATTTTACCAAATTCCGTGACAGCGGATTCTTCATCATCGCCGTTAACATCCTCTTCTTTGTCGGCAACATTTTCACTTCCAGGAACGTTGCTCCAACCACCTTTTCTAGCGATGCCACCCTTGATGCAATCTCTGAGCGTACCTCAACCGTTTTCGACTTCCTCTTCGGGTAAGCTAATTTTATCTTAGCACATTCAGTTTTCTTTTAAAATAACTTTTCAATATATTTAATGTTTGAATAAAGAGACCGTACTATTTACTTATTAATTAAGTAGTCCAAATTGACAGCCTCGGTAGCGCAGTAGGCAGCGCGTAAGTCTCATAATCTTAAGGTCGTGAGTTCGATCCTCACCCGGGGCAATTTTTTTTCCTTTTATCTCGTTATAAATCGTGTCAATTACATGGCGATAAAAACACGTCTATCTTATCATTGATAACAAAACAGGTGCCATGAACCGTCACTTCATCAATACAAACGGCATAAACACTCTCCACAGAAGACCTAGAAGCGAAAAGAAACCCATCCCGGACGATCAAAAAGACGAAAAATATTTTGAGAGACGTAAACGGAATAATCAGGCAGCAAAAAAGTCACGAGATGCCCGCAAGATCAGAGAAGATCACGTAAGAACGAAATAAAATCGATCTTTCAAATCTCGATGTTTTAAAGAGAACAATAAATTTGTTTACTTTAATTTAATTTTTTGCATTTTTCGTTCTTTCTCTTTCAAAAATATAATTCTAAATATAATTTATCTATCTCATTCTATTACATTCTAATTCAATTGAAAAGAACAAACTTAATATATTTAAAATTAACAGTAGCAGGTGCGACATAATAAAATCAATATTTTCGATCGATGTAATTTTTGCATGTAAATATGAAGTTCCATTATATTTATATATGTATCGTTTTTATACTTACAGATTGCTCTAAGAGCGACAATGCTGGAGCACGAGAATGCGATTCTCAAGGCGCAGATAGTGACTCTTCGGGAGGAAGCGCAATCGTTGCGACATATGTTAATTAAGCAGCACGCCCCGGCGATACAATCCATCGAACGATCGCTTTCTTCGATGACACCTGTAACTCTCTCTCCTTCACACACCACCGCGAGTTTAGACTGTTAATTTTGTAATTTTTTTTCTAACAGAAATGTGTAAAGATGTTCAAATTTGAAGCGAATATTAAAATCCGTGTAATTTCGTTTAGCTACACAAACACGCGAAAATGATCCTTATGTATTTAATTACGACACGTTATAAGAGATCATCGAAATTACAACATTCGATTTAAAAGATATGTTAAGATGTTTTCGATGTTATACAAAGAACAAATAAGAACCAATTAGGTTAAATATTATCTTAATGACCACTGTTGAATCAAATTATGATTCACTTAATCGGCAATTAATTCAACTAGAACTATGAAAAATTACCTAATAAAATTTGCATATAATTCACCGTCTTTAATTTAATCTTTTCTTCACATATATCAAGCAACAAAAGAATTACTCATACGTGTTTTATCCATACTAATAATGTTAACGATACGCAGGTATTACACACTTACACAGGTTAAACGCCGATTAAGTTAATCACAAGTTGGTCGAAATGGCTTTAAGACTTCGATACGGAGATTATTTCTTGTTAGAATTATTATTATTCATAATAAGTGTAATTATTGTTGCTTGAATGCTAATAAGAGATAATTCAAGATACCTACGTGCTATAAAAAAGTTAACGTATTTTTATGAAATTACCCCATTTTCCACTCGCGAGACATCTAACGGTATAAAGAAATATTAAAAACAACCGGTAAGTAAGATTATTAACCGGTAATCGATAAGAATGTAAAAATGATTTATAGAGAACGCGTAAAGAAAATGTGATTTTAAAATATATTTTCCATTTCTTTCAATTTAAAATAAAAAAATTTAACGCGTTTTGAAACTAAAAAATAAAAGGACACGATTATATGTATAAGCTCTATATAATAGATATAATATCTATCATTAGCACGCATTTCGTGAAGAAATTATACGCGTAAAAAGTACTTTTCACTTTCTAGTATACGGCATATTAAATAAACAATATATATAATTTCAATTAATTTAAATAATCAAATATATTACATTTGATTATTATGTTAAACTATTACGTATACTTAACGAGGTTAATATTAAAAATTGAAAGTACATTTACACATTAAAAATTGAAAGTACATTTACACATTGTATCCTATTAATTTCAATTAATTTTCAACTCAATTGCAATTTTTCAATAATAATATATGGTAAATAAATTATTGTTTCGCATATTTTTAATAATAATGCTATTTCCGTAAAAGAAATACTAAAAAATTCTGTAAAGAGAGAGAGATATTGTGTAATAAAATATGATAAATGATATTGTATAGCATAGTAATGACGTGTACATACATATGTATAATCACAGCAGACTCAAAGAAACAAATAAATTAATATAATATTAATTAATATTATTAATAATTATTAATATTATTATTAATTATTATCATAATATTAATTAATATTTATTTATTTTTATATTAATTTCTTTAAGCTATGTGCACGCACACACACACGCACACACACACACTCACTCACACACTCACACACGTGTGTGTGTGTAAAGTTTATACATATACTGAAAAATTAGCATACCATCGCGTCATGCATTTTTAATCTTATTTACCGTATAAAAAGTATTTTAATTACAATACAATAAGAAACATTGCGAGTACATTTGTTGAATTATGTATATATAAACCTTTACGGTATATGTATTATACTATAGACTACTTATATCAGTACAGGCTACACCTACAAGGAGAATGTAGATAGAGACATGTATAGAGATATAGACAATTCTAAATAGGTAGAAACAGGCTTTTACATTTATTGAAAAAAAAGTAAAAGAGAGAGATACTGTGTGTTTACGTCTATCTGCTCGATTACACTTGCAAATGTGTATTCGGAGCGCAAGTTTACTAACTGGTACTGATGTAGAGCTCTTGGAGCTGCAAAAACAAATGCGTGGCTTCTAGTGACATTTTTACGACATTTTTACGTTGAACTTTACAATCGCATTCATTATTATAAGTGTTGGCGGAGCCGAATTTTTACAATTGTCATTAATATCGTTTCGGGATATTTTAAAGCGACATCCCATACGATGAATTCATCGTTTCGCCGCGAGAAAATTTGTTTTCTAATTACATTTAACGATATACATACATAATAATGTCATTTGTTTGTTCAATTATTACTCTATCAAGAGTAATAATTTTCTCTTCGTTTTTTTTTTCATTTAGAATCACTAATGATTATATTCAGCTACGAAGGCATTATACATCCGTCTTTCTTTGAAAACGCGAAATCATCAATGACGATCGGAGGCGAATCGTTCACAAAGCGATCGCGTCCAAGAGACCACACATCGAACCATCGCAATGGCAGTAATCACGCACTTTGAATGATAACGCGATATTAATCGACAAATCAATTAGCCGCTATCACAGTGGCAGGACCGGTTGCCGCCGCCGCCGATGACGATGATGCCGACGACGATGACTTCTTCTTCAACACGATATCCTTGATATTGAGATTGACCTTCTCCTTGTGCGGCGGTGGCACGGATTGTTGGCAGAACCTCTTGAAGTCCTCCAATTCACGCTCAAAGTCGTCCATGTCCCCGTCTATATCTTTGGGCGTGAATACGCTCTCTGTAAAAGATACGTTCTAAATACTGGATAACACTGACAGTTCGCCTGAGAGCGTAGCAATGAGTGCCACAAAATCTGCCGTGCATTTTTCTTTTTTCTTTCTTTTATTTACTGTATGAGTATGGATAGAAAAGTAATAGAGAGAGAGAGAGAGAAACGAGAGAAAAAAAAGAGAGAATTATATCAATTTATATGCTATATATCATTCAAATAAGGATCAAGATACACGCGTGATCTTTTTGAAATGCGGAATATAATAATAATAATAATAATAATAATAATAATAATAATAATAATAATAATAAAATAATAATACGCATGTTAACATTCAAATTCTCGATGTGAATAATCTGCATAAACAGCCATTATTATACAGTATCGTCATATATCACTACAAAAAATAGTTGTTAATAGCATTTTTCTGAGTTTCTAATAATCAATTTGTTATTTCTTGGAAAAAATTAAATAACATTTTTTTTAAATACTTATGGGAGTAAGATTTATTTATGGTCTCTAAACTTATTACAGTTTATCATAGCAATTTTTGTCGAATGAAGAAAAGGAAAGAAAAAAAAAACCAAGAATTATTATATCCTTACTCATGCAGTATTTCGGGAAACTTCATTCCGACAAAGGGGAAAAGAGAGTATAACATTGAAAAAAGTAACTTACTTTTTTATTTAATATTAGCAGATTAAAAAATATATCTATAGTATCACACTCGCGTTTTACTATCACAATTAAATTATACCTACATAATGTATTTGTCATTGTCATGATCAATGTAAATCTAATATTTTGTTTACTTATTCTTTTCAATCAATTGTAATGTTTAAGATAATTCGATATTATACGTGTAAAGTTAAGATTGGTTTTAGAATCCTCCTCTTTGTATTACCAGATGTTCTATTCGTCCTAGTGTACTTGCATAGGATTTATCAAGATGACACTGCCTTGCTTATCCGTTTAAAAGAAATGCAGATCGAAAGAATTCGCGTATTTATAAATTTGGGGATTATTATTAGCTATATTCGCTTTCAAATCAATTCGTTTGTGGTAAGAAGAAAAAGAAAAAATGATTTTAGTCAGAAGAAACAAATCTTAAGTAAGACAAATGAAAAAAAAATGGAAAAAAATAGTGCTCCCTGACCATTTGTATCTTACGATATCTCCAAGAAAACTTGTAAAGACTAAAAGAATTCTCAAAAATATTTTTCTTTTTCAACTTCTCTCTATTTTTCTCTTTTTCTCTCATCTTCTTTTTCTATCCGATATTCGAAAAGTTTTTAATCTAGGAGATGAAGTGTCCTAAATGCAGTGCAGTGTCTTCTTGACTATATAGAAGGAAAAAAAGAAATTGTCAGTATGATAAATCTAGCAACGTCCAAGAAATGTATATCTGGATAATTACTGTTATGAAAAAAAAAAAAAAAGAAAAAGAAATCTAATTGCTGAAAGCATGTGAGAAACAACCCGAGGATGTATAATATGCTCACATATCGTGTATATGTTAAAGAGAAAACAAACAAAATGAAAGAAGCAAATTTACATGTTAAAGTCTGATTATTGTTGTTTCTCACCAACGAGGTTCCAGTCATCTCCGCATTGTCTCGTGCCATTTCCGCGTTTTTTCTTTTTCTTGCTCTTGCCGCCGCCGTTGGCGCTTATCACCGCCTCCTTCACCGCGGTATTATTCGCCGATGCTTGCCGCGCATCCTCCATGCTCGTCGTCTCGGGTCTCACCTTTGTCAGAGTGACGCTAGTACCCTTGAGGTTGATGCCGTTCTCCGGTATCGGTTGGCCATTCGTCACCTTGCTGATTTGTATGTTGGCGAGCCCGGACAAGGATGAGGCGCAGTCTATTGGTTGCGCGGTCAATCGGCTACGCAATTCCGCCAAACTCGACGGAATAACGCCGTTCGCGTGTTTCATGTTCGACGTGTTACAATCAGCTGTCGTCGTTGTCGTCGTCATTCTGCCTGTCGACGACGATGACGATGATAGATCACCCTTGACAATATAATCAGGTTTGGGCGGTGATGTCAGACCAGCGTTGATAGCCTGCTGCAAGGCTGGACTTCGGATCGTCACCATGCCATTCTCCGACACCTTGATGATGGCCGCCTGTTGCGTCGGCGGTACTTTCATTGGTCCGAACGACGGATTCTTGATGGTCACCATGTTCGTGCCGGGATTGTGCAATATTCTCGCAGGTTCATCTATCACATGATCGTTCACGAATGTATCGCTGTTTTGCACCGGTGGTGATGTAGACGCCGTGCTTCCCGAATTGGCCGAATTCTTGTTTTTCTTTTTCTTTTTCTTGCTGGTACTTTGAGACTGAGAATCCTTGGACGAGTCTATATGGGAAAATATTCAAAAATCTTTTGTACATGAATTATAATAATAAAATAACAATTTAAAAGAAGATATATATAGAAGATATATATATATATAAACTGTACATTGAAAGATGTTTAGAGAAATATTATTTTATAAAATTTTTGAAGACAATGACAATTGATAATTTTAATAACTCTTTTTAATTTTGTTTGAAATTTATTCATTGTTAATAGAGCGATTATAACTGGATTATAATTATTTACAAGATAAAATAAAAACTTTAACTTTAGAATTATATCGTATAAAATATTTTCTTTTTATATATATTATAATCTTGTATATAATATATATTATTATTCCGATATATATTTGCAATTATAATTTCTGCTTACCTTTCTCATTGGCTTTCGGCAGCAAGTCTTGCTTAAGCTTGCCCGTGTCTACTACAATGACGTTTCCTCCAGCTTGTGGATTCGCATAGCTCGATTGAACACCGCTCATTGGCGTGGCAATAATAGTGGTTTGTTTGGGCGGACTCACTGGTTTCGGCAAAGGAGCCGTTTTGATCGGTAGTGGTTTTGGCGGCGCGTCGACCTTTGTGATCGTAATGCCCGGCGGTAACTTGAGATTCTCAATATTAATCTTGGAATTCGGCCCAATGTCTTTAAACTGGCTACTGAGAGACGGCGAGCCTACCCGTTCATTACATGTATTTTGGACCTCTGTAGGCACACGTTGTTGCTTATTTGCGGTAGTTGAATTCGTTTTATTTACATTCTTTTGAGGTTCGCTTTTATTTGTTACATTCCTATTGTTGGCGTTGTTACTATTAATATTTTTATTGCTCTTATTGGCGTTAGATTGTACATTCTTGTCTTGTTGTTGGTGTTGTTTCTTTATTTTCTTATTAATTGTAGATTCATTTGTTATATTCTGATTCTGCTGTTGCTGTTTCTGCGACACTGGCGTTTGAGGAGGTGTATTCGTTTTAATCTGCTTCTTATTAGTCGCGTTTTGTTGATTCTTATTCTTATTCACCGTGTTTTGCTGTTGCAGCACGTTTTCCTTATTCTCTATATTTCTTTTATCCTTCTTCGATTTAGAATTTTTAGCTTCAACATTTTGTTGTTGAACTTTTTTCTCATCTATTTGTTTGCCAATTTTCGATTTGTCATTATTTGCTTGTTGCTTCAAATTCTTACTGTCGCATGCCTTAGATGGAGTTTGTGATGACTTCGGATTATTCTGTTGCTGCAACTTATTTCCTTGTTGTAGGGAATTATTATTATTATTATTATTATTCGTTTTGGCTTTCTTCTTCTTTCCATTATTACTTTGGTTTTGTTCTTGTTCCATCTTGTGAGGAGGCTCTTTAGTTTGTCCATTTACTAATGTAAATAAAACTTTATCCTCAGCCGGAGTCTGACCTTTCAGAGTGATCGTGACTGTAGGTTCAGCGCTATTCGAATTTATTTCCCTTCTAATAGTAACTATTTGCGGTTGAGATTCCGTTTGTGTCACATTCTCAGTTTCCTTCATCTTTGCTTCTTCCAATTTCTTCATTTCTTTTTTCAATTTCTTTCTTTCTTTCTTTGTCAATTTCTTGTCAACTAAGTCAATATCGGATAACTTATCTGTACTATTACTCGAATTATTGTTCTTCGTACATGTGGTATTAATATTCGCTAATGATTTGTTAGCTTTATTGCTTTCGATTTTATCATTTTTCACGTTATTTTTACTGGCTTGATTAGAATTCGTATTTCGTACTTCGCATTTTTCAGTGCTATTAATACTCTTATTTTTCGCATTTGAATTCGCAGACGCCGTTTTTGTCTTGTTATTTAAATTAATAATACTATTATTACTGCTGCTATTATTATTATTGCTACAAACTTCCTGTTTATCCTTTTTTCTATTGTTTAACTGCTTCATCAAACCTAGAGATATGGATGACGATGTCGGTAAAATAGAAACTTCTGGTAAATTACATTGAGGTAATGATCTTTGAGGTACAGGCTTTTGAGGATCGACAACAGTGATCGTAACCTCTGGTGTCTTTTTCTGCAATTCAATTAATTTCTGTCTTTCTGTTTCTTGCCTATCTTTCTTTAACTTTTCCTCAAGCTATCAAAAAAATAATATTAATTAACGTCCTACATCAAAGAAATTATATAGTAATATTTAAAAAAAGTATAAGAACTATATAGTAATAGTAAAAAAAACTATATAGTATACTCATACATGTAGTACAACATAATTTATATTTTACCTTTCGTTGTTTCTGTCTTGCTTTCTTCTCGGCTTTCTTGTTATTGTCTTTTTTCCCGCTTTGATTACCTTCGATAAATTCTAACAATTCTTCTAAATCTCGCTGATCTCGTTGATCATGCTGGATCGTAGAAGTCGTCGAAATTGGAGTATTCGATCTAAGAACCGAACTCGTCAGGTTTTTGGATTCGAAATTGATATTGGAAATTGACGATTCCGATGGACTTTTTGGTGGACTACAGCCAGCTGCTACACCTTTGCACTTTTTCGCTTTCTTTTTTGTCAAGAGTTGTCGCAATCGTTCTCGCATTTCCTTATAATTTCGACTTACTGGTGCAACTGCCGGCTATAAAAAATGACATAGTTATATCCCATATAGCTATGTCCAAAAGATATTAACAGGACATCCTGAAGATGTCTAATCGTCCAAAGATCTTCTGGATATATTCTGGACATCTTTTGGATATGCACGCTATGTGGGTATATAATCTTCTTAAGAATTTCTATTATAATCTCAAATCGAATATATACTTACATAACTTTCTTTTTTTTTGTTTAAATAAAAAATTGTATTGAGATATATAGACTTACCATCCCATGGCCAAAGACTTCACAGTAGCAACAATCACAATGTCTCATATTGGTATCCCTTTGTGCAGAACTACTAGTGGAACACGAGTCCTCCTGACTGCTCCCTGAATCCGAACAGTCTCCATCTCCGGAACTCACTAAAATGCCAGATTAATATATAATGAAGTGCGCAAATGATCGGCACAATTTTGAGAGAAAATATATATTATATACATATACTAACAATCATTACACGACACTCTCTTGATGTGCTCGACATTGGCTTGCTTGTGACATGCGTGCGGTGTATGATTGAGTGAATGAAGTCTGGGGTGAGATGGACCCATCAGATTTTTCGTCAAATCTGGTAGTGGCCCATGAGCATGCGGATTACCTATTTTTGTATAAAAAAAAAAAGATGTGTAAATAGCATAAATAGATAAAGCATGCATAAATAGAAAAAGGATAACGACATAAAGAATAAATGTAATAAATTAATAAGATTAATAAGGCTCTGAATATGAAATACATAAATTCAAATATCGGGGGCTAATATAAGCAGATAGTCATGTATCAGTTGTAAAGAAAAATTAATTTTCTGTGAAACAGATGCACAACCATCCGTGTTTGGCTCTTATTAACTCGTGATATTTAAAAATGTAATAAAGTTGGAACAAAAAGAGCAATATATGACAAGGAATATAATATGTAAATACGACTTACTACTCACACTTACCATGATGAATATTATGATTGTGAGTCGCGTTTGGCGTTTGTGTCATAGAATGCCTCGTTTGAGTCTGGGCGGATTGCGTGGAACCAGTCTTTACAGCGGGTTTTTGGCTTGGTTCTGGATTAACCTTTGTGACAGAAGTCGGCGATGTTGCTTTAGGACGACCGTTTGTTACGGGTGTTTCGGGTATAGCTGCTTTTGAAGTTGTATATTAATCAGAATTTCATTGTGGTTGGTTAAGCTAAATCATAATAAAAATACAAAAAAATTTTCTCATATTTACATGTAGGCAAGCAAGGACACATATCCCATTTGCGCCTCGAATTCAACAGACAAGGACAAGGTGGATTTTCCAGAATCTCCTTTTTTCTTTCCGCTATTTCTCGCGCGTGTTGATAAACACATGAACAAGGTTCTAATTCAGATGTCTTTGATATGGTATCTTTGCGTAGAGCACTAGGTGTAACCGATTCTTTCTTCTTCTTATCCTCATCATTTGAGTTGTCTAATTTCTTCTTAATTTGTGTTGTTGTACAATTCACGGATTCATCTAAAAACATGTTTATCCTTTCTTTATTAGAATTTTTCTACTTGTTATTAACTCATTTTAATCACTTACCCATAAATCCATTACTGGATAAGAATGAATTTGTATCATTTTTCTCAACGTTTTCGACTTTATGTTGTGTACTCTACAAGAAAAATATATCATTAATGATGAATATAAATTATTTTTGAAGGAAATTTTAATTTATTACAGATATAAAAAATGTTAAAGTTATGTAATTATATTATTATATTATATTATATAATTATATAATTATATTAATTTTTCAATATATTGTCCAATTATGACTAAAATATGTCATTTTTACTTTAATATATGTATCTGAAAATTGAATATTAAAAAGTTTAAAAGAACATTACTTTTTCACTAAAATAATATATATTTTATACATAATAAAATTTTTATTCTTTTTGAAGGTGAGACACTGGCTGTAAATACTTTTATAAAGCTTAAAATGTAATCTCTTTACCACATGGCCTACTCTTATTTCATTGCACGTATGACATTCGCATTTTTTCCCATTCTCAAATCCATTCTCATTATCACTATCATCACTGTGACTCCTAAGACAAGTTAAAATCATTATTGTATTATAAAAGTAAATAAAAATTTAATATATGATTTTTCAAATAACACACTAAAATAAAATATACCTGACTGATCTGATAGCATATTGCGCCAATCGGCATGTTGCACGCGCATAATCGTAACAGATGGAATCAGCTGGTCCAACAGCGTCCATTTCAGTAGCAGTCAATGCCTCAGCTATGTCTGCCAATTTTTGATGCTGGGCCTTGTTCCAATCATCTAACAATATTTGAACTATCTCTATACTCGATGGTATAGCTATTGAATCCGAATTAAGGTCTAATAGTGGACTTAAAGGTCGACTATCATTTCCAGATGTATGTGCAATGAGCGAAGAAAACTGCCCATGAATTTCTCGCATATCACTGAAATAATTATCATAATAAAAATTAGAACAAATTTTTCTATCAAGTTATTTTATCAAGATTTTTTTATATATGTATATCTTACTTTCCAATATCCGGTGTCTTGCTTAACATGCTGTGTTCCATAAGCTTACGTGTTGTTGTGAACAATTCCCAAGCTTCTCTAATTTGTCTAAGTCTTGTCATACGAACTGCTTGTTCTGCACTGAAACATACTTTGCTTATACAATCCTTTTTCACAATTTTCCATAATTCAATTCCATCGAATTATTCCGAATAATTGTGTAGGCAAATAATCTTTTAACTTACTTATATTTATCCATCCACGGTTCGGTCTCGGGCCATAAATTACCAATTCTCGTCATCTCGTCATCAAAAAATAAATATCTATGAACAAGATCTTGGTATTCGGAACCTTTCAATGGTAGAAGTTTCCTCAGCTGCAAATATGATGTATACACTTGAATTTTGCACATCATAGATTGTTTTCAATAAAATATATTATCTTACCTGTCCAATAAACGTAGGTAAATTATTTTGCACCAAAGCATCATTATATACATAAATTTGATATAACTTTTTAATAAAACAGTCCCATGTCAAATTAAATTTGAAGAGGTATTCTTTTAATGGTTTTACTAACTCAGAAATCAAAATTGCTGTCGCTACAAGAGCATCATAGTCATCCAAGAGACCTACATTATGAGAGAGTTATAGATTTTATATATCTATCTTTATATATATTTTTTATAAAATAAAATTTTTATTTACTTGGAAAGTTGTACTAACCAGTAAGAAAAATTTCTGCTAAATTGTTTACACTATGATCGTGTAGAAGAACAAACAAACGAACTTTTACTTCTATCACAAATTCTTGCGCCTGGCTTACTAACCTCATGAATAGTTGGTGAGGATCTCTTTTGCATAATCTTTAGCAGAAAAGAAAAAATCATAATATTATATAATCAAATCAATGATAATGATGCAAAGTGATATTTTAAATAAATGAGTCTCTTACTGAATAACAGTATCGTGCATGTCAATTGGAGGTAGTCTGCTGCACTGAGACTGTGAAGAGTCGGACACACGAGCCGTTTCCAGAGCGATGTTAAATACAGCATGTATATATTGCTGCAATTCAGTCCATAGGTTCTGGAACTTCATAGCCTTTTGTAGCTCCTCCCTAAACATATCTCTATATATAACAAATTAAATTCTAATTAATATATCTTGGTTTTTTCTCTTTGAGACTTGTAATTGTTGCCTTTATCCTTACCGTTTAGCTTTATAAGAATCACAAGAGCAGGACTCTTTCCCATGATGGGATGAGCTATCGACAGTTGCTGCAGAGGAGTACAATTTGGCAAGCGCGTCAGTGTTTACTCTAGATGAATTACGCCGATCTTCTTCAGCCGCTCTCGCACCCCTGATAAACGCGTCTATCACACCCTGATCCGTTGTTCTGAATGCGTCTCTATGCATACAAAATATTTCTAATTAATATTGCATTTCTATTTTTTAAGCTTGAGAGATACATAATTATTGTCCTTACTGTTTAGCTTTATAAGAATTACAAGAGCAAGATTCTTTCCCATAATGTGATGAACTATCTACAGCTGCTGCAGAGGAGTACATTTTAGTGAGTGTGTCAGTGTTCATTCTAGGCGAATTACGTCGATCTTCTTCAGACACTCTCACTTTCTTAATAACTGCGTCGATTAAGCTTTGATCACCCGTATCATACTATAAGAATCAAAATATTTATTTTAATAAGTTCATCTATATGTTATATTGAATGTATTAAATTTGCATTCATTAATATATAGAGCTGACACAAGAGTTAATTGTTTAATTTAAGGAATTGCTCTTTGTTTCTAATAACATGAATTTTGCAGATTAGTAGTTTTTTTAACTTGAAGACTATTGAATAAATTGAGTCTATAAGTCATTTGAAAATAATATCATAATAGTTATATAAAATTTTTATCACTTAAAAAAAATAACTTTAGTTAAACTTATCGCTATAAGTGTCATTCATCTTTTATCCCTCTTCAATTATTCCTGAGGCACTTAAATCTTATCTAATATAACAAATAATAATATAGTAGAGTCTGTCATGTTATTTTCAAAATAGTCATACAATGTGATAAATAGCTCCATATACATCTCTACAATACAAATAAATATAATCGCGTGTTTTAAAAGAAAAACACTATAATAGTATCTATTAGTACAAGATTCATAATCTCGTTATAAATTTTCACAGTATAATATAGGTAAATTATTATAGACATTATGTTTAATCTAGAATTGAACTCCTAGCTTATAGAGAATTAACAGCGATTTAGAAGAATCAATTTGCTCCTTTTTACAGAATTGCAGAAATCTCATGCCACAGAGAAAACCCTTTTCAACCCTTCATTGCAGTGATTATTTCATTATAATTTGAAACGATCAGCCGCGTCGTCGATGAGCAACAGACGAAAAAAACGTACTTTGGCGAGGTCGAGGTCTTTGACGCGCGTTTTCCCGGGAAACACGCGCGTTTTCTCGGCTTCGTGGTCGTTGGTGTCGCAGAGCGTCCGCGCGGTATCATCCCGTCTCCCGTCATCGTGCTTGCGGCGGTTGACGGAGCGCGGGAAACGCGCGTCGTCGACGCGTTGCTTCACCGCTGTTGCCGCCAACGCACCGTCGTCGTCCATCACAACCGTGTCCTTTTCCCCGGTGACGGTGGCGGTAGCGGTGATGCTGGTGATGATGGTATTCCTCTCGCGTCGACCCTCTTCGCCGTCGCTACCACTCATGTCAGCACTAAGCGTCAAATATCATACACGTGTCACCGTTCGCGCCGCTAGGTAACAATTGTAGGATCGACGATTTGCAGTCACGGTTTTTGCCACGGAACCGTGTAAACACCTACTAGGCCGCGCATTCGATCACACTCGCAACCTCCTCTCTCTCAACACCTCAATATGGCGTCTCGCGTAATCGTTCCGTCCGACCACGGCTCGACGCAGTTGGCGTAACTGCAGCTGGCTATAAAATCGCGTCGTCGATCAGCAAAGCCGGTTGGTGGTAAGTCTGTTCTTTTTAGCTACACCCGGAGAGTTACGTTCCGAAACTTACTCCTTGGTGTAGAATAATTGACCAATCAGAAAAGAGAGATTTTTCGTTTCTATTGGCCGTATTCAGCGGACTCAACAGTTGGGCAACATTACTAGATTTTCCGATGTAATTCCTCGCTGATTGGTCGGATCTGAAAATAGGAACCAATCATGTTCGAATGCTACTTAGCGGTTGAGTCCATTGAATGCGGCGACTGGTATAAAAGGGTGACACCCGATTGATCACGTCGCCAATTGGCCAATTCAAAATAGGACTCTCTGATTGGTCAATCGTTGCTGATTACCCTAGGCACAGGTCGATATAATTGGCTGTGGTCAATCGCGACGTGGTCAAACGAGGCACTCCCGGTATAAAATATACATGTCTCTTTCTAGCTTCAATTTTCTATAGGATAATGTAGGGAAAACCATAGACGTATATAACTAGACTGCGCATGCTGTGCTAGTCATTGAAGCAAACATTTAAAAAGAGAAAGCAATATCGGAGGATCTCTGTCTCACTCTAAATCACACCGTGGAGGGGGAAGTGAACTCTTTTCCCCTCAAGACTTTTCCCCTGCAACTCTCATTCTGCTTCCCCCACTTTTCTTACTGTGCGAGAGAGAAAGAGATCCTCCGAGCCATTTTCTATCTCACTTCATTGCTTCAACGGCCAGCATAGCATGCGCAGTCTATGTATATATGTCTATGGGGAAAACTCGCTCCAATATATTCCAATATAGAGCTCAATTGCTAGGTTAGGTTAGGTTAGGATAATTCTTCCATCTGACATTACTGTTTGTACTCAATTAAACGCGAAGGTACAAATGACGCCGAGTACATAATGGTGATGGTGTATATAAATTACGTTTATATTCGCAGGTGAAGAGTACGAGAGCGCGGTGAGTCGACATTGGCGAGATCAGTCGGGATATTATTTATGCATTATCATTTTATATAATAATGAAAATCAGTCATGAAGACGAGATGATAGCGAGGCAAGGTCTGATGGCAGAGTGCAACTTGTGGTAGTTTAGAAAGACTCGTTTGTGTTTTTGACAGTTATCAGCTGGGACCTGATCGTTGGCAAGAATGTTCAAGTATATCTGGACTCTGGTATACTGGTACTTTAGGCCTTTTGTAAAATGGTTTCTACGTCATACCACGCAAATGTGCGAACTCCAGAGAATTTGTTACGGGCAGCCGTCCGGGGCGCCGCGTGCATTTGCCATCGAAGAGTCCCTGAAGCAGTCGCGTAACGCGAATATTAGGACTCTTGTTGCATATCTGAATGACATCGCCGATCAACGAAGAATAACCACGAAAACGGAACGTAAGATCCTGGAGGATGCTATCAAGACTGTGCTAGTGACCAAGAACATCAATCCCACTGCGCATCCAACCTTCGCCAAATCTTTTGGCAAGTGTGTGGAGTTGATCTGGGGTTATCGTCAGCTGTGCGTCGAATGCGAGGAGCTCAGGAAGACTTCGTACAGCCCGGAGAATCCGGATCATGAACAGTTGCTGCTAAAATTATGGAGTCTATTAATGCCATATGAATCTCTGGAGGCGAGAGTGACTAAACAATGGCAAAAGATTGGCTTTCAAGGAGATGATCCAAAGACGGATTTTCGAGGGATGGGGATCTTGGGATTGGAGAATCTCGTTTACTTTGCTCAAGAATATCCCAGCACAGCCACACATGTGTTGTCTCATTCTAATCATCCACGTTACGGTTACGCATTTGCTATTGTTGGTATAAATCTCACGAGCATGGCTCTTAAATTATTAAGAGATGGTAGCGCTAAGACTCATATATATAATTCTTCGAAAACCCTGCCGATGATTCGTGCCTTTCATCAATTTTACTGTTATTTATTTTATCAATTTGATGGATTTTGGATTGAGTCTAAGCCTAGTAATATGATGGAATTCTCGTCAATACAAGAGAAATTCGAAAATAGCATCAGAATGGCATTAGCTAACCCATCAACTGTTTTTAGGATAAATGTGGCAGTTGACAATATTTAATGCAAATACAAATGCCTTTTACATGTAAGACAAGACCAAAACAGGTACATGAATGATAAGTACAATTTTTTTTGGCTAGCATATATGAAATTTATTTTTTATTATATATCTTCACAATATCTCAGCTTTGTTGTGATATTAAAATGGCATTTAAGTGAATAGATAGATTTCTGTATTATAAATCTCTTTCCCTTTATTAGTATAATTAGTATAATCGAGTTAAAACGTCTTGATGTCATATGTGTTTTCTTCTAATTGTATTTTTTGCAAATAATTACAGATTTACTTTTTTCCTCAAATTTATGTAATTTTATACATAGATGTATAAGAAAGAGTTTTTATTTGTGAAAACAAATAGTAGATTCCAACACTTCTGTTTAATTTAACTGCATATCATAGATTAGAGACTATATATATAAACATAGTTTATATTGATTTAAATAATTTTTGTTAAAATTAAATTCAACATATGTATATTTATATTAATTATATGTATATTTATATTAATTTTTTAATTGGTGGTTGCATCATGTAATATTGAAGCTTAAGCTTTGGCCTTGATATCAAGAAGTTCCATGTACATATATATAGAATTATGTGCTGTGAATATATATATATATATATATATATATATATATATATATATATATATATATATATCATTTCTCGAACTAAAAATACTTTTCGTTTATTTTAATATTTATTATTTTTTTAAATAATCATGTCAATTAAAATAATTGAAAATCTGTTAAATAATCTCTTTATGTGCCATTAATGCATACATATATTTATTTTAAATATTTGTTTTTTTATTTTTATCTCTTATTCACACATAAATAAATATTTGTTAAATATATTTGAAAATTAAATTGTAGAGAAAAATTTTGCAGAAATATTAGCTTTAAAGCCGAAAATAGAGACTTGCCACTAAATATCTTGATAATTTTGTGGGCATTATCAACATGTGCCTCATATTTTATTCGCTAATAATCCGAAGCATATTTATATTCAGAGTATTATATATATATATATCTAAAGAAAACATATTGAACTAAACAGATCATTATAAAAGAAACGATGTCGATTTATATGCATTTAATTATTAGATTTTACAAATCTAATAATTAAATGCATATAAAACATATACATGCATCAGGCAATGTAACATGTAACGTTTAAAGAAAATATAATCTTTTGGATAATTTTGAGAGGGCAAACGGTTGTCAAATATTTTGATATAAAAGTGTCTTCTTATAAAATACAACTTATTTATTAATGTTACATAAGAAATTGAATTTGGTTAAATTGTTTATATTTAAATTTAAAGGCTAAAATCTTATTGACATCAGATTCCATACATCAAATATATTTCTGTAAAAAATTTATACATATAACACATTGCACTTGCTAGTATTACAATTTTATGTTTTTTTCGTATTGATCTTCTTAATGAAATATAATTATTTACAAATTTTGCTCATACAAGAAACTGAATAAAAAGTAACAATAATATCTGAAGTGTAGAAGTATATATCATATAAACAAATGATGGAATGTAATTGTGTGTAATAGCTTGACAATAAAAATTTTTCTTGACAAAGCAGATAATTTATGCATTATTAAGTAACTTTTTAATACTGCTTTGTCTTTTTGTCTTTTTTTTGCTATATACATATTCAATACTATTTAATATGTATTTGCTTGAATATAGTTTGAGTAAAAAATATATCTATTTTCTTGTGCTAGAATTAGTACAAATATTTGTACATTAGATTGTTATACACATTGTTATTCGTTTTTCATTATTAATCAATAATATTTAGAGAAATGTTAAATGTGTACTTAATTTTATATTAATATAATATTAATTAATATTATAATATTATATTATTATTTATAATATATTAATTAATATAATTAATATAATTAATATAATATTAATTATATGTATTTTAAGATAAAATTATAAGTATATTTAGATAAAATAATTGAATTTCTCAATTATTTTGATCAAATTTCTTGCAATTTAGAAACAAACTCTTGTAGAAATTTGTAAAAATATACATATTATTAAATTTAAAATTATACATATTTTATTATGTAATATTTGTAATAACATCTAATGTACAATCAAAAACTATTTTTAAAGTTCTAGATGATAGTTGGAAATAGAGAAATATCCATATTACATCTTTGGCAAATCAAATTCAGTAGATTTATTTTTCCTTTTTCTGTGGAGTTTCAGGTTTATGTTTAAATTTAGACACTGCTGTAATAACAACTAGTATTCCAATACAAATGCTGGTTAATTTCAGTATCCACGGATTATCATGAAGCAAATTTGCAATCATTTGTGTAAAATTATCGCTGAAAAAATATACAAAATCATACACATTAATGTATAAACTTATGATATTATAATAAGTTATAAATCTTAAAATAGCCGCACATATATCTTCAAACTTACAAGGGACTTTGAGGTACAGGTACTTTCTCTGCTCTTACATTTTTGTACCATTCTTTGGCAAATGATACAAGGGAATTAATATCATATCTTCCTGTATCATAACGATACATTTTGCCATGTCTGAAGCTGTATAAATTAATATGTGTTAATATCAGGGTATTTCTTTTAATTTTGCTTCTATCTCTTTTACACACATGTTCACAAATGCTCACATATATATTTATAATATCACAAATATTATTTATAACATACTGATTTTTATATCTAAACTTACAATATAAATTGCGGAGTATCGTAAACATTGAATCTCCTGGCTGTGGAAACCCCAGTTGTGGATTTATTAATAAGTGCTACATTTACTCTCTGCTTGAGCTTTGCACCGACTGTTTCCCATCTTGCGACCATACGCAAGCATTGCACACAGTCTGTACTGTAACTGATATTGGATACAATTATAATGGATTGTCATTATTTATAAGAGAATTATTAAATCACAAGTAGAATTAAGACTTACAACATAACAAACCAATCACCAGTTGTAGCACCGCTACTTGCTTGTGTTAAATGCTCAAATGTATCATCTGTAAGTTCCTTTACTGCAGGTACTTTATTTTCCGTGAACATATTTAAAATTTCTTCATCGTTTAAAGGTCCTAGAAAAGCAAAATATAATATAAATCCATAGTACAACTATAAATTTATAAGCACACATTTAAAATAGAAATATATTTAGTGATATCAATGTATATCAAATGATGGAACAATGTATTGTCATGAAACAATTAAAAATAATCAAAATATGTTATATGTATAATTTATTCCTTGTCAAATCCATACCATCATACAGTAGAGGAAGCCCATGTCGGAAAAACAATATGACTGGTTCTTTATCAGTACTATACAATTGAAGTAATTGACTATCCACAGCTTTAAAAATCCATGCAGACAAAGAATCAACTAAATCCTCGCGCAATTGAATCAGTTCATTCTCATAGTTTTCACATTTGGGGCAATCTTTTCTTGCTACATGATTAGAAATGAAACCATTAATAATTATATGATATTATATAATAATATAAAGAATAAGAATTACTTTCTGCTATTTTGTATTATTAAAAATTTATTGAAAGAAAAATGAAAACATGAAATTTATGACTAATATGTATCTATAAAAATAGTCAAAATAACATTACATATCTTATTGGGAAATTAATTATTGCAAAATTCTAGAATTATTGCCTAAAATAAACTGTACCAAAATTAAAGAAAGAATAAAATCATTAAAGAATCTCAAATTAATTTTTAATATAAAAAATATATATATGTAAATAATAAATTACATATAATTAATATGTAATATCTCCCAACGTATGTTTATTGATTTATAATATAATTCGCTTTTATTCTTTCGTTCTTCTCTGAAAAATACTCTACATAACTAAAGAAAAAAAAACAAACTTACTAAATAGAACTACCACATATTTTTCAGTCTTTATGAGATTCAGGAGTTCGTCGTCGTGAACTGTCTCCAGATTCGCAGCGTGTACGGTGGAAAAAATACATATCGCGATTAATAGTATTAACATTGTTAATTCGCGTAATAAAAAGATTGATACATGAAAAACGTTCATGCACCGGCAATCTGTGACCACTGTAACCTGTACACGTCAAACTTGGCTCATGAAACAAACGGGAGCGATGTAGAGAGGAAACTCTCACCTGTCATCGTATGACAGTTGGCCATATCGTAAATAAATAACTAGTCCGATATCTAGTTGCTTTTATTTTTCTCGCGTTTGCATGATTGAAATATTTACGTGGCGCAGTTGGTAGCTCTGCGATTCAATTATTAATGTATGCAGCCGGAAATTTATTGTTCTTTTTCGTTCCATACGCGAATCGGTAAGCATTATTTTATATTTAGTCCTCTTATAATATATATTTTAATCATGTCAAGATAAAATTGTGTGTATATAAAAATAAAATTACTTTAGTTTACCTATACATAATTTTATAACAAATTTCTGACAATACAACGCGACTTATTAATATCGTTCGACTTAGTAATATTGTTCAGAGGTTAAATAAAAGTTGATAGAATCGGAAAGATACGCGCGCGCATTTGATACAATAACATATTTACGTTTTGTATATTGATGAATCAATAGTCCACTAAACTGTCGGTACGAAAAAGCATATCAATGATTTGTAGTCAATAGATCTTGATAACTATCTTGCTCGTGTAGAATTTTGTAGATCGCTTGGAATATAAAAATATAAAAAATAGCTTGTCCATAGCAGAGCAATTTTTTATCTTTTCAATATAACATTTTATTTTTATAAGTCATGAAATTTTTTCTTTTTTTGGACTATAATTTAAATGAATAATTATTATCTTAATAATTTATTATTTGAATAATAAATGTACACATGTGCTCAAATAAGTTGCATTTATATATACTGATTCAAGGATTTTTAATTTTTTAAATATTTTATAACTGACTTTTCTGGAGGTATATATATTGCTGATGTGATAAATGCAAGATCAGATAATCCGCTATTCGTTGGAATTTTCATACTATGTTATTTTCGAGTAACGAGATCGATAATGTTATCTCGAGTCATTCATGTAAATATATTACATAATTTGTCTAGAATATCACTACGTTTGATATAAATTCTCAAAATCAGCAAAATACAATATTTCGTAAAAATAGGAATAGAAAAAAAATTTATTTTTAATCAAAGTTTAACCAAAATTTATCAATATATTCATAATTAATTCTGCGCTAAATTTATAAAACGCATTCAAATGTAAAAATGTCCTGGACAATTCAGGCAAGCACATTGTTTATCTATCCTACAACAATCTCGATGATTACAGCTTCGCAACTTCCCTTTACGCATCGAACAACACTTCCGGTAATCCACGAGCATCGCGTCGATTGTTCGGGGGCAATCTGGCGGCTATTACGTTCCTGATTGAAGGTCGGAAGTCGAAGGTTGAAAGGCATATAACGGTATAGATAATACCCGCATACATATACATCACACACACAGGTCATACAGGTACGTGGCTGTTCGTAGCCCGAAAATCGTGCGCCGGTATGTCAGCGAACGCCGGGACGTCGGCGACTACCGCAACCCCCGTGAAACCCCCGACGAAGGCACGGAGGCTTCACGAGGGTCGGCAGTCGCGTGCTCCAGCCGCCGAAGAAGAGAAGCACTGTAGGAACGTAATCGCGGCTCGCGCAAAGTATTTATCAGCTCGCACGATAGCTCTGCATCGTCCTGTCGCGATGACGGCACGCGAGAAATCCTAACGTCGTGAGTACATATACGAGCTTACGAGGTAGACGCACGTGCAAGTACAGAGTACGTCTCTATTTTAGCCGGCTTCAGTTTTACGATGGCAGGACGACGGCATGCCGATCGACCGGTACCACTATAAAAACGAATCGATTCTTTCACGCCGCATTACGGTTCGATTGTTGGTCAGTTTCGCTCGTTATTGACCGTAAGACAAGGTATTGATCGGCTTCTTCGTCGAGTGACACGCATCATATGTATATCGAATCCCGGTTGGCAGCGAAACAAAATCTCTCTCTCTCACGATCCGTCTCTTCCAATTTCGTCTCTTGCGAGCCGATATAAAATTTATACTCGATCGCTACGTGACATTTGGTGACGAATGCTCTCGAATCTCCATTTTGCTTGCCCGATTAAATTTTATTATTGCGCAGCTTGCCGAGTTTAAATTGAATAACAGGACATTTTATTTGAGAAAAAGAACATATTTTGATGCCAATAATGCATACGACCTGAAAAGCCGTTTTATATATCATTTTAGCATTTTCCTTATAGTTCACTTGGTATCTTGCATTTTTTTATCATGTACTTTTTCGCAAGGATACCTATAAACGGAATAGCAAAAAATACACAGCTACAATTATATTTAATTAAATATATATTTAATTAAATATAATGTAGCGATATTGTGTGTGTGTGTGTGTGTGTGTTTTGTAGCAGTGAAGAAAAAAAATGAAATCTAAGTATAGTGTTCTATAAATAAAAACTAGATCAATTTTAAAATAAAAAAGTTGCAATTGTATTAAATTGTATTTAATTAAATACCATTGCAGCTTTTTTATTTTAAAATTTGATCTAGTTTTTATTTATAGAACACAATACTTAGATTTCACTTTTTTTTCTTCACTGCTACAAAATAATATCGCTACATTATAAAAAATAGAAGTCTAAAAACAAAAGGCTGATAAATAATAAAACAAGTCAAAAGGTCGCAAGATCGCTCGTGTGAATCAAGACATTGAATTAACTAGGCATTAACCAGGACACAATACAGAGATTGTGCTGTATTGTCGGTATAATAGTGCTATTTGCAAAGAGAAACAATCCATGTTTTCTCTAAAAATCCTGTAACTTTTTTTTTGTATGGCAATCTCGAATGCAACCAATGGTACTCAGAGGTTCGCATGTACAAGTCGGCTTTACGGTCAATTGTACCACTGAGTGCATTTTCGCTTATTTATGAGTCACGGGAAGTGTTGTAGCGCATCGCGCTTGTGTACGTGAATTTATAGATCACGATCTAAATGCACGGATTACAAAACAAAGCTTTATTATTCTGTTCTACAGTCTAGTAGTCCGTAATACGAGTCTTCCACCCCGATAGATCATTGAAGGTATTAAATTTGGACTATATAATAACATAGTCCAAGTTGAATTTAGCCTGTACATCGTCTACAAATTTTTAAATTTATCTCTCTATTTATATTGATATTTTATTTTAATAATGCAAACTTTTTATTTTATTTAAAATTAATTCCTCTATAGATTTTATAACAGTCTTCTCTCTCTCTCTCTTTCTCTTTATAAATTAATTCATTTATAAAAGCTCTAAAATAAAATTTCTTTTTAATTTATTAATGTTAAATGTTAATACGATTGTAGCTTCAGTAATTATGTAATGGCAAAATGCATCTCTTTTCGAAATATATTGCTTTAATAACATGATGACTTTTATTGATAATTTTTCAATATTGAAATAAACTTTTCGTACAAATCATGCATAAATTTTCCAATAGCAAATCGAGATTGCTCTTTTTTATTATTATTTGTACGACAGTTTAGAAACAAATAATTGCTAATTCAACAATCTAAATTATTAATTATAAATTGGTTCGTTTAATAAAAACATGAATATTATAAGTCACACAGTAAATTTTGCGACTTTTGACATTTTGATAATTTTATTTTTACGTACGTTTTGTTGTATAATTTATATATTCAATTCTAATTAAAATATAATTATACGATCTAAACACTCATTCGGCATATTAAATAATTTGACATTCTACAGTTGAAAAATAGTACCTCATTTAAGAAATGCAAGCAAAATAAGGAAATACGTTTTATGGTTATTACGGTTAGATATCAATCTGATGTGCACGATGAAGCAATAAAATATACAATAAAAGTTATATAACGGTTGTATTCGTGTGACAGATAAAAGTGATTTATCAAACGCGATCTGAATATAAAGTTCAGTGAATGTTATTTATAACAGTCGAATTCAATAAGCTTGTGTTTTCAATTGCATATTCTGCATCTTCTTTTTTACTCTTTTCCCTTTAAATAATAAAAGTTTTAATATATATATATATATATATATATATATATATATTAAATCTTGTGTTTTTTTAATATTCTTTTTTATTCATCAATATGCCGAAAAATTATACTATATATATATATATATATATATATATATAGTATAATTTTGCAGCATATACGTGAATAAAAAAGAATATTTAAAAAACACAAGATTTAATACAACTCATAATTTAAATCTCGGTATTCTAATCTGTTATTAAATTTATTTCTTGCTTCTTTCTATGATTATATTTATGTGCCGCTTTGCAACAAAATACATGAAATTAAATCATAAGTTCAGGATAAACGGACAAAGCACGAGGCAGACAAAACGGAGTTGGAGGTGAGTTCGCGATTTGTTTCTATATCGGGAAACGATATATAAAACCGAATGTCTCGCGATTACAACATCGGTGTCCCAGCATTGGCACTTCTATTACATCGTCGACTACGTGCAACGACGGCGTGTCTCTCGAGAGAGAAGAGCAATATCCTGTTAAATCGATAACGAATGATGACAGAACCCACGTGCTGCGGCATGCGACTTGTACCAAGTCGCTGTCGTCCTTATTTTAGCATTCGATATTCAAAGCTGACATGTTTTTAAGGAGTTCGCGTCGAATCGCTATTGTGATCGTACACAGCCACGTCTTTGTTCCATTCTTCTTTTTCTTTTCTCCCGTCAGGCTGGTGGGCACGGTACGTAAATGGCGCAGGAAATTCCTGAGACGACGTACGAGCCGGAAGTCGAAGAGGACGCGAGGAGAAAGCGCGAACGCCGGGTCGTTCAGGAGGGTACGGCGTTGTGGAGGCGACGGAAGGAGGAGCTGCAACGTCAAAAGCATCGTGAACAACGTGAGGTATGTGTCATAAATGGGCGTTCTCTGACTTGGTCACATTGCTGCCGTTTATGTCACTTGCCCTAGAGGCAACCGTACCTTAACATCATTGTCTCGCACTTGCTATTGTTACCGATTGGATAAAGGTCAACCGTGAGAGAGATACGACCCCAATGCGTATTCGCTGAACCGGAACGTCAATTAAGGTAAGGATACCCAGATTTTGAAAATGATTCTTTTACTGGAAAAGCTGAATTATTCAAATTTAATGTTACATTTGATCCCGGAAAGGTTCGTTAAACCCAGAATTTTATTTTTACATCTCAAAGCTTTTATTTCCGATATCAAACGCAATAATAATAAACGACAATTGTAGTTCAGGTATATTTAATTAAAGGCTGGAAACCACACTTTCAAGTGTTGTCAAAAGTAAATAAATGTATATAATGTAGTCAATAATACTTAATAGAAAAGATTACTTTAAAATGATATTTTTAAATGAAAGAGAACATTGAATCATGATAGAATACAGATGATCTTCATGTTTATCCCTGTTATAGAGGTGTTTTGAAGATAGCGCTTTCATTCGACTACGTGACTGACCTAGTTGTGCTTATTTCAGTGTTTTACGCGGCGTGTCGTTGAATTTAGAACGAGAAAACGTGCAAGCAAACAGTAATAAAGCTACGAGTATCCCATTAAAGTGGATTTGCATAATCTCCTGCCTAACTACCCTAAGAAACAAGCCGCAAAAGATAACCCAATAATCTATCACGGTCTCTATCGTTGCGCTTTACATAAACTTCACGCTCTCATCTCCTTGTGCTCGTTATAAACTTGTTATAACAAACATTGTACAATCCGTTAAGATGTGTATTGAGGTCGCGTTTTGATAGAGATTTCTAGAAGTGATTGTGAATATAAATGGTTAATGAAAATAAGATTGACGTTTATCTCGAATTGTTACAAAAATATCTGTACAAACATCGCTAAAATGATTTGAATTGTGCAAATTTTTTTTCATATCATCTCAATGTTAGCCTTGTTAGAGTTCTTTAACAAACACGGAAAACAAATTTTTAAAAATTGTTTTTATAATTTTCTTTTTTAACATAGCTTCACGCCAATTTTATTCGGCATTTAAAATTTCCCTATCCAATCTTCGTTCTCTATTTTACTTTGATATTGACGCAACATAACGATGATGCGCAATCATCACCGCCGGCTGTGGTCCTAAATATTTGCAGAACGCACGCTCGTTACATTCATTATCGTCCTTTGTGAAAATAACAATTCGCATGGAATGTAATGTAAAAATATACAAGATTCAATTCGGCGTAACGCACGTTACACACATGTATTTTATTCACCGCCCCTCAATCACTCAAAATACACGTCGAAATTATGCCGATGAAAATCCCGGCGTAATTATTGCTTCGGTGATTATTTCGTATCGCGTTAATATACACACATCGACCGCATTTAAATTGTATTTACTGCATGTGGATAGGGAGATTTACTGGCGTTACCGGCATGCTAATAATGACAGGCGTGGGATTATTCGCGGTCCTATCCTCTCTTATTACACGGGAATCTGGTGTAGTCGCGGTCTGCTGCAAGTGCATGCGGTCGAATGTAAGTGCGTTAGCAATGTTATCAAGGAGGACCGATATGTTCAGAGCTAATCCCATCTCTACCCGCAGAGTTCACGCTATATAACCACACCAATGCAAGCTTTAAACATTCCCTAATTAGGAAAAGGAGTAAGTTATTTTTTTTAAGAACCATTTGTAGAATGTTATTATATATTAGATCTTGTTAAATATTTCGGACAAAGTCGTACTTTTCTTAATTCCTTTTTATACAGGGTGAATCATAATGGTTGTAACAACCTTTTACCATTAGAAATCAATTATCGACTGCAACTGTAATCAATCGAATAATTCATAGATGACAGCTGCTTGGATCGACCGTGTCTGCAGTAACGTACAAGCGAGTTAAATACTGTGAATCAAATAATATACATATTCTATGCATACTTTTCTAATATATTTAACTCTTTTATGTACATATTTTTCTTTCTACACGGTTTTTTTCTAATAACGCGATTTCTTATTATTGTGAAATGTATCTGCCACATAAAAAGAGATATCTTTTGCATTCGTGTATTTTTTAATACGATTTTTTTTAAATAATGGTATTTTAATACATAGAATTTGACGGCGATTTTTTCCATTCTTACACAAATCATTTTAACGTGTAAAAAGAGTTGGATTGGTAAACGATACAAAAGTATTCTTTTTTTATAAAAAAAAAATGCGTAATTCTACTTTCTACAAGAAATATTCTGCTGTAGATATTAAGAATGTAAAAGTTATAACTTAGAAAATTAATAATAAGCAGAATAATTCTTGTAGAAAGCAGAATTACGCATTTTTTTAATAAAAAAAGAATACTTTTGTATCTTTACCAATCCAACTCTTTTTACGCGTTAAAATGATTTGTGTAAGAATGAAAAAAATCGCCGTCAAATTCTATGTATTAAAAAGTCATTATTTAAAAAAAAATCGTATTAAAAAATACACGAATGCAAAAGATATCTCTTTTTATGTGGCAGATACGTTTCACAATAATAAGAAATCGCGTTATTAGAAAAAAACCGTGTAGAAAGAAAAATATGTACATAAAAAAGTTAAATATATTAGAAAAGTATGCATAGAATATGTATATTATTTAATTCACAGTATTTAACACGCTTGTACGTTACTGCAGACACGGTCGATCCAAGCAGCTATCATCTATGAATCATTCAATTGATTACAGTTGCAGTCGGTAATTGATCTCTAATGGTAAAAGGTTGTTACAACCATTATGATTCACCCTGTATATACAAGTTACGCAATGACCCTGTGTATGAAGTTTCTGAAAATTTTAGTCGAAACTTAAGTGAAAAGAAAAAAAATTATTAGTCGAAACTTAAGTGAAAAGGAATTTGACATTTTATTACGATATTGTTTCTCAGCGATGAAAACTTTAAAAAAAGAATTGGAATCATATGACTCACATGAGAGGGACGGCAGTCTGGATCAGCTGCGGCTGATGTAGCTCAACTTATACGCAACGACTTTATATCCTTAATTTTTTTTCTTGCAGTTGCAGAAAATTCTGGCCAGTTACTCGCCGTGGGGTAAACCAGGTGGCGGCGCGCCCTGCGCGGCGACTTTAAGGAAGAAAAACGTACCTCTGGAGCCGCCTGAGCTGCCGAGATGTCACAGTTACGGTCAGGTAAAACCACTCGGGACAGACTGTTGCGTCTGCAGCCGTTCATTTTTTTTCCCATCTAAACTATCGGCGCATCTTGCTGCGAAAACTTTACCCCATAAAAAGTCCGACCCGGCCGTAAGCGACGATCGCATGCACGTTAGTGAAAACTTTCAGGTTTATTGCTTACGCACGTCGCGCTGATGCATGCGAAAACGGCGTTACACGTGTGGTAAGATTTGTTGCCGCGTTTTTAATGCTTTGGCTCTATGCATCAGTTTCTGAGTCGACAATTTCCTGGAAGTAAAATGGGAGTTAAATAGTTTGAGAGAACTCAGAATTTTAGCTGGTCGTGTCGCGCAAGCGAACAGATCTATTTGTCTTCATGGATCTTTTCAATATACGAATTAAAATAAGAGAGAGAAAAGGATAGAGATTATACTATAATTTTATAATGCAAAATTTTTTTGATATCTAATTAATTAAATCCTCGTCGTGGAAAAAAACTTTAAATAAATGAATCTATTTTCTGTAGAAAAATTATTATAAAAATTACATGCGATCAGAGGAAGACTATGTATCTTTAATTACAATGCTCCTCGGTTGCGAAGCATAGTCGAGGTTACGTACAAATCGAGTTATTAAATCCGTGCACGTGTATAAACATGTGTGACCATGTACGAAAGCATACAAGCACTAGGAAATAATATCACGCAACACTGTGTACCGCACAAAATTTTCAAGCACAGGTGCTTGTGATACAACATTGCGTTGGAATACATATTAGAATATTCTCTATCTGACATTAGCTTTAGAGAGTAGCTACAGTTTTAAGTAGCAGCATTTTCACTTTATCCGATTAATTTCCGTCATAAATATATTAATAATTTTTTATTCTTCTCTTTCCTTTTTATTAAAAGTTAATATTTATATTAATTTTTATTAATAACAAATATATATTGCATATATGATGCGAGGCAAATATATTGATCGACACATTATCATTTTAGTAATATTATTAAAAGGTATAAATTTTGTCAGTTTCTAAACTTTTAATTCATTAAAATATAAAGTTCAGTGATTCTTTTAGACATTTTACCAATATTTCAATAATAATTATTTAAATTGAATTTTCCATTTTGAAAATTATTTAGCTACGCATCTGTAAATGATTTAGTAAATATTTGCTGAATCTCGAAGCTCTTTTAAAGCATAATTATAATTCATCTGTATTATTATATATCTCGAATGTAAGTAACGATTATTATTGCAACATTTTCTAAAAGCACGGCGAGATTTTCTATCAACTCGATATTTTCAGTGTTCATATCCATCATCGGAATAAAAGCTTAATACAATTACACTCAGAATGATTATTCTTAATGCATCAAATGATGAATTTTGTGCAAATTATGTTATAAATTTATTTATTCTCTTAACTGGAGACAAATGATAATACATTTTCTAAAATTAAACGTTACATACTTACTAATATATAATATTAGCTTAAAAGATATTAATATTTGCTTAAAAGATTCCAGTGAATTTTAAATATTTTGCTAAATATTTTTACATGTTTACAATTTGATATTTTTATATTGCAAATTTTTTCAGCGTGTTCAAATTGATATCCTTTTTTGCTTTCATTGTTTAAAGTTATATAATATTTATACATGTTTGATACAGTAATTACAAAGAGAAATAAATTCAGACATTCATAATAAAGTTATTATTATAACTAAAACAACCCATTATAAATTAAAACAACCCAAATTGCAAAATGAATTTCTTTATAAATTGAATGAATCTCGTTTTAGTTTTGATGTGAAATACAGATTGGAATTTTTATTTTGACAAAGAGATAGAATTACGAGAGATGTAATTTTTGTTTCAAATTAAAAAATTTTTGTAATTTTCCCAATTTAGATTTTAATTTAGCGAACAACAATTCAAAAAGTGCGAATTAACTGCCGTTTTTTGTTTTAAATAAACATAAAGATGACCGAATAATGAGAATAAAAACAAGAAAAATTCGTGATAAAACGATACACTATTTTTAAGATAGTAGTAGTAGTTTAGTTAGTGTAGTTAGCAGTGTAGTTTATTTTGTTTTAAAGAAACGGCGAATCGTACAATCAGTTCGAAATATTAAGGAAAAAAATCTTATTTTATACAGTGTTATCTTAATGCTTAAGAAAATTATTATAAAGTATAAAAGAGAAAGAGATCTCACACATACACACACACATATACACACACAGAATCATTATGTTAGGTCGATAACCATTATCAGCCATTTTTTCAATGTATATATGTGTGATAATTTGATTTTTGCTTATTGCGAATTAGTTTTAAAATTATCATATTTTAACAATTGTCGCAATTTTTCTGATATTTATCAATTGTTCTCAATAGATTCATAAAATCATTTCTAATCGCTATATAAAATATTTTTTTCGTTCTTACATTAGAAAGAATTTAAAAAATTTTTTATAATGAAACTGTTCGCTATGAATAAAAAGTGCAGTTATATATCCTGTAATTATATTCAAACTATTTTTAAACTCATATCTTAAAAGGTAACAACACTCATTTACGTATTACGTTCGTATATTACATAGATGGACAATATAGATATAGATAGAATTAATCTCTGACAGAACAAAGCAAAAATGGAATTTCATGGAATTCACCTCGCTTGTTGTTTTGATTAAACGAGCTTCGTATTTCCATGCAAATTTCCATACCTTTTCTTTACCGCGACATGAATGTACGACCGTATACAATTTTTTTGCTTGGTATATACATTTATCAAAGGATGAAAGACATTTATATTTCCTTGATTTCTTAAGCATATGTTAAATAAGAACAAGCACACAAGTACACAAAATATATTTTCATACTTTTCTAATAAATTTAATTGTCTTGTATATGTAATATTTTCTCGATCTCTCCTAAGTTTAGAGATTTGGAAAATTATTAGTAGATAATACAATTTGCATTTACATTTGCATATACATGCATGCATGTGTAAACTTACTTGTCACCAATTTTAAAAATTGTCGTTATATTTAAAACTGAATCACGAATTGAGTTGAATTATTATTATTGAGATATTTTTGTTTTGACAGACAATGAAATGCACTTTTGTTATTCATAAGGATTTACTGCAATGGTTTCAATTTTGAAATTACTTTAAACGACCCATAATTCAAGACAGAAATTCTAATAATAATCTTATACGTCATACAATACAGAAAACATTTGACAAAGTAAGACATACACACATATAAAAATACGTATAAAAATACATATCAGAATACATACTCATATAAAGTCGTTCGTTTATATTTTCGTTTTCTTATTAATCATGGATCACCTAAAGTGAATTTAAGTGAGCGCATTAATATTCCAATGCACATATCTCGAGACATTCTTCTCGACGGATAAAAGCAAGAAAATTTGCTTCATTTTAAAAATATAATTGGAAATAGAAGGCGGCAGTCTCTATCGTCTGTTAGTTTTGCTTTTCTAGAACTCGCCTTAAACGTTTTCTTCCACGTAACTGAAGAGAGCTTTCGCTTGCCTGTGTATGCATCGCCAATTAGATCTACATCTTTATACGCTTACGATCATTATAACCGTATAATATCGTTAGTATGCAAATTTATCGCTACAAGATGCATACTTCCATAAAATTTCATACAAAGGCAAATTACTTACATACGACAACTCCTGATTCTCGACACAATCCACCTCGTAGACACGTTGCTTTGAGAATAGGATAATGGCTCCGGAAGTCACCTGTATTATTCCTTTGAATATTGCAAAAGCGGCACGTATGGGGTTTTCGACATCTACGTCGGAGAAATGCATGAAGAAGCGAAGAACGCCCGATGTTAAGTCGACATTAAAGATCTAAGTTGGATCGAGAAATGGCGATAAAGATTCCGACAAGATTTACTTTATATAGTTGAGGATTAAATTTACTTCCTTTGTCTATATTCTAAATAGAGCTATAATCTGAAAGATGACAGTTGAATGATAATTCAATTTAATTAATTTGAATTGCAATTAAAAGAGTCATCACGGGAGTGTCTGTAAAAAAATTGCAAAAGATTTATAATAAATAGAAATAAATTTATATATATATATATATATATATATATATATATATATATAATAGAAGGATCGCATATATATTTATTTATATGGGGTTTAATAGAGTCCGGATAATTTAATTATAGATGCGCTTGCGATCATATTTTCTGAATTTTTCGAAAAATTATAGATTAATTTACAAAATTTACAATTAATGCATACATTTACATTGATTAGCGTACTGATGAAAAATTAACTAGGACTGCAAGTCCGCATAATCGATAGCGATTTACGCGATTTTCATCCGCAAGCGGACCTATAATTTTGTCGTTCTTGACGCGTGTCAGACCAAAGTGACGATATCGCTGCCAGAAGTTTCCATTAATATCTCATCTTTGACCTCGTACACACGATACCTTTCCGATACCACAGACACGAAGTTTGTATTGCAATGTCATCGCGTGAACACGCGATGATGCGTGTAATACTTAGCATGTCTTGTTTTATACACATACATTGGAACCACCTTGGAGACTGTTAATCCATAAGATGTGTCAAAAATTATTATCTCGAATGTGATATTGTTATTTTAAATATCTTTCATAAATTTAATTAAGATATTATTTCTTTGGCATTTCATAAATTAATGTAGGAAAAATAACTTTTTTTTAAATCTAAATAAATTCTTAGTTTTTAATGGCTCTTGATTTAATTAATAAAGGTACTTTAATTAAATTTTTTTATATACTCTACAAATAATCCATAAGCTTTTTTAAGCTTTTTAGTCTAAAAAAATTATAAAATATTTGGAAAGGATAATTACAGAAAGGATTTACAGAAAAGGATACACGACGATTCTTTTATTGGGAATCAATGTTATATTCAAATGAGTTAAGCTTTATTGTTGGACACGGTATCGACTCGTCATGCCAGCAAATACGAGAAATCTCGTAATGGACTTTCCTTGTATGTTGGACACGAGGCATTTTTCTCATGGCAATAATTTCGAGAAAGCGGCTGTGCCGCCGGGGCCGAACACGTCGTATCCGTTCGAACTCTCGAGACGTATAGTCGATTTCTCCAATCACGTAGAACTAGAAACGTTACTTCCACAAAGTCGATTCTCCTATAGCGCCTACAGATCCGCCGCCGCGAAATTTTTGACGCTTTATATAGTTGGGAACGGAACCGTTTTAACGATGTCATCCAGCATCGTGTACAAAAATGCATTTAAATGACAAATTAAAATGCAAGTTTTTTAATGTTATTATAGATAGAAGATAGATTTGAATATTTTTCTTTTTCAATAGATTGTCAAAATACGTTTATCGAGAGATGAAATTTAATCCGCGTTTTATAATATTATAGCAAACATTAATTATATATTATATATTAAGTATAAAATTGATTATGATAATAAATTATATATTAAGTATAGAATTGGTTAATTTGATTTTTAAAATTAATTATATATTAGGTATAAAATTGATTAATTTAACACTATTAACATATGCTGTAGTCCGTATCGGAAACGTAATTTGAAACAGATAATTCGAGAAGACGCAAATTTACGAAATATTTATTCGCATTATTATTTTATCCGAATTGACCGGGCGGAGAGAAAATCAATCTTATGCTCGTTTCAAAATTAGTTCGCGAGATTGGCGCAATAGCTACCATGTGTACAAACGTGCAAACACACCGTGTGCTGCCGCTTTTCGTCGCGGTGTAATTTTCAAGATTACGTGCCGGAGATGTAGAAATTAGACTACACCGCTAATCGGATGCATATGAGATTCCAACGCGAAATTCCACGAGCGTCTTAGAATCCCTGTTGAATCCCGCGTATGATGACAGCGCAGGGATACGGTATAAGGGATAAGCGAGCGCGAGTGGGCACGTGTTCGGATACGACGCGACGAGCCCGCGTTATACGTAGATCAAGGAAACAAGCCCTGGAAACTGCTTAATATGCGACGACGCCGTGTGCTTAGCTGGTGCATCCTACGCCGTGGGGACGTCCTGGTCCTGGCGGAGCTCCTTGGAGGGATCCCAAGTTACTGGGCGCGCGCTTCCTCGAATCTATGGTACGCATATCTATCTAGCCGCGTTAATCGTATACACGAAGATACTTAGATAGCGGGTGTCTCGTGTTGCGCATCCGCTAATTACAGAAAGGGAATCCTTAATCATCGGTGATGGGGGGGGGGAGAGGGGGAGAGCTTCTCAAAGCGACTGGTTCTTTGTGCACGCGATACTTCAGAAACTGCTTGCTAGGAGTGTCATCAAGTCAGTTTAATTATACAGCAACGGCGCGAAACATTAATTTAAGCTATCGAAAAATCAATTCGTACTCCTTTTGAATGAACTCCTTTTCCAATCTTGCAGTCGACAAAAGAATACTGTAGCTAAAAATATTTTCTGTATTTTTTATAGTATAAGAAAGGATAAAAGGATATGTAAGCGCGTTATATTGTGAAAATATTTTAGTTTTTCGAATCGATTATCATCGTGATTATAATATATAATTATTCTTTGCGATTACATTTATATATGTTATATATTAATAAGATTTCATTGCATTCGTCTTCTAATTGGATTAATAAGATCTATTAATTCCGTGAAAATTTCATGTCAGGTACATGCGATAATGTGGCGTGACAGGGATACATTTCAATGTTAATAGTACATTATATTGCGATGTATGTTAGCAATGTATAATTCAGCACATCATTAGCGCATCGTCGTGCAACGTGCTGAACATATTCATGATGCTTCAAATATTATTAAATTAATCATTATTTGTATTAACTTTCTATCGACAAAATTGCTTTATAAAGAACTGGTTCATTTATTCGTAAAAATTATGTTAATAAATGCGATAATTAATATAGGGATAAAACATAAAAGCAACATGTCATGATTAACCTGACTGTAAAGTTTGGCGAATAAGAAGAGAAGAGTATCCACATACAATGATATTTGAGAAAATTAATATCATAAAGACAAAATACTAATAATCACCACATTGTGTATATATTACTTTTTTTTAGCGTAATTGAGGGAGTGCAAGACTGTAGTCTCATGTCTTTTTTGATAAAATTTTCGAGACAAGATAGAGGAGAGATGGGTGTACTTTGTTCCGTAAGAATATTATTAAATTCATCATTATGTATTAACTTTCTATCGACAAAATTGCTTTATAAAGAACTGGTTCATTTATTCGTAAAATTATGTTAATAAATGCGATAATTAATGTAGGGATGAAACATAAGAGCAACATGTCATGATTAATCTGATTAAGTTTGACGAATGAAGAGAGAAAAGTATCCACACGTATACAATGATATTTGAGACAATATTAATATCGTAAAAACAAAATACTAATAATCATCATGTTGCATATATATTTCTTTTTTTAGCATAATTAATTGATATTAATTGATTTTTAGCATAATTAATTTATTTAATTGAGGGTGTGCGAGACTATAAGTCTCATGTCTTTTTTGATAAAATTTTCGAGACGAGAAAGAGGAAAGATGGGTGTACTTTGTTGTAGTTCCGTGAGAACTGATTCCTACGTAATTGCACGTTTAAGCAACTAGCTTGTGCTGAGAAACCAATTGGAACGATAACGAAATTACATTGTCACAGCGAATGGGAGTAGTCTCGCGTCAGCCTCTGTACTGGCAACTTTGCATCAAAACTTTCCACCGCTCTACTCGAGTAACCCTGTTAGATTGACGAACATTGGTCCCGAGGGATCGCAAACTATAGACATCGTGGTAATTGAAGGGTTCACTGCAAAAGAAAAAGAGACAGAGTTAGAGAGAAATAAGTCTATTTTGGTACACTTTTCAAAGAAGTTAATCTAAAAAAATCTCTTTATTATGTTAAACAGGCAAATTTAAATCACCTATCTCAGTTTCCAATAGATATAATATATATTTGCACAATTATATTTGGAACAAGTGCATTTTGAGACGATATCATATCATAGATTGAAATGCTATTTGAATGCTATTTCCATTACCAAAGTTTAATTAGATTGAATTATTTTTTTGCGAGAAGTTTCTGTATTAATATAAAAAATATTTTAATCTCTCGAATTGAGATCCTATTAAAGTTCATCTAAAAGTAGTCAAAAGAGAAGATTTTATCCATTTATTTGCAGAGCGTTGCAGCTTAATTCGTTAGCTTAAGTCTAAAATTACTTTTTCTTATGATTCTAAAATTATTCATGTCATGACGCACATTTGCCTGAAAAGAATAATTATTTCAATTGTCGGTCGCAGTCACGTACATCGGATATTTATCATGTCAAATTTATATAATCGTATATATTTTTTTATGATTATACGAAAAAAAAAACCATTTATGGACTAAAAATTTAGTGCTGTTGCAGAAAATTCTTTAATAATTTTTCTCATTCGTGATCTATTTTCATTGCTGGGTCATGTCGGCAAATGATTTTACTTGCGACAGGAAAATTATTGATTCTTTATGTCGTAAAAAATAAAAAAGTATCAATCGAATGGGCAAACTGAATAATGGGAGAAAGGTGATATGAGGCACGAAAACTATGAACGAGTGCGCGATATAAATTTATGTGAGAGAACAAAGCGGCGCGATACTCGTTGTTCGATATATGCTCTCGTTAAAACGGAAAAGTTATCTGCCTTCACGCTGAATTGCTGCACAATTAATCCAGAGGCGGAACGCGCAGGTAAATCGCGGTAGGTAATTTTTTTTGCCCGCTGTAATTTAACCACGTAAAGAGATATCGCGGAGGAAGATACGTAAAATGAAGGGAGATGCGCTTTTGCGCTAAGAAATTAAATTGTGTCCAAATCTCTCGCGGGGAGATGTGCCGCCGAATCGCGCAGTTGATGGAATTTTTTGCACGCATGTGGCGGTAAATGCAATAAATTGGCCGACGGGGAAGAGTCACGTATTTATTTATATATCGCATGACGGATGCAGCTACGTGAAGCTCGGCATGGATGAAGAGGAACAAGTTTTACGCCGGTATAAAATTCATGGGAGATTATTCTACCGTTTCGCGCTCCTCGGCTTCTATTTTCTAAAGAGCACCGAGTAGAAACGTTACGCTGTATCTTTCAATTATTTGACAGACCGCACATGATATTTCGGAATATCAGTACTGGTTCTAATCACTGATGTAACGTTAATTATTTCCTCGAATAATTATAATATAAACAGCATTTCTGATATGTGGAAGCTTTTGGAATTACCAGTCGGTTTTGGGCATCGACAATTCCGCTTGAATATAAATTTATCAATGTGATTGGCATTTGATATCGCATATAATTCTCGCAATCATTTGTCGAAATGTTACCAATGTCGTTCGTGATATTATCGATGAATTTCAATCTCATGTAAGTTTAATTAACTATCTTAGCGCGCGTGATGACGTGTGAAACGGAAATTATGATCGCGCCCGACATAACATAAGATCGAGTAAGTTAATCGAAACTGCGCCGGGATAAACTGCACGCCGAAATTGATATACAATTTCGAGGATCTTTGTAGGAAACTATTTGGCGCCAAGCAGCCAAATACTCCCACTGCATATAATATACACGCATAAATCTAAAGTTTCCTCGCTCATAGGACTCTAGCGGGTGATTTGCAGAAATCGTTACAAGTTTTTGCAATAATGATGTTGCATAGTCAAAGTTGTGTAATTCGTGGAAATTGTGCAAGCGCCGCGACGGGACGCAATCGATAACTGCAACGACTTTTCCAAGCGTGGATTTATTTCGCGAAGCGGAACATGATTGTGCTCCACTTGATGCGAAAGCGTGGCGTTATCAATTAAATGCAATCGGCTGTGCGATAATTCATTCGTTTCGCAAATATAAATCTGCCTTCGAAAGTGCACGATATACCAGAAGTCGGTCATTCATGGCGGGATAATTTTATCGTTTTAATGAAACTGTTTTTCTTTTTTTAGATGTTCTCCCTTTCGGCTCTCTCCGAGTTCCTGACGCGTTCTCTCTAGATATCTTCTCCAGAGGAGTATGCGACTCTTAACTTTTAATTAACTGCTTCTCCACACGTAACCGCGACGCGTTACCAGTTAATTGAACGATCCTCCGGGCGCCTTCCTAAGCGCACGACCGGAAAGTTTAAACTGAAATTTATTAGCGCATGCACTTCGACCAAGTTACCTTCTTATTACGCACAAGCTTCTTCACACGCTATGTTTATCCCGAGGGATTAAACAGGGTCAGGTCTCTACATTCGTACTTTTCTCTCGATGTCCGTTTATTTTCTTTTTCTGTCTCGTTGTCACGTATCTGTCCGCAGGTATGGATTTATGGCGGGCGAATTTATAGCATGATTCTTTTTTTTCTTATAATAAGCCGAGGGGTTTTATTGTAACTAGTCGGCTAACGAGATCGACATTGATGAATGCACGACTTGACTCACGTCGAATCAAACTGTTGGTATACTACTAATTACGAAGCACCGGATCTGTCGGCGAATAGATCTTTCGGTGTTTTCATTCGATTTTATATTTTTCCTGCGTATTTCTGCATCCCCTGTATTGTATTACGTTGAAACGGCATGCCAATTATATTTTGCCAAAAGTATTTTAAGATCGTAAAAGTTTTTATAGAGTATAAGTGGTTACCCCCAAAAGAGAGATTTTCGAAGAACAAAAATGAGTCTAGAAAGAAAAAAAGTTATCTCGAGTAAGAATAGAATAAAATTTTAAACCGCTATTTTGCCTCCCAAAAGATATTTAGAAAAAACTTGTTCGTGCCATATAATTTTATAAAATGCTATTAATGTTTTACTCATGCAAGAGATATTTAATATGCATATTAAATTTCACAAAATTTATTATATATAAAACAATATTTTATAATACTTTTAATTCAATAAAATGGAACATACACACAAATTTATCTGAATAATTGCCAAAGGATATAATCGTTAAAATATAGAAGGTAAATATTCAATTTGTTGAATATAATTAAACATAATCAACAATAAAAAAGAAAGAGAGAGAGAGAGAGAAAAACATTTAAAATTAGTAGCTTTAACTTGCTTCAGGGTTGGACGAGCAATTCGATAATCGACAGACTATACAAGAGGAACACGAACCCTCTGACTGTTGCGGACATGAATAAATTCTACGATGACAGGGCGACGCCAGGTAAGTAGTAGAGATTGCTACTTGCTTCTCTTCGGTGCTGATGCTAGAATCTCGTTTCCGGGTCGGTCTTTTGCTTGACAGGTATTGCATCGGAAACACAGCCGTTGCAAGACTCGAGGAATCTCTACAATGAAGAGGTTCAAATGTACGAGCTCACGGGCGGTGTCGAATTGGTACCTTTGTTAAGCAGCAGACGTTATCAATCGCATCCGCAGACCACACGCTACCTTGCTACGGATGCCACTCGTCCGGGATACATGATAGAATCGTAAGTACGAACATTTGCAACGATTGTTTGATTATTATTTAATAGCGTTTATTCAGAATAATTGATCGCTGATTGATGAGAGTAATATTTGCATAAAAATTCAGATTTTAATATCTTTGTATAGTCTCGCTTGAGATTCAAATACAATTATAGTATATTAATTATAGTATATTAATTAAAATTAAAAATGTACTATTTATATACGCTTTTATATTAATACATTCCTGTATAATATGTTACATAACATGCTTCAAGCGCGTTTATATCGAACAAACATGAAACTGTAAACGTTGAAGATGCATTGAGATGAGAATAATCGATAAATGGTACGGTGCAGATAAGTAGTTGTAATCACATACATTTACTCATTACTGTAATTTATATTAAAAGCACTTACTGTTGCCCCATAATTTCCTCCATGAAAACATGTTATTGATCACTCATTTAGCTGAAACAACTAAAGTATTTAATATTTCATGTCCCTTCAATATAAACGTGTTTATACTAGAATATTAAAACTGCAATTATATAATTTCCCTACATATTGTTGCAAACGCATATACATACACACAAACATATATTTTTTGTATATTATTATATGTATACTGATACATGTATATATATGTTGTTATAAATATATATATATTGTGTTATATTTTAAATATTATTATTTTAAATATTAATATTATCATATTTTTTATACATATACTATGTGTGGTCTAGATTTTCTATTTTATATCTCAAAATACACATATTTTTATGATTGTATAATATTTCTCCTGATATTTCTTTGTCGCTTTTCATTTACTCTCTTTTTTTAGATTCTTGACCTATTTATCTCCTTTTAATTTTGATAATTTAACATAAAAGTTTGACAGGTTTATATAAAAACATACAAAAAATATTTTCATAACTCATCTCTTGTTGATGTTTGATTATACTAGCGCTGCATATGTGCGTATGTGTGTGTGTTTGTTTGTGTGTATGTGTGTAATTAATTTTTCACTTGTATCTCACAAGTATGGTTAGCATGACGAAACACGACGGTAACTGTAGAATTGGTTAGTAGTGATACGACACTCGAGGGATGTAACTACATTACAGGTAATCAACCAATTGACCTGGATGCACTCGACCTCGACCATTTCACCTGTCCGTTCCTGTTCAATCTCACCCTCATTTTCCTCCCTTGTGCACTAACGTCGCTCTAAATATTCATCAGCGTAATTTTCCCTCGTCATCGTCATAAAAGAATATTTTTTTTTAACGAAGAATACATTTTCTTGTGAGAATGAAAAATATCCTTTTTAGAAAGATGCTTGATTGAGAAAGGACTCTTACATAAACCTTCTGCATAAATATAGTATTACAGGTCGACGTTTTACGAATATTCTTGTTGTAGAATTTATCATGAAAGAATCAAAATCAAAACCCTTTGTTGCTCAAAAAATTATATCATATTCATATATATATATATATATATATATATATATATATAATTTTTTAATTATGAAAAATTGGATTTTTGAATAAATCATAGTAAAAATTTTATTTATATGACTATATATTTAACTCTTTCTATTTTTTAATAAAATTCTTTGAAATTACCATTGCGTTTATATACATATATTACATCATTAAATTGCAATCATCATATAAAAACATTAAAATTTTGCCTCAACTGAAAAAATTAAATATTCATTATACATAGAAAAATGAGTATCTATCCATTTATATCTCAAAATACACATATTTATGATTGTATAATATTTCTCCTGATATTTCTTTGTCGCTTTTCATTTACTCTCTTTTTTTAGATTCTTGACCTATTTATCTCCTTTTAATTTTGACAATTTAACATAAATAATAATCTATCTATTTTCATACATCCAATGTAGCGCAGTTTTAATTTAGATACACGATATAATTAAATGCTATGATTTTAAATAATTACCCTTTTTTCTAAAAGTATTTTTGTTTAAAGCTTGTCATTAAGTTGACAAAATAATTGCTACAACTCTTCTTTGACTTTGCATTCGATAGCATAATATCGATTAATCGTTCGATAATTTCCTGCATATAAACGATCGCAACATTGGATGCGGACAGAAGCACCAATCTATCATGTAACGAGATACTTTGGTAACGTTTAATGGAATAGTGTATGAAAGTTGCGAAGGAGATGTCGTTGTTTATAACATAGTCGGTCAGCATCCAAACGCTGCACGATGCCTGGTGTAATTAATCACCTCGATTGCTGTGCAATAATAACCCACGGTGGAAAAAAACACTGCGATATTAGCTTGGAGTACATTATTCACCTTTCTTGCAATTTTATTTTAATTAATTTTTTTTTACGATGAAGAAGAACGTAGAATGCCCGAATAAATATTTAATTTAGTGAGGTACAAAGATCGATGTAGAGGGATTGATTGGTACGCTTTTTTCAAACGTGGAAAATTGCAGTTATTAGCACAGAATCGTTAAAGATTATTCAGAATGGCATCGAAAATATCGATAACTACTCGGAGAAAATATCGGATCTATTCGGGCGAAAAACTCTTTCTTTTACACTTTCTGCTAACGAGATAAACGAGAGACTTAATTTAGCATTTTTTTATTGAAATATACAGAGTCAAATATTTTATTCTCGTCGTTTTAATCATTTGCAATATTTACAGTTTACTTGATGAGGATATTTATGTCAAAATTATCTACTTATTTTATTTATATCGTTTCTAACACATTACTGGGGAATGAAATAAAAAATTAAATGAATTCTTCCAAAAAAAAAAAAAGAATGAATAAATGATACAAGCTATACAAGGTAATTAGTAAAAATAATAGAATTTAAACGGTGTTGCACATACATATATAAAAATATTTCTAAAAATATATAATTTTATGTAACTATTTATATGTGATTTTTATGGAATTGTTGCAAATTTTACACACTTTTTTTTTAACCATGAATTACAAAAGTGTTTCTAATTAACTAATAACTAATAAAGTTTCTAATAAACTAATATTTTTGTGTGTATATGCAAATAAACAAATTTAATATTAGAAATATTCGGTGTTCAATATTAAATTTGTTTATTCACATATATCCACAAATACATCCGTGAATTATTCACTTTGTTATTCTATCTTTTGCAATATTAAATAGTTTGCTTAAGAAAATACGATTCAATGGATCAAAATACTATGATTACATGGGAAAATAAAAATTTGCTCGTGTTATTCCTCTCGAATTTTTATTTTGCCATGTAATCATAGTATTTTGATGCATGTGGCTTCGTCATTTCCGCAGAGGCGTTACGTCTATCAAAGAAAGGATATGAAAGTTGACGAGAGCCCTCCCTTTCTTTTATAGGCTTCGCGCACTCAACGTCGCCAATCGAGAGCACATCGCGGATCTCGCCGAGCAGATACGACGTAAACGGGACAGGGCGCTGGTAAGTGCCGTATGATCGATGATGATTGCACAACGTCGAAACGCTAATTCAGAACAGGATTAATTGTGTCGATCTCTCGCCAATCTCGCCGAGCCGTCTGTTATTGAATCGAATTGGCTACGCGAGCGCGTACGAATGAAATGAAATCAAACGATCCATAAGGATCAAATTTACTAATTCCGAAGTGAACCAAAAATAAAAGCGAAACTAAATCGATCCAAAAGCTTTTTGCTCTTCTTCTAAATTGATCCTATTTCGCGGGAGAGATTCGTTATAGTGGCAGATAAAATATGCCAATCAATAAGAAGAGCGTAGAAGAAAACGGAAGATATACATGAAAAACGATTTCTTCAAATAACAATCAATTTATAAATATTTCAATAAACATTTAAGCAAATAAAATATATAGATTATGGAACGAAATAATATTGAAATAATAGTTTAAAAAGTCATGAAAAAGTAAAGGTTAAACTGAATAAATTATTATAATAAAAATAGTATTTATAATAAATCATCTTACTGTATATAAATACTTTTTAGTATATCAATTTTTCGTACGCGATATTTGAAATAGTTTATATATTTCTAGTTTATTAAAAAATTTCTCTGATTCACTAATTCGCTACAAAATAAGACATTATTCTTATCGTTCAATTATATTTGACTATTTTTGCACACATGGAATATTTTTCTTTCCCATTCAGTCTCATCTAATGTTACAAATCATTTCGCAGCTCGATCTCATTTCAGGAGGAACGGCGGATCGAACAAGAGGGTTGTCGCAGGCACTTCGATACTTGGAAAAGGCTATGGGGTAGACCGGGTCACGGTGCTCCCATAGATCACGCCCAACGGAACAATCTTTATAACATCCTCCATCGTTCGGCTATCTATTGAATTTTCTCGTAAAACGTTTTGCCTTCAGTGCAAAGCGGAGGAGCCCTCGTTGCTATAATGTTGCATTTTATTATACGAAACGAATAAGAAGATGGCTATTAGATATCGATGACGCGAACATAAGATTATAAGTCGTTTTCGCAAAGAATAGCTAAGTATAAATAGTTTTTCATTCTCTCTCAAACAAATAACATATGCATAATAACATTATTATCGTATTCAAGTCTCTTTTGAAGTCATCAAATCAATCAAATACTGTAACACATAATGCATTTAAAATATAAATGCATTTGCTTTATTAAACTCTTAACAAGATTTCAGCGAACATAAAATTATATTATTCCCGGAATAAGCCATTTATGGATGAGTGATGTCATAAAACATTGTGAATATTATATTCTTAAATTAAATGAAACGCATTACATACGCTTGAAAGTCAACTATAATTGGGAGTATTTGTCAAAATAATTAAAATCAATCAAAAATTAATCAAAATAATTAAAATCAAGTTACTAAAATACTGAATAAAATTAAATGATAAAGCGAACGATTCTTTTCATATGAGAATGGAGCGAAGAATTAGGATAAAAGTATGTCAGCATCAGCGTTCTTTGTTTCTCATGAACTGACTTGACATAAAAAAAATGAAGAGTATATCGGATAACCCATTAAATTTCATGAAAGCCTCGCAAGAGAGAGTGAAGGGCAGCTTGATAAACCAGGACCATGAGTGACGCCGCGATTGACCAGGCCTCAAAGGAGCAATCTCGTGAGAACCTAGTTGCTATACGGGTCGATAGGTTTTAAATTTCATGAACATCAAGGAAGGGTCATTTGAATATATATATGTATAGATGCATGTGATATAATCGAGTCGTGAAAAGAAACGTTTCTCATCAGTCATCGTCTCGATTCATTTTGTGCTTCACTTTTTTGTGCTTCTCTAAAGATAACATTTATGTGTAATTTAAACTTTATTTTGGATGCTTTTGAATCAATAATCAAAATAATGAAAATAATTTTTTAATTTCTAATAAAGCTAATAGGGTTAATTAATAAATGGCTAAATATATATTATATTCTTTATGTAAAGGGTATTAAATGTTTTATTATACTGCTTGGATCTATTTGGAGTCTGTCTTTGGCAATTTAAAATAACATATTTAAAGAGTTTCTAAAATTGAAATTACATATGCAAGCAATTAATGATATTTAATTATTTATTGTTTGATCACGTACGTTCTTGTTTAATTATTTTACCATTATTAAATGCATCACTTATTATGAAACAATGTAAATCATATTTTGCGTTGCGAATTTAATATGACATATGCAAAGTATTGATTTTATATATTAGTAAGCTTTTTGGAATCAAGCTTATAATATATCTTATATATTGAAATAAGTAATGTGATCAAATCAATCAAATTTCGAGAATATCTCATTTTTTATCTTTCAGCATTTCAATGTTTAGCATTAATATTTTTCCCCTCTAAGTACAATTGCATTAAATCTTTTTAGAACGGAAATGTGAATTCACAAAAAAATTAACGGTAAAAATATCTTTCCCAACATGTACGAATTATCTGAGAATTGTCGGGGAACAAATCTAATTTACCATTCGGAAAAGCGATTAACTTTCTTCATTGCTCCGAATGAAATCTCCGCTTTTCAGCTTAGAATAGAACTGCGCGCGCGTTTTCGGACGCGAATCGTAAATTATCAAAGTGCGCGACGCGTTCCCCGCGGTTATATCAGCCGATTTGCCTAACACGTTAATTAGACATTAAGTGCTCGGTAACAGGGTACAAAGCCGGAAGAGTAACGGCAACGCCTTTAATGGATGTGGGTTATTTAATTTGCGCGGCTGCTGTTTGGCGGTGCGCCTCGGCGCGGTTTGTACGCGGAAAGGCGCACCTTCATCCTGTTTCCGTCTGGAGAGCGTAGTTTCAGTTTTCCCATCCTTCCTTCGTCCCCGGGAGTCCCTTCTCTCCCTTCGTCACCTATCCACTTTCGTGGTACGGAGAGAGAAACGACCCACGAAATCTCCTATCTTCGTCGTGCGCGCATCTCTCGATCCATCCCCTCCGTCCACCCCTTCCTCCGCTCGCTTCCTCTCCCCTTCGCCCTCTCCCCCTCGCCACCCTCTTTGTCCTGTATCCATCCCTTTTCGCTAGCTACCAACCACTCGCGCTTTTGCTATTGTCTGACTATTGTGCCGCTGTTACCGCGGTGTGTCGGTCCGCTTGTATAAGGGTGATTCATTTTCTGGGAAATATCAGTTCCTGCGCGCCGCATGAATTTCGACTCACGCGAGCGCGTAAAACCGCGCGTTCTGTACCGGCACCCCCTCATTCCCCTTCCCGTCTCTCGCTCTTCTCTCCGACCCCTCTTCTCGTTCCCGTCCGTCGTCGTCGGGAGCGAATTAAGTGGACCTTCCTAGGCAAACATAAATGCATATTCACCTCCCGGAGACGCTGTTTCACTTGGAAGCAGTGCTTTATTTTCGGGCGAGCATATTCCCGCGAGAGTAGTTTCGTAAATTAAAATCACGTCGTTGGTACTTTATTATCTCTCGTAATTTTCTGCGGCTTTTTCGGACGAGATAGATCGATTGAAGGGGCGCTGGTATTTTGATAGACGAAACGCAAACAAGGGGCGGGAGGAATCATAATCGATAGGTAAAACTCGCGAGCGAGATGGTCGCGATTTTCCTTCGCATTTAACGTGTAGATATAAATAACCGGTGGCGCTCATAAATGTACCCCACTAAATTGCGGAACTCCCTTCCTCCCCCAGTATTCGCATCTACTGCAGCTCGGCGATAAAATGCCAGCCCGCCTCCTCCATCTCCATTTTCTCAACCCGGCCCGTGTGTTTGTTTGCGTCTCGCTCGTGTACGCCGGTAGGATGCATTGTTACGAAATTAGGTCATCCGCTTATGAGATATCGCGACTCGTCCCGGTGTCGCGTGCTATGAAAATTGGTCGCTCCTCTCGTTCCCTCGTATCTCATCATGAAAGAAGTCCTCGGGCAAGTTACGAGGAAATATCGAGTAATCCTATAGCGCCGAGGGTGCTGAAGAAAGTTTTGGTTAGAGATACCGGGGAGATATCGAAAAATGATGACGAATACTCTGTTGGAAATGTAATAATCATTTATAAAAGTATGACATTAAGGAAAACATATTTTTCGTGTAACAATCGTCAAATAAAATTGCAAAAGTATTTTTTAGCTCGCGCGAAAAGTGTTTTGCAATTAGAAATCTATTTTGAGTGTATGTTGAAGCATGAATGAAGTTGGCGCTTATTATGACTATATTGTACTACTGAGCTCACATCTTTTGCGTATTAAAAAACACTCTATATAATTGCTTTTCGTAATATCGTAGATTGTTATTGTCAGTCATAATTGATCAGTCGCAATTATTACAATATTACAATTATTGCAATATTGTAGATTGCAATCGATCGGATAATATTCATAAAATATTTATTGCGACCAGAACGCATTTTGGGCTTTGTTTCGCGAAATTCTATACGCGCTCAATATAATAATCTATTAATATTAGATATTATTTATTTAATGAATAATTTATGAAAATAAACTAGATCGATGTGTCTCAAGGAATCGATATTTTTTTAATCGATATTCAACTATATCCCTGCGTAATATTTAATTTGACGCGGCCGATCGTTAATATTCATCTGTACGTTATTTCTACTCAGAGTTAATTATAATAAATTGCGTATATTTGATTGTACGGAGAAGCGAAAATTATATTTTATGTAAATGAGATATATGTGCACGGTTGAGCAATTGCACGAACGAAATAGATCCATGCGAAGAATGTCACTTATATGCAAGGGGTTGATTAACGAGCCAACTCTAATAGGTACTTGAGTTGTACTTAATTAGAAATCGCGTAATTTATTCGGCAAACGTGCGGAATATGAGTTGAGATCGTCTCTTCGCTACAACGCGTCCCTTTATATAACTCACATAGAGAGAAACACACGCACACACATTTTATATTTTTACGCATTAATTCCTTTTGCTAGTCGCATTTGCAATTTCAACTTTATTCAAATCAATTCTTCTCAATGAAAAAATCACGACGTATGTACTACAAAAGGTATAACAAATAATTTTCTTACAAAGATCTTCGTTATAATCAAGATTTAGTGTCTCCAATTATTCTAATCAAATCTCTCCGTCAATTATTTTCAACGATACGAGATGATGAATGAAAATCTTTCCTGCATATATCGGTTCGAGGTAAACTCGAGACGTTCCGTCTGATAGATCTCGTCTTAAACGAAATAAATAGCATCATTTTTCACGATTTCCACGATCACGGTAAAAGCCCGTAGACTAAGATTAATTCGATGAAGCGTCGTGAGTACAGTGTTAGGATTTTAGCTATACCGCGATGAATCCATTGTGTACACTTTACTTACGTTGAAGCGCCCTTCGCTGCGATTCAGTGAGTAATTCCTATAAAAGCTGCTGTAGTGACTTTACTCGATAAAGTGGCCCCCAGCAGCGGCAGTCGGCGCTCTGTTTTCGTGCTTTAATAATATCAAATGTAAATCGTGCGTATATCGCGTACAAAGTATGGAATTTTATTTAATGGAACAAATTGTAGAATGCTGTGGAGCTTATCTCGATGTTTCAATGATTTTCATCCAGTGAATTTCCATTATACGTATCTTTTATCGCGCGTACAAATACATATACGACATGTACATGTAATATTTGACATTAATATATAGCGGAAAATATATCTCGTTTATGAAATAACCTTGAAAAAAATTGTCGATGAAAAATGTGATATAAAGCATTGCAATAGTCCTACGATATTGCGCGATTAAGAGAGAGTCGTCGATTTAATACTATATCTTTACTACTGTGCACAGTGATAGAAGTATCGTTATGCGCAGACAATGTTCGATTCAGGGAGAGAGAGTACAATATGATTTTTTATTGAATTTTACTATTATTTTATTCTCTCGCGTGTATACGCAAATGATTTATTTAAAAAACCACTGTTGCTTTTTTTATATCTCTATGTTTCATTGTGCTAGTTTTTGTCATGTAACTTATGCATTAAAAATAAGAAAGTAATCATGAAACAAAAAACGCTAGTACCATTAACATAATTTCATACATATATATACATATGTATATATAATTATTCCAATCTTATCTATAATTATCGTATAATTGGATATATTTTCAGCTATTTATTGGTTTTTAATAAATTTGCCTTTTATTTAAAATTCTAGTTTTATTATTTGTGTGTTAGAGTCTCTGTATCTAATGTTTCTCTACATCTAAGGAATCTGTTGGTTATATTAAATTATAATTCGCTAGCGAGGTAATGCATTACGTTACACAAAACGTAAAGGTATAGAATGTATCTATTATATTGTGGCAGAATGTTATTTTGTATATGATATATTAATAAGTAACGAACAGTGCTAAGATATTGTGGAGACACACTGTTATAATATGCGATAGATATTCATTGCATAGTAATGTCTCCAATAGATAAAGTACGAAATGCGGGCTGGCGCGTATAATTAATGCGCTGATAAGGTATTGCCGAGTTATCCCATATTGTGTGTATCTCGAACGGTGAAAATAAATTGATTCTCGTATGTAGCCATCTATTCTCTTGTCGAAGTCTTTCGAGATCGCTTTTCCTGGTCTGGAGACTACACCAAAGTCGATAATTTATTACGCAACTTCGTCGCTCGTGACCCGTTTCCGATGCGTTTGTAAATCGAAATTTTTTTACAGTTTGTGGTACACGACCGCATGTGCTTATATATTTACATACACATATCTTCTAATTGTACGAAACATCGATGTTATTTTTGATTTGTAAATTTTATCAAAATACAATGATATGTACTCCTGGACAAAATTAACGTATAATTTTTTTTCACTTTTTCTTTAAAAGCTGATATTTAAATTTTAACGAATAATTTTAAAGAAAAGGTGAAAAAAAGTTATGCATTAATTTTGTTCAGGAGTATATATCATATTTATATTTTGTCATAATTTCTGGAAAGCTTTTGTTTCAATGCAAGAGATTACAAAGATTAAATGGTTTACTAAACATTTTTTTACAAAGAGACTGATTTCAGATATTTCAAAAAATATTTTCAAATTTCGATAAATCTCTAAAACATTCCATCATTTTATTCATTTATAATTTTCTCCTCTACAAAATTTTAATAATACATATATTTTAATGAACTGTTTTTTATATATGTTGCATTTTGTTTTGAAGCTTCTAGACGATAGATTTAATGTCGAAGGAAAATGTCATATCGGATATTCATACGTATGACGCGATTCGGTTATGTTAATAAAATGGATGTTACAATGTTACCACACATTGCGAATATAATATCAGTTATCGACGCATGAAACGTGTCATGACAACATATTACATTATTATTACGAGATACGAGCTCGATATCGATATTAAACAGCTGTGACTACGTTACATATTCATTGTAAAACAAATGTAAATGATATGCATGTGTAATGCCGAGTGTAGTGCAATATTAATCATCAATATAATAATAGCAGATATAATGGCCAACTTGTATAATTTCGCGCAAGAATCGCATTATATATCATGTCATTATTAAATTCTCGCATTTCCCAAAGTAGCGAAAAGCATCGTTCAACGCACAGTGTCTATTTCGTAATCTTACAGATTGTAAAGTGTCTTATAACTCTGTAATCGGACGATATCGCGTATTAAAATATACGACCATACTGCTGAAAGGGGCATTGCAGCGAGAAATAAATTTCGATTCAACTTAACTTGGAACAGATACAGGAGAGTCGTAGGTCAGCGAGGTGTACGAACGATCGAAGAGAGAGGAAAAGAGAAAGAAAAAACATCGCGATGTTCCAATGAAAACGTTCTCGCTGGCACGAGAAATAATATTTGTTCGTTGTTTCATGTCCCGATATAGATACGCGAAGGCGATACATATACGTCTTTTTCAAAAGAGGAACAATCGTGTAGCTGCAGCCAACGAGAAATCTAAATTTCAGAGAGAATGTTAAGGCGGAATGAGGATTCGCTTGTATAACATATTTTATTCGATTTTACTCGAAAGTTTTAAATTATGCTACAGCAAAATAAATAAAGAAAGCAATCGATACAATTGACGTGATATGTGTCATTTAATATGAACATTTAAAACGATGTGTTGTTTCATACTAATGTACTGTTTCGAATGAAACTATGTGAAATATGATTTTAAATGAAAAGTTTAAGTAATCAAAAACAGTTATATTTTATAATAAAAGCGTGTTGCGCTAAACATATATAATATTAATAAAATATTTTCTTTTTTTTGATAGCGATAAATTGATGAGCACATCTATGTACATATATAGGGTGTTCTAGACCATCCGTACATCCCTTTTCTTTCAAAAACTAAGCATTTTAGAGAAAAACGTTTTCGACGTTTGTATGGTTTTGAGGGAAACATAAGATGGTGTCATTGGTTTGACCTTGGATGGCATCATTAAGGTTAGGTCAAGGATACCTTTAATTTCTTAAATGGAACCACCTATTTTTTATTGCATATTCTTATAGCTTATGTTAAGAGCTTTCTAAAATGCTTAGTTTTTGAAAGAAAAAGGATGTACGGGTGGTCTAGGACACCCTGTATATACGTAAAAATTTATTCGATATTTTAAGGTATTCTAAAACTGTCACTCAAAGAGTCAATTATATACATATACCGGTTTGATATGTAAAATATACAAACGGATGGTAAAAATACGCGAATTTTTCACTCTACCAAACACAAGTTCAAAATTCTATCTTGTTTCAACGCGATTTATTGGACGCGCTATACAGGCACGTTCCGCGCGAATGTCGGTTTTAATGAATGTTGCATTGTAAAAAAAAAAGAGACATTAAATATTTCACCCATGTTCTGGGAGTGTTGTACACATTTTCATGTCAATTTGAATCTCAGGAAAAATGCTGGTTATCAGGGGGAATTCGATAACCGGCGCCTCCAACATTTCAGATTCCGGCGATCCGCTCGTTTATAAATGATTAAATATTCGACAATTAGCCGTATGTGAGAGCGGAATATTTTTTCTCGTTGTATCCGATCGCTCGGCGATCCTTTCTCTGTAATCAACGGTCGTGCACGGCCGTTTTCTCCCATCCCTTCTCACCCAGGACCTCTCTCCTGCCTCGATCCTGGAAATACCGCTTTTAATCGGTCTCTCGTATATCGCTGCACTTTAACGCTACATCTGCTAATTGCGTCGGTAATAGCGTTTCTCCGGATTCGGCGCAAATTTGTTCGATCGTCCGTGCGATTTTGGAAAATCGTCGCGTGAATACTTGATAAGCCATACTCCGGTTGCATTATCGCGAGGCGCGCGCACCCACGCACACATAAACACATGTACACGAACGTGTGCACACGCTGGTCTGTACGATATAATCGTTGATCCGCTTGTAGTTCGTGATCCAGGAATATTTTCGGCAGCCTTCACGGAGAATTATCGTCGAGAGAGATTAGTCTTTTCCCTAGGGTACGACATAAAAATGAATGGAGCGCGATTATTTTGCACAGTTTAATGTACTGTCCAACCATGAGGGAAAGAGAGAAAGAGGGATCCGATCGACGTTTATGTATGACCGTTATGGAAGTCTGAAAATTATGCAGCTTGCCGTGCGTGAACTCCGTATACACCTAATATTCAAATCGATTATCGAATATACAATACAATATTACGATACGGGCTCGTTATTTCGCAATTTGCTCATCCTGGTAATTAATTATCTGCACGATGTTGCAACCATTATCATTAGCGATATCATTGCATCACCCTGCTAATACAATATCGTACTACTTCTCTCCTCGTTTATATCGTACTGTTATTGCACAATCGCAATTCCAAATTTTTTTAATCTCTTTACTTTGTTTTCCTTTTTCAGGAGCGAGCAGACAAAATTATGAAATCAAATTCATATTTTCACTCATTTTTTACGATTTTTTACGTGTGAATGCTGGAGGGAGATGCGATTTACCTTAAGCTTGAAAGCCACTCCGAACGATAACTTTTTTCATTTCTCCAAAATTATTTTCATAGTTTGACGATGTTATCCGTTCTATTTTCTTGTATTACTTCATATGTGCAGAGATAGCTTAAGCTTGCATTTTGTTAACATATCTTAGAAATATTGTTTATATCTTTTTTGTAAAAGAACGTTATTTTTTATGTCAAAATAAAATGACAATATAAAACGTGCTCTTTCATTGCATCTGTGTTTTTAAATTTCTTATTTCTTCTACGCGACAAAGAGAAATATACATTCATCGTTGCTCCAAAATAATTTAAGAGAAATAAAAAAAAGCTTCTGTTAGAAATGGCTTTCAAATACAAACCATGTCTTTTTAGCACTCACACGTAAAAGAAAGACTGTATAAAAAAATAATTAAAAAAATTTTCTAACAAATTTATATATTTTACTTAATATATTTCATTAAAAAATGATTTTAATATTCTTCAAATTATTTCATCAAATTTTCAATCTCTATTTTTTTCTCTCTCTTTCCAGAGAAATTCCATTCTGATACACTGTTAAAAAAAGAGGAAAACAAGTTATTTACAGTTTATTAGGCTGATGCGTAGAAGATATACATCTCGTCGATAATTTCTGGCTTAATGATATACATTTATTGTTGCTCCAAAATAATTTAAGAGAAATAAAAAAAAGCTTTTGTTAGAAATGGCTTTCAGATACAAACCATGTCTTTTTAGCACTCACACGTAAAAGAAGGACTGTATAAAAAAATAATTAAAAAAATTTTCTAACAAATTTATATATTTTACTTAATATATTTTATTAAAAAATGATTTTAATATTCTTCAAATTATTTCATCAAATTTTCAATCTCTATTTTTTTCTCTCTCTTTCCAGAGAAATTCCATTCTGATGCATTGTTAAAAAAAGAGGAAAACAAGTTATTTACAGTTTATTAGTGACGCGTGGTAGAAGATACGGAATTCGTATCTCGTCGATAATTTCTGGCTGTAATAATATACATTTGTTGTTGCTCTAAAATAATTTAAGAGAAATAAAAAAAGCTTCTGTTAGAAATAGCTTTCAGATACAAACCGTGTCTTTTTAGCATTAGCAAAAAAGAAAGACTGTACAAAAAAATAATTAAAAAAATTTTCTAACAAATTTACCTATTTTATTTAATATATTTCATTAAAAAATGATCCTAATATTCTTCAAATTATTTGATTAAATTTTCAGTTTCTATTTTCTTTTCTCTCTTTCCAGAGAAATTCCATTCTGACGTATTATTAAAAAAAGAGGAAAACAAGTTATTCACAGTTTATTAAGGTGACGCGTGGTAGAAGATACGGGACTCACATCTCGTCGATAATTTCTGGCTGTAATAATCTCGGCGCGGACACTTCCGAAGTGTCCCCAGACGTTAGGCTGGAATCGGGCGCTTCGAAATGCATGGAAATAGGAAATCTCACGATCCGCCCGCAATAAGGTCTGCACGTGATCGCTACGGCAGCCTCTGTAGAATTGGCTGCCGACCAAGCCGGGGTGACGCTCTTATCGTATTTCGCTCTGGCGTTTTTCTCCCGCCTTATTTACGTTTTTCCTCCCCCCTTTTTTTTCTTCGCCACCCCATTCCCGTCGTCGCGACATCGACGGCGGCAACGATGGCCCGTTGTGCAGACGACGCTGAATTATTTACAAACTTTAAAGCGCGGAGAGAGATGAGATCAAGCCGACTACGCGGATGCTTCTGCTCCATTTTCAGTAAATGTTCATAGTTTCGTAGTTCGCAACATCCCTCGGGCACAAATTACATTTGCCGCATTATAATACACGTCATGAAAGACAGATATATAGATTTTATCTCAAGACGATTTTCTTGATTGTACCACAATTGCATAACACTTGTAGCAAATTAGAGTCGCAGATAAGTGTCATTTGTGAAAAATTTTATCGCGACTATTAGACAGATATATTTCGCTTGAAAATGAATATCCAGAAGAACGATGAAAATTAAGAAAAGTATCAGACTATTATCGTTGTTATCGCGGTTAAAGCAATCTGCGGTGTCCGTAATTTTCCGTCTATCGCCGCTTTAGATGCTTGCATTATGAAGCACTCGCACCGCCGCTCTCGTAACTCACTCAGGCGTGTCATTAATACCTGGGCATTCGCCGTACATTATCACGCGGTATTGTACGGTAGATCGATCCCATTTTAGATCCCGGTTCGGCCAGAGCGAAATCCGACCTTCTTCTGTACCACGAGATTTTTGTCGGTGAACGCTAAGCCCCTCGGAAGATGAGCTCCCGCCCATTCAACGCCTTCGTCTTTTCTTTCGATTCTTTCGCGAACAATAGATGCGAAAGAAGCTGCCGAATTTCCCCGGAGGGAATCTGTCAGATCTTGGGTATGTTATTCGCGTGATTTTATGTAGAAAGGTCGTAAGCGCAGGGATGTGGATTCGATTCGATGCGGCTGCGAAATTATGCTGAATATTAATAAGAACTTGGACGTGTGTTAGGAAATCGAACGGAGATTGAATGAACCTACATATTGACGCATTTCGCGTAATATTACTATTCGACATTGCGTTATTATAACATTAATATACGTTATTATGACATAGAGAGAATTGAGTTAAATCTAATTTTCGAATGCGAAAAAGGATGAAACGTTGCAAAATTTTTTAACCAAATAATGAAAAGTGTAACTTAATGCATTAAATAAAACCAAGGAGGAATCTCTGCCACATCTTTTTCTTGAAATATTCTATATTCTTAAGCGTTGCGTGTTTTCCGCGGAAGAACTTTTCGCAACGACTCGCGTCTTTGTCGCACAAGAAGAAATCAACGCCGAATGCTTTACCAGTTTTCCCCTCACGGACTGCTAAATCTTATTTTCGTAAAAGTCAAAGAGATGCAGGCAGCAGCCGCACTGAAGCAACGCTTCAGACGGCAGCAGAAGCTCTTTGATCTTTAAAATCTTTTACTGCTCTCAGTTTTCGATAGCGCGGTGTTTGCGGTGTACAATGATTCGGTTTAAATCGGCAAGATAGGAAGAAAGATGCAGAGAAATTACGTATTATAATTATATTCGTTATTATTCTCGTGCGCGATTAAAAAAATTTCAAAAGTCACTCGCAGGCGAGAGACACATTTTCCTCTTTGCCCGGTAATTTGTCGAGAAGCGTGGATTTTTTGGAAGTCGGACGAGTTATAGGAAAAAGTGCTGGAAACGAGTGGGAGATTTTTCAATGCGGTAATGCGAGATTGATGTAACGCCTTAGTTTTCGGTATGAACTTTCTGCAACTAAACTTTGCGAATTCGACCGGAATCGAGTTAACAGAAATGCGGATGTCGCGTCACGTGTCGCAAAGTCAACGTGATGAAAGAAAGAGTGGGATTCTCGTCGTGTTTTATCCCGACTTTTAATAACGAGCACGTAATACGAGACACATTTAGCCGAGACAAATGCGACGATGCAGGAAAATGTTATTTGAAAGGAATATCGCTCGCGATATGTCATCGTGCCACGCAAATTCGCCACTCTGGTTAGAACGAATCGGTATCTGGGTCGCCGCAAGATCTCGCGCGCGATTCTCAGCTTCCCGACGATGCGTTTGGAATTAAGCGCCTTGCACCCGTTGTTTTAGGATTTCTACCTTATGCGACGTATTACCGATGTTTCAGGATCCCCCTTCCTCTCTCTCTTTCTCTCTCTCTCTCTTTCGTATATACGCGTGAACGCGTTTCCTTTAACAACCATCCTCTCCTGGGAGCTTTACCGTATACACCGCAAAACCGCTTACCGCGAATTGCAGTCTCGGCGTTACTCAACAAAAGCTTCTTCGCGCAGCATACGCAGAGAAATCGGGCGATATGCATACTTCATGCAACAATGAGAGTATATTGATTCATTCGTGCCTTGATGTTTGCGAGCGCAAAAATAAGCGAAACGGATGATTAAACATTGCGGAATTGATAGACAAGGGTAAGACGCTTTTCTCGCCATGTAAGAGGAGAAAAGAGCGTTTATAATAACGGCATGCGCCGAATTATTTAAACGCAGTTGGATCGAGACCTGGGGGCATGAATCGCGTAAAACGGCGTAGCTTTAGAAGACTCAAATGGCAAGACTTAATTTTTTATCATATTTCATATTGATGTTGAAGTTTTGAAATTAAACAAATGGAGATTCAAATCAAATTTTCCCAACTCCATTTAGAATACTAACACGATAGTCGCAAGTTTTGATTACTCATTTAATATTTATTAATTTATACATCAGTTTGTGGAACTGTTGAGTTTATGGGAAAAATAATTTTTCGTTGAAATACGTGGCATTATTTCCTACGTGCTTGATTCAGTTTTGCTAAAGCAAATAAAGTTTTTCTGGGCATACAGACCCAGTAATCAAATAAAGTCGACGAGCCCGATTTTCAGAGGCAACAGAAAAACGGTCGCGTCAACATCTCGACTGTTCCAGTTTGCACTATTTGCTTGTGCTCGACTTTGTATACGCTTTGCGCGCAATAGAAAATATAAGAATCCTTCTCGCGACACAGATCCCGTCTTAACTTTGTTACAAATTTCTTGTAGATTTTTTTGTATTATTTTTCTTCTCATGTGATTTTTATCAACTTTCAGCGAAACTTTTTTATGCGAATTTATACGCATCACTGATTTATGGTGAGAAACTTTCGAGCTTATAACATTCTACTGCTACTAAACGTTTAGTGACTTATTTCCATAATATCATAAACACAGCAAAATCGGTGCAGCGAGAAGGTTGCGTATAAAACTATTGCCAGCGGCGTCGTTTGTCTGTATTGCGTTTGCCGACAATCCCAATTGCATACAAAATGACTGCTTTTACTCCAACGCTAACAAGTAATAAATCAAAATATGAATGTTATTTATAAATATTATTTACGTATGGTTTTATCACACATAGGGGATCATATGACCAATATAAAACAAAAAATCATATTAATGCATTACACACACATATGTTACATATACGATCGCATAACAGACATAAAATCAAAAAATGATAATGCTTATTTGATTTTATTGTAGATGGCACATATAACCATATCGCGTATTCAAAGTAAAAAGTTATATCAATTACAAATTTTATCATATACGTATGATCTTTTGAAGTTCTCTTTCATCCTTTACAAACTTCCCGTCTGACCAATCTGACAGATCATTCTGTTTTACGGTTGACTGCCGTTCGATGTTTGACATTTCTACTACCTATCTTTCGTGATCTTGTCCCATTCAATGTTTTTCCTTTTACAAAACATTAAGTCGAGTACGAAAACAAAAACAAACAAAAAATATTTTTGTTTTCTTCGTTTCTGGCGTAATGCGTTGTTTTTTGAATATTTCAATGAAATTGATAAATAATTTATTTTTCAAATTATGAATGTATCAATAGGTTTATAAATTATGCATGTAATAGAAATTTATTCTTAATTTTATGTATAAATTTTAATGTGACAAACATACTATTATACGTATAATTTTATTATATATCGTGCACATGGTTATAAAACCGAAAAACTATTAACGCTTGTATCACGTTACATATATGCATGTTATACGCACAATCATATCACAGATATAAAATAAAAATTTAGTAATACTCACTTGATTTTATTATAGATGGCATATATAACAATATCGCGTATACAAAGTAAACAAATTATATCAACACTTTACATATACAGATTTTATCATATATACGCGCAAAGTTTCTCTTTCATCGCTGAATTTAACATTCCGTCTGATCGATCTGACAGGTTGCTCCGTTCATTCGTTTACGATGACTGCCATTTCGATGTTTGATATATCCACTACCTATCTTTCATGGTCTCGCCCTTCAATGTTTTTCTTTTTTCAAAACTTTTTGAGTCAAGCATTGGATCGAGTACGAAAACGAAAACAAGCCAAACAACCAAAGATACTTTTGTTATTTTATGTCTTCTGAATTTAGTGCGTAACGTTATTTTCTAAATATTTTAATAAAGTTGATGAATAATTTATTTTTTAAATTATGAAAGTATCAACACAAGTTTTCGATCATATCGCATATAATAGAAATTTATTCTTAACTTTATATAAACTTTACTTTAACAAACTTTTAATTAAAGCTTTCAATTATCAAGGTGGTTAATATTCAAATGTAAAAGACTGTAATAAGACAAGTTTTACTTCTATAATAAATCAAAATTTTGGTAAAGAGAAATTGATTTTAATTTTATTTACATTAGTTGGAGGAATAAAATAATAATAGAATATTCGGAATATTTTACGAGAAATATTGTATGATAAAAAATTACATTATGCTAGATTTTGGAGGAAATAAAAACTAATGTTAAGGAAAAATATCTAAACTTAGTTTTCTAATTTTGCATTGAAGAAATCAATGGCATTTAAAGTTATAAATCCGTATAACAAGTTGTACACGACAAGTATCGTACGCTTTTATTTTCCATCATTATTCCGAGTCATTTGTTTTCACAACTATTGCGAATAATGTTTCTTTTCCTCGTCGATAAATGCAATGACTAATGTAAGTGCATTACTTAGTCGATAGGAAATAATATTATCTGCATATAGTTGAACAATGCATATACTCGTTCTTCTTCGCGTGGGATGCGCTCTGGAAAAATTTCAGATTCTTGCAGATATGTGAGTGTACGTAAATGTAAGTGTGCGTATAAAATGGCGAGTGCAACGATCGATGCAATTATATGCTCGAGTTGTTCGTACTAGAGACGTATCAGAAAAAATTACGGATAAAACAAGTTTCATATTTAATTATAGTAGTTGAATTATTTTTTTTATTGTTTATGTTTAATAATAATTAAATTTGTTGTTAATAATATTTGCTATATTTCCATTGAATAATACAACATGAATATCTTTTACATGGCGAGCATTAGGACGTTATTATTTCAGAAAGCATACTCAGCGCACTGGTCTAACAAAAGTTGTACACTGAATATGTTCTTAAAAATGCAAAACAACTTTTCCATTTTACCCTAGTAAACAAGATGAAAATCCAAATTAATTATTTTAATTACGGTATAATACAACCGCGTGACAAATAAATAAATATGATAAGCAATATATAATATATAATGTATTTTTCAACAGACATTGAGCTATTGAATATTCAACGTAGAGTGAAAAATGCAATAAAGGCACGAAATTTTAGTTAAATGTGCCACGAGCATAATAATGTCATAAATTAAATTATGCATTATATTAAATTATATTATACATTAAATTTGGAATGTAATAAGCTCACTTTTAGCAATTTTCGATTTTATTGCTATAAGCTGCAATTCTTGACGTTGCATTGCTATTATATTCGTAAATTATTTGTTTCGGAGAAATTCTATCAATTGTTCAATAAAAGGTCCGAATAATGGCCAGATATCAAACAAAATTGCAAAGCTTGAAAGACAATCGATATCATATTATTTCTTCTGGCTTAAAAGAAAATGCAATATGTACCAATATAACCCATCGATATTTTTATCGAAAGATAAGAATTCCTCATTTCTCATATTTTTTAATGATATTAATAAATAAAATTATAAGTAAAACTTTCATATTATTATAAGTAAAGTTTTCATAAATTTAACTGAAAAAAGTATAAAAGTAGAATATTTGCAACTTTTAATTTCCCCGGAATTTATAATTTGCCGTTTTGTAATAAATATTTTATATTTAAAAAACAAGTTATTTCGATCAAACAAGAAAAAAATAAGCGCGATGTCTCTGAAAGCGATTTTGTATATATCTGTCCGCAAAATAATTTAGATACTTTTCATTAAGTGGAAAATGTCAAATAGAGAAATTAGTAGCGACCAGAAAGTTTTTTTAATCCATGTTTTTCTTTTTACGTCGGTTGACGATTTGTAGACAAATGGCACGAGAACATGCAATAACTCACGGTTCTTAATGTTCAAGCATTCCGTATCATCCTGTTTAAGTTTAATATCCTTTTTTTTAGATACGTAAACTCGATAAATAACACTCAAAAACATGTATACACGGATACGAAGAAGAGTTGTTGAATTGCAAAAAGGTATCTTTGTAAATTGCATTCAATCTAGAGGATCAGACACGGTGTCTATTCGTCTTTTTAGCTAATCGAGTTATTTAACTTCGAAAATTACACGGCTGGTTGACTATTCATCGATCGAAAATAACGTCAATACTCGCACCAACCTCCCCCGTGAGCCTCTTTTGTAATCGGCTAGGCTGATTACGAATTTCCGTGTCGAATTAATTAATTAGCCTGCATTAATTACAGCCATACAAGAACAATCGCTTTTTTCCTCGCGATATAATAGCGCAAGATCGTTCGTTTCCCGTCCCGTCGACGGTGCTACGCGTGTTCTTAACGGTGAGTTTCAATTTCCTGGCCACGGGTCACCGCCCTTGCAATTCCGGAAGAACGAAACCGGGACGCGCTCAGCCTCCCGGAGCGCGCGCGAGCCCAGGAACAAATGAAATATGCAGAACGCTTCTACTTCGCGATCCGCAGCTCAGGACGGTGATGGGCGCGCGGGGCGCGGAAACGGCGAGGAGGGGTTAATTGCAAGGAAATACGATAAAGCAGACGGGAAGCGTTTCGTCGAGACGCTGGAAAATTTATACGAGGCATAGGGATGGTTTTAAAGAGACACCGTGCGCTCGTGCCCGGTGGGACGGACACCGAAATAAATGAGGACACGCCGCATACTTTACAAATTCCGAATTGCGACCCTCGGGAGAAAACCACCGGGCTCCCCCCCTGGTGACCTCCGTTATTCTTGGAAATGCCTTGGCATTTCATCTCGCCATGCGTTCCGATATTCTTGGAATCGGACTCGTCGCCGAGGCACAAAATATGTATGAAAATATGAAGGAAAATTTTCTGACACCATTTTGTGGATATTGGCTTTTAATGATGATTTTTCGAGAGCGCCGATTTTTCGAGTCTATCGCTTTATTCTCTAAATGATAAATTGAAATTCTTTTTTTACAAAACTTTATTAGATTTTCTAGCTCGCAAAATCTATTGAGATATAATTATTTTAAAATATAAGTGATTAGGGAAAAGAAATATTGAGACTACTTTTAATTTAATTTTCCAATTTTACTCTCATCTCATTCAGCTCAAATAAATCTTTCTCCCTTGAAAAAAAAATGTTTTTGTATTATCTTGCGATATTCTTATATCGCTGATTCATCAGATTATCCTTTGAAGATGCACCATCGATTGAAAAAAGTCGATATAAAAAGAAATAAAAAATTCCACAAAGCTTATCCGTTAATAAGTTATCCTCATCTTGTTCGTTCTTTGTGATAGCAACCCTGCAGCGATAGAGATTGCCTCGTATATTCCGTGTCTACCGTAAAGCTGTCAATTTATATCCATCGGTAAGTCCGTGCGCGATTGTGAATTTGATGGAGCTCGTCAAATTCCGATATCGTCAATTGAAATTAATATATTCTATTTTCAATGTAAGCCGCATCTCCATTGGAAACCGTATAACTTATAATGCAATGTAATCCGACGTGCGCTTGATATGCGCCGCTGTAAAATCGGCGACAATAGGAATAAAGGGGCTGCGATACGACGGCAAGAAGTACACATATACGTCATATTTCTCTCTCTCGTGTAAACGTAAGGCACGTAAGAAAAATTCTGGTCGGTTGTGGTTCAATTATGCTTCGACGATATCAGGCCGGATTAATATATTCCGTCGGTTCCCGTACGCATGGCAGGTATGCTGGGAATGAAAAACACTCGATTACAAAAGAATTTACATTTTTATTATAGTGACGTACGTATATGTTACAGTACACAGTGTGTAACGACAACGCATACATAGACCTCGCTCCTTCTTTTCCCTCGGCTGAGAACCGGAGTCCCTTTTTCTCAGAGCCATCGTATCCGGTAATGCGATAATGAACGATCATATCGGACACGTCGAGCTGCATTTCCGCAGCTCGTTGTTTCGTAACGATTTTTACCTAACGAGCTCGCTAGATATCGCATTGCCTCGATAATCACGTCGTTTCTGTCAAAGCACGTCACGTTGAATTCGCGGACTCTCTCGAGTCGAGTTAAAAATTCCTCTGCAGTAAACGCGATATTTCGTTGCGTTATTGCGGCAACGCGACTTTAATAATCGCACGGCCATTGGCGATATCGAGCGAATATCAATCTGTGTCGGTCTACATCGAATTTCGAAAAAAAATACTCCATCCGCATAGTCATTTCATTGTTAATGCGAAATGCGTTACATCGTCCATTGCGTATCGATACAGCGATAAAAGTTCTGATGGATCTATCTCGTTGGGGCTCCTTGGAAAATTGGGGAGAAAATCGTCGCGCCGATACTAATTCAACTACTATTGTTTCGCTATTATCGAAGAGATCATCAGAATTTTCACGATAATAAATCTGTGACGTCTCTTTAACCACAGAATACATAGTTTCCTGATACGTATGTATCTATATACAATCGTCACGTTATATTTATAGATTCTAAATCCCCTGTCAATGGAACCTTGAAATTGCCGATAATTCTTCAGTGATGGCTAGCATTCAGAGATAAATATTCGACCCAGAAAGCAAAGGTAAAAGTTCGTACAATCGGTACAATTTCGTATAATTTTACATCTGACCTATCTTCGCATTTAATCCTTTGCAGTCATTAACAAAATATGTATCTTTGCGCTTTTAACTGAATGTGTTGTCCTCGCATTGAAAATATACCAAGAATTCATTAATATATCGCGAATAACTAGTAATAAAAAAATCGTTACTTTAATGATCCACTATAATTAAAGTTCATATCCTGCGTTAAAATGCTAATCGCAAGAGTTGGAAATGTCTCTTCTTAAAAATTTACATTTTTTCTTTTTTTACATCTTTTATCTTTTCATCGCTGGAGAATCCGAAAGTCGCGCCATTGATCGCACACGCAGGGGGTGAATAATTTTTCCCATCTTCCTGATCCACGCCAGCCCAATCGGAAATTGATGGTACCGTCATCGTGGGCGTTTATCGCGAAATGACATGCCATTTCGCGAGATCGGCGCGTGGTGACGTTCTAAACGCGCGCGGTTTGCCGAGCCATTAAGAAAGCACAATAGCCACTTCGCACCCTTGCCCGTACCAACGTCCAATCTCCATCCGGTGACTGGACGATATGTAATAACGCAGTGTTTAGTCGTAAATCGTTCGGCAAATGCGCGTCGCGTTATGTATTACACGGAACCGAAAGTCCTATTGTTTTACATCGTCGCTTACAGTCGTTTGGGAGCACGCGAAATCGTGCGCTTCATATACACACTCTTGAAAATTTCATATTTCTTGAAAAAGATAGAGCATTCATTCTGCAAAGATCGAGCGAAGGGTTTCCTCCTTCGATGTACTGTCGTTGATCGTCCATGAACTGGACCGATTTTTCGTAAGATAAAATGATATTCGTCTTTTCATATGTTCCAGATAGTCTCTTGTGTTTATTCGATGTCGATATATCTTACGTATATTTCACATCTCCAGCTTTGCTGCATCGGAGGATCGCGCGTATATTGATTTTGACATTCTCTACACATATTATTTTGAAAAATACCAATTTAACAAATAGAATTTCCCGAAGTAGAATTCGATAGTGCTTGGCTGAGCTTATTGTAATTCAATTCCCGAAATAGGATACGTGGAGAGTACTTTAATACATCTTGTCTTGTTCAAAATTTATAAGATTTTTTTTTCAAGTATATATACGAGAGAGATCGAAAATTGTGTACGTACGATTGACGTCACTTGTACAAGTAATGAAATCAATTTTCTATTTGACGTACAACACTCGCATCATCCGTTCGATTACGCGCGCTCGTCCAATATGACGTCTCGACATTCTGAAATGATTAAAGCTACTTGGAACAAAATTCGGACTCGTAGAAAATTGCTTTATAAAATGCTCCGTTTACTTAATAAAGATTCCCATTCGCGCGCGCATTCTCACGCACACACACACTGCCGCGAATTCGCTTCAACTCTCTTCGTTGCCGTTAACTTCATTTGCAGATAATAATGTTTCTCGGGAATGTAAAACGGCCGAACGCGCTTCTCTCAAGCATTCTAGTGCTCTAGCACCCTCGGTGCGTATCACTTGAGCGCACAACACCGCTAATCGCGAACCTCAGTTTCCTCAATTCGTAAAACAGTTCGGCGTCGTGTCGAAAATTCGACAGACAGTTTGAGATCATTTGGCGCGTAAACTCGAAACTTCCGCGAGTCGGGGAGCCCTTCGAACTGGCAAACACGCTCGAATCCATCGATTCTGCTCACACGTTCGAAACCTCCACGAGTCGGGAGTTCCGTGGCTTTTCTCATACGTTCAACGTAGTATTGCTGATGAAGTTCGGATGCTGGCCATCCTGGCTGGTCTGCCTGGCAGCGGCGTGGCCGGCTTCGCCACTCTGTATGCTGAAGTGCCGATACGATATGTATTCGGGCGGTATCGGCTGTTGCTCCCTCTTGACCGCCTCCCGCTGCTTCTTAACCTTGAGGTAGCCCAGCACGGACACCAGTAGGAGGAAGACGACGAAGCCCATGCAGCAGCCGACTATTAGACCGAGACGCCTTGTCAGGAAACTGCTGACGCTACCGACGTCGCCCATAGCCGAGCCATCGCTGCTAATTATCGCGTCCGGCGCGTCCAACGTCTTCACCTCGGTACAACGGCTGGTCGTGGAGTCCTTCATCTGCGGGCTCGGCGTCGACGCGAGTATCTCGATCTGCGTGAAATTGAGCTGCTCGATCGGCCCGTCCTCCGTCCGTGACGTTATCCAATTACCGAGACCGAACACGCAGATCAAATAACGAGTGTTTGACGACAGCTTTGACAGTTTCACCGAGCGCGAGCTGGGCTCGAGTATTTTGGCACGTACCTGAAATTTAGGGCGGTAAAGATGATGCCCGTGTCTTCGAGATCTTTGAATAAATGTAGGGAAAAAATGCCCGACGTGTCAAGATCGAGAATTTTATATTGATAAATATTAATAATGATATGCATAAATTATATGTTCTACCTGGAATTTAGGGCAGTAAAGATGATGCCTGTGTCTTTGAGATCTTTGAATAAATGTAGAGAAAAAATGCCCGACGTATCAAGATCGAGAGCTTTATATTAATAATGATAATACGCATAAATTATATATTCTAGTTCTATCTCTCTTTAGCTTTACATTTTTCTGTATTCTCATTTAGCACATTAATCTTTTTCAACTATTTTTACGAAGAGTATTTTTATCGGCTTGCTGAAAAACGCGATGCGAAATTCTTTCTCGCGAAATAACGAACGCATAAATTGCGATTATATATCGCCATTATCTGGCAATTACTAAAAATGGATAAATTCGCGATTTTCTTCGGAATGGCGAAAATACTTAATCCGGAACGTTGCGCCAGTTTTTTGCGCGTTCGCGCGCGATCGATCAACCGGGACGGTGTCGGATGTGACGACACGTTTTTGCAAGGGATGAGTTAGAGCCTCGTCGAGGGAGGCGGAGAGCGAGAGAGCATCCAGGCTTTTACTATCGATTGAATCAAGCCGTTTTACACTTTACACGAGCCCGTTCCACCCTCTCGATTTATGCCTCCCCCTTCCGCTTTGTATCTCGCGCTCGCTTTTTAGCGACAGCATCGCCGCGATACACAATGAGAGAGTGTCTGCGTATTCTAGTACCTCGTCAACAATGTCCAGGGCGTGATAGGCCACCTGATAGCCGCGCAAGCTGGAATGATTTCTGCTCTGCCACGACACCAGCACGGAGAAAGGCTGTATGTCCTGGATCGCCAATTTTAATATCAAAGGCGCGGAACAGAAGGCGCGTGGATCCAGATCCAGGAATACAAGTCCGCGTAGCTCCGGCGGCTGCTCGCATCTCAATAGACCGCTGTCCATGTCGTTCATCCTCAGTCCACCACCGCGATTCCGGCTCATCCCGCCGCCGACCAGCTTCTGATGATCGCGCAGCCATTCCCAGAGCTCCTGAGAGTCGCAGTCGCAATGCAGCGGATTTTCTACACGCGAATTTAATGACCACAATTATCTCGGGAAAGAGTTTTACGATCTCGATGTCTATAAGTCACCTTATAGTCTAAAAATTTCATTGCTTTTCATTGCATCACGATAGCCATAAGTCTTGAGAGGCATAAAGATCGAGCACTTGAATTTGTCGCAAATACCGTGACGTTTATTACAACGTGAATTATATCGCGATGCTGTAATCATCTCCGCCATTTTGTAACATGGCTTTATGTGTTTTACGTTCGTACACTATTATTCGACATCGAAGAGTTTCGCGAGTGCAATTATTTGCGCGGCTAAGCCAAACTCGCTCGCATGCAAAGACATCGGTGGCGAATTTTGCATGCAACCATCTCGCCGACTGATTGCTATTGTCGAATAGAGTAATGTGATCCCTGTGAATGGCACATATGCTTTATGCGAAGAATATTATTGAATGTAAGGAAATTTTTCCGCGCAAATTCACAATACAAACAGCCGAATAAAAATTTCAAAGTAAGTAAATATTTTATGAAATGTGTGTTGACATACTCGCTGATTTCTAAAAAATAAAAAAATAAAATTTATAAAAAAAACATATAATCTTATACATTTAAAAAATATGAAAGTATAAAGAAATATTATTTTATATATTTTAAATATATAATTATAATTATTTTATATATTTTAAATATATAATTATCTTATACATTTAAAAAATATTACACATAATTTTTAATAATTATCTTTCATAAAACGTTAGCGCGAGATAGATTTTCACAAAAATAACGGATTAAAATTGCACGGAGCAAATAAAAAAGTACTTACCCTCGGCCCGTAAACTCCGTATTTGCGTTTCGAGAGGTCGAAAGGCATTCAGTGGTAAGTTTGCTAAGTAGTTTCTACTTAGATCTAAAATCCTGAGCTTTTTCAGCGGCTTGAACGCGTCCGACGAGATCGACGATATCCAGTTTCCATAGAGGTGCAGCTCGGCCAGACTTTCCAGATGCTGAAACGTGCTCCTTCCCACTCCGCTTATCTGATTGTACGAGAGATCGAGTACTTGCAAAGCCTTCAGGTCAGGCGGGAAGTCCTCGAGCTCTTTTAAATGGTTGTGCGTGAGATTCAGCAATCTGAGGTGTTCTAATCCCTTGAGTCTTTCCTGCGGTAGCAGCTCCAGCTCATTGACACTGAGATCCAAAGTCAGTAGATTCGGAAGATTTCGAAACGCGCTGGGCGACACCCTGGATATCATATTGCTACCCATAAAGAGATGCATCAACGCGGGAAATGCCTCGAAGTCCTGACTAGTAACTATAGTTAAATTTGTCCCGGAGATATGAATTTCTTGTAGAGCCGGATACTTTGCTTCTGAGCTGATTTCGTGTATTCTTACAAGAGGATTAGCCGTGACGTTCAGCCAGGCTAAATTAGGTATATTTTGCGCCGTGAGTGCTACGGCGGGTATTTGCCGGAACTTATTAGCCGCCAGCTCGATTTTCCGCAGCATATTTGAACGCGCAAAGAAATTAGCCGGAAGAGCCTTTAAATGATTATGGCTCAGGTCTACGGATATTAAGCGGGAGAAATTAACGGCGGCGAAACCGTTGAGAGACGTGATATAATTGCTGCGTAGATCGAGCTCTCGTAAACTAATCAATCCATTCAGCCGCGACATATCCACGTGAGAGAGAATGTTGTTGGCCAGAGAAAGAAATTCTATCGTGGTGGCGTTTGCGAACACATCGTATGGTATTTCCTGGAACCTGTTGCCGTCGAGCTTGACCTCCTTTAGAGCTTCTAAACCTAGGAACAACGTCGCTGGTAATATCCTAAGTAAATTGTTGCTGAGCAATAGTTTTCCCAGATTCTTGTTCTTCGAGAATATCTCGGCTGATATTTTATGTATCTGCGACGACTCCATCGCCAGATGCTGAAGAGACGGTAAACCATCCAAGGAATTCGCGTTGATTTGACTGAAATTGTTGTACGATATTCTTAGAACTCTTAATCCTGGTATATCTAGGCGATCTAACGCCATGGCAGTGAAATGATTGTGTTCGAGATTCAGCTCGTAGAGATTATTCAGTCCGCGAAAGGCACCGTTCTCGATCACACTGACGGTGCAATTTTTCAAGTTGAGCGTTCTGATTGGTAGCCCTTCCTGGAAGATCTTGTCGTGTAGCACGTTCAGGTGATTATTAGCCAGATCAAGAACGCGCAGTCTTTTAAGGGCTGTCAAGGCATACGGATCCAAGCGGCGTAGACCGTTATCTTGTAAATAAAGCTCCTCGAGTTCGTGAAGCTCCGAGAATGTCTTTACAGTCACGTGACTCAGCCGATTCATACTGAGCTCGAGGAACTTGAGCGCCTGCATCGGCTTGAAAGCGGTATCTTCGATTCGCGAGATAGAATTATTTGTGAGATACAAGCGCTCGACTAGCAACAGGTCGCGGAATAGTGGGGCTTGAAGACGCGTCAGCCTATTGTGTCCGAGCCACATGATCCTGACCGAGGCTTGGCCTCGTAACGAATCATTGTGCAAGACACCAAGTCCATTGTTGTCCAGTTGAATGGAGACCAAGGAGCTACCGCTGTTCTCGCCGACGTCGTTTGACACCTGAAACACGTCGCCGAGCACCGCCAGGAGATTACCCTGTAGATTCACGTGTTGTAGACTATGCAAGGATCTCAATGCGCCGGTCTCCATGTCCGTAATAGCGTTGTTCTGCAGATGTAGTTCAAGAAGCGACGGTAATGGCGCGAACACGCCACGCTTCACCTCGGTGATCTGATTATCTTGCAGTCGTAACTCGCGCAGCTGCTTCGCCTTGGCGAATGTGCCTACCTCGAGTTCACGGATATTGTTGCCGTCCAATGAAAGTGTCGAAAGATTCTCGCAGTGTTCGAGAAAGTCTCGCGGCACCTTTTCGATGTAATTTCCGCTCAGATGTAGCTGCGCCAATTGACCGAGAGTCACCAGGCCACGCGCGTCGATCCTCCTGATGGCATTCTGCTGAAGATAAACGACCGAGAGGCTCGTGCTACCGGCGAACGTTTCCGCTGGTATCTCGAGAATGTTGTTTTCCGCGAGGAAGAGCTCCTTCAACTCGGGCAGTCTTGAGAATACGCCCCGGATATAGTGTATGTGATTATGGCTGAGATCGATTGATCTTAGCTTTTGATTGGCACGGAAGGTGGCCACGTCAAGAAATACGATCTTGTTGTGGCTGAGATCTATGGATTCGAGATCGATCAATGATATAAAGGCATCCTTGTCGACGGACTCGACCGCGTTGTAATAAAGGGAGAGAGTCTTTAAGGACGGACAGCAGCGAAAGCAATTGAGCGGAATGTCCTTGAAATTGTTGCTACTGAGATCGAGGAAGTTTAAGGCGATTAGCCTGGAATAGCCATCCTCCGGGAGCTGGGATACTTCATTCCACGCGAGCCTCAAGGACGTAAGATGCTCTAATCTTCTTAAGGAGGTCATAGGGAACACTCTGATCTTGTTCTCCGCCAGATCTAAATCCTTTAAAGTGGTCTCGAGACCAGCAAAGGCGTATTCCGAAATTTTCATGATTTGATTACCCTTCAGGTTCAGTTTAATTAATGAGAGCCCGTAGAAACTGAAGCTAGGCAGTTCGTAAACGAGGTTGGCTTCCAAATCCAACGCTTTGAGTAGGCTCAGCGTGGCCATAGCCTTTTGAGGTACATGAGGTAGTCGGCCGGATACGAGTGCCAAGGATTCCAGGCTTTTACTCAGCCGTTGAAAAGCATCCTCGTTTATTTCGCGGATTGCGGAATGCGATATTTGCAAATGCCTAATTTGTGAACCCGCCGGGAAAGCGGCTGATCGTAGTTCCTCCACTTTCCGATCCAATTCATACACGCTCAATGATTGAACGAGCGCTCCTGAAACAATCGCGTGGTATTTTGTTTAAATCCATTAACATGTTTTGTGAATTATACATCCGTGAAAATAAAAGCTAACTCCTTTTTTATTTATTTTTTTACCAGATTATGTATGAAAAATTATCGATTATGAATCGATGAATATAAATAAAAAAACAATTAAATCATTTCTTAATAAAATACGTAATGAGAATTTTTTGTTTAAAAATTAAAAATTAAAAAAATTGTAAAATTTAATACAATTTAATAAAATTTAATAAAATTGAATTTTGAATACATTTATATCTGATGAGTTAATATTTCAATATGTAAGATTAAAGAAATTAATATATAAGATTAATATGATGTAATAATATGTGAGAAAAATTAAGAAATTAATGTAGTCGGATTAATTTAAAATATTGTCTACTAACTGACATAAATTATGCTTAAATATTCTTCATATTGTATAATATTTATATATTCTTTTAAGTTCTCAAAAATATAACATATTTCTTTTAAGTTCTCAAGAATATAATATATAAATAAATGAAAAGATGTAATTACAATCTAATTTAAGTGTGTTATACATGTTTGGATACATTCAAAATCAAGTTAAGCTACGTGTTGTGATTTAAATATTGAAAAAGTAAAAGTTAAGAATGCATTGCGATTCATTGACCATTTGCACGGAATGCTGAATGGTCTCTCGAGTCTAGTCCTTTTTATTTCGAGAGCCACAGCTGTTTTCTGCTAGTACACCGTTACTCCAATCTACGAACAGTAGCTGTTTCTAGTTATGTATGCGAAAGGGGATACGTGTTCTCCGGTGATCCCCGCTTTTTGCGTGTTGTATCGTGGACGGTTACCTTCCTCTCCGGCAACATGTATCACGCCGGACAAAGCGTTCCTGAGGGAGTCCTCGGTAGCACCTGCGCACTCCAGGAACAGACCGCCGTTCTCGAAGTTGTAACACGGACAGCCGGGTATTGTGTCTGGTGGCGGACACTTGGCGGCCCTCGCTTCCTGCGCTGCCATACAAGCCGCCAATATCACCGAGTAGATGATGCGGAAACTGTCCCGGCGATTCCGACGATTGTCACGTTCTCTGCACGACGGGGTCGACGTTTGTCGCCACTTTCGCCTGGTCCGCGGCCGCGTCGTCCACATATTATTATTATCGCGCCGCTTCGTTCCCGGCTCGTCCCGATTCGTTCATCGTTTCTCGCACCGACACTCGCAGATTTCACCGTCGCGGGTACACTGCGAACAATGCGAAGAAATTTAATTAGATACGTGACGGGAAATGTCATCGTTTTTTTTTGTATACATACATTCGATTTGTCGTTTGATATTCGAATGTTAATATTCTTGAAATAAATATTCCGAAGAATAGCTAAACGTGCGTTTGACAATTTGGACAGCTTTTAATCTGATTTTTTATCGACAGATAAAAGATATAAGACAGATTTTAAATTTAAACTATATTGAATTTAATATCAGCATGCACATCTTGTGCACTTCTCGATAGTAATCTTGTGAACTGGAAAATGTCTAAGAATACACTTGGTAGAGAAAAAGATGTATAAAACAAATAAGGAATCAATATTTCATTTCATATTAAAAATATATTTTTTACATTAACTAATATTTACTTAAATATTTAGAAATTTATAATTTTGAAATTTACTTAACCGATTCGTGTATCAAAATAATGTTACATCTAAATTATTCGTGAAAATATTACGTTTCCTTTAATTCCCAAATAATTATACACTCAGACATTTTCCATTCATCTCTTTTCTGTTTTATTATAATAAGAAAAGATTATAAATTTATTCTAATTTTATTAATTCTAATTTTCATCTGCTGTAAATTGTTTTTCCCTATGTTTTGTTTTACGAAAAAAATATGGTCATCTCATTTTTAAGGAACGACAAAACATATACATGCCACGTATTTCTCAGACAAGCCTCAATTTACAGCAAGGAAAGGTCAGATCCCGCGAGACGGAAAAGCCGACGGCTAACGTGTCCTTAGAAGAAAAAAAAAAACTCAACAGAGTCGTTGGTCAACCGGACTAGTCTCAATGTCTCGTTCAAGGGATACCGATTCCGAAGATCATCCCGCGACGGTCGTAATTTAATGCCCGCAGTAAATCTCCGTGGCTTGGGGATGTCGCATACCCGCGTGACCCGTTACGAGATCGGAAAAATATGACCGGATTGGACGGTTGCCAGATGGTGTCTTAAGATGCTCGGTTGCGACACGGGGAAGGAAGGTCACGTATGTGGGGGACATGATCGGGAATACGAAGTGGTAAATGGGTGTCGATTTCCTTCGTGTGCTACGCCGTGTACAGCCCGTCATTCTTCGAATAACTTTGTTAGGGTCGTGCTTGCAACTCGAGGTAACGTTAGGTCATTGGCTGCATCGAAGTAGAAAAATCAATATGCTTGCGACTTCTCTCTATGTCGAAGGGGATTTTATTTTTTAATCTGTTTGCGCTTATCGTCCCTACTTAGGTATCCCTCGTAAAATTCCATCCGCTCTAGGCATCGTTGGACGTTTTCTCGTTCGCATCCTCATTAATTAATTCGCCAGATTTTCACGGCAGATATGCAACGCATTATTTCTACTGAAATTAAGGTAGTTAATTAAATTCTGTACTAATTAGGTGACAGGCTAATTACCGTTTATATTACATGGTTAAATAATATAAAGCTCTAGTTTCTAGTTGTTGAAGAAACAACCAATGTGATATATATATATATATATATATATATATATATATAATATATTATAATATCTATATTCTTATATAACATATGATAATATGTATATTCTCATATAACATATGATAATATGTATATTCTCATATAACATATGATAATATGTATATTCTTATATAATACTATTATTTCTGAATTGTTTCAAAAGTTAAATTGCAAAATTATACGTAAAATAGACGTCTATTTTACATATAATTTTGCAATGTAATTTTTGAAATAATAATGAGAAGAAATGATAATGTTATATGATACAATCATAACTGATAAATTGTTGAGCGTTTTTTTTTCATTATTTTTCAATGATGTATTTCTGACAATCTATGTAATCCCATAATTATTCACAAAATCAGATATATGTTATATATTTGTCGTAAACGTTACATAATGTATATTTAACTGAAAATTACTTTAGGGATTAGATCTCATTACTTAGGAATTAGATCTCAAAGTTAAGGTATTATATCCTGTGGCAATTTGTAACGCGAGTAACACACAGTCGGTTGATAAAGGCTTGAATTTGCTTTGCCACGAAAATAGGACAGAGTTTAATTACGCGTTACGTGGAGTCTTCATTTACGAAAAACTTGCAAGTAATAACAGAGGCACGAACGAACGGAAATAAAATGCTTGCTGTGCTATTACTTCGAAACTAGGTGAGCTTATGTACCATTATAAATTCCAAGAGGTACGCATATCTTTGCGTAATATATTGGATCGGATCGTAAGGTCGAACTTCGTCGTTTGCAAGCAGGAAAGTTGTTCCGCGCTATAACTCCGAGAAGCTTCTACCGTTGCTCTTGTTTCCGAACCGAGAAATCTTTCGTGTACTCGACGTTTTACTCTCGAAGGACTGGCGCAATATTTGCATAGCGCTACGTAATGGTTCGACAGGTTTGAAAATCTACTGAAGGAGAAACAGATGCAGCTACTTTCCTTCCATCGCTACCATCCTTCCATCGCTACCATCCTTCCATCCTTCCTTCCATCCTTCCCACCTTTGTGTATTTTAAAAATTACTTTTATGCAGCATAGATGCATTATTACAGATTTATTATAATATATATATATATATATATATATATTAAATATATTTATTATAAAATATATTTATTAAATATATTTATTATAAAATATATTTATTAAATATATTTATTATAAAATAAATTACAGATTTATTATAAAATATATTTATTATATATATTTATTAAATATATTTATTATGAAATAAATGTGTAATATAATGCATCTAAGGATCATTGAAAAAAAGTGTAGTCGTGTTTGATTATTTGACTAGCGACATTAAATTATTTTATAATTTATAATGCATCTACTATTTATAACAAATTTTCGTTTATATTTTAAATAAAAAATTTTCTATTTTTATTCAATTATAAATTTATATATATATCAGGCATTTTATATAAGTTTTCAAACCTACCTCTAAAGTGATAAAGTTGAAATACATGATGAATTCTACTACGATGTAAATTGCTCGTTAAAGTAGTTGATAAAATAAATTAAAAATTAAATTCGAATAAAAGTTTTCGCGATTCATGTCCGCGCTCGCATAATTATAAATTTTCAAATCAAATTCGCCAAGTTCTCTCGCAAAAGTTGCGGGATTTTTATCCTATTTTACTTCTCTCGCGACGCTTTGAAAATTTTTACTCTCCTCAGAGGTTTTCGTTTACGCACGTCGTTCGCACGCACGGCTGGATATTCCGGCCACGCGATTCCTTCGCTTCTCGACGTCGTTCGTTTCCAGCGTGCGTTATTGTCGCCACTTGGAATCGGCGTTGCGTTCCAACAGATTCCGCGTCGGGGGAGATACAACGACGTTTCCGTTCTGTTCGCCGGCCGTTTGAGAGACGCGGCCCAACGTTCCCCAAGCCGGAACGTTCTGGTCCATTACCGCCACAGCGAAATTGAATTTCCTCGGGATGGCAGCGCGGGTTGACGCCGCGCGCAAGCCCGGATTAAATCGTTGCGGCCGCCGAGTAAACCGCGGCCACTAATGAAGCGTACCGCGTTGAATTTAAAAGATTTCCCTTCCGCCTCCCCTCCTCGCCGCGAGGCCGAGGGTACCGGGAATTCGCGTCCTCGCGCGAAATTGCAGTCAACCGGCTCTTTCTTTCTCCTTCTCTCTTTCCCGAACGTCTTCAAGGGGGAAGGAGGAGGCGAAGGTGGCGAGCGGTTGCAACGGATGTACCTATGCATACGGCTCTCCCCGCTTCCCTCTCTCACCCACTTAGGAAAGGACGCCTAACGAGCTTCCCGACCACCGGAGTGCTTTGCAGTTGTTCACCTATTTAAATAAGAACCGCCGATGGTAATGAGAATGCAAATAGCGCGGCACGCCCTTACGCGAGCTTCGTCTCACACGCTGGAATAATAAAAAGGTGAGTATCGCGAGCTGCAACCACCCTTATATAAGATCGTAGATGGATGCGTCTGGGGCGGTTGCGAGCATCGCGTTTTCTTGCTTACTGAAGTATCTGAGAACTTAGGATTAAAGCATGAGAATATTTAATAATTCGACTGAAGTGGTATAAATATTAGATATATATTTCTCTGTAGATGATTGAAGGAGCTTACAAAGCTAAGTGTTACACATATCGATTGTAAAATATTGTGAAACGTGTTTGATAACACGTCAGACTTTATGATCTCTATTTTTAAGAGGAATGTAAGGATTTCTATCAGTTAAGAAAATAAGAGAAAGAATGGAACCATGGATTTATGGTCGTACAGAATTTGATGCAATTGCAGCGTTTTCAAAAAGAGTCACAAAAAAACGTTTAAAGTTTCTCAAAATATCATATTGGGTTTTTGATAAATGCTATTGGAAGACAAACTTTCATTATTTTATCATTTTCATTTTTTTTTTAAATTCTAAATCTATAATCTAATTTTATTTTGCTTAAATAAGATGATCGTTCTTTCTGTCATTTAACACATAATTTGTCACTTTATATCTCCAGCTATTCAATTTCTATTTGAAATTTGCTATTTCTATCTTTTATCTATCAATTATTAAATCTAGTCTGGAAAGAGATAACAAAATGATAATAATAATTTATACGATAATTTTAAAAATAAATAATAATTGGCAAATACGAATTATGGCAAAAATAAAATTGGCTTTTTCGTTTTTATTATTTAAATGATTAACAAATAATTCATTTTGCTATTCCTAGAAATGTATTTCTCTATGTGCAATCGCGATTATTCATGGTTTTGATGACACAGAGGGAATTATCTCACCTGAGAAGTAACTGAAAACGCAGAACCATGATACACCGAAGGAAGCGTGACGAAGTAGATCCGTGTTATGAGTTCTAGGGTCATCATGAAATAACATCGTTGAGATCGTTTAATAACTTGTACTTCACCGAGTTCTGTTCTGCCGGCGCATCGAGGTAATATCGTGCAATTTCTGTCCGCGGAAATAAAATGCTTCCCTTCCGAGAGCTTACCGGCTTTAATCGTGCTCCTGTGTCGATCACGCTCCGTAATCTGTGTGATGGAAATCCTTCCGAAACGACTGACGTTAAATCTCTAATTTATCGATCATTAAAAATTGAGCCGCGCACGGGTAGTAGAAGAAATTCAGATCTATTTACGTGCCTCACATAAACTTACTTTTATCTCGAAATCGTAGATGTAATGAAATAACGAATATAACGAATACATGTAACAAACAGCGCTGGCGAAAATATCTGACAAGTTTTGTTGAACAACTTAACGAAGAAGGTTTTTAAGCGCGAGATATTTTAACGTCAATTTTCCTAAGAAACGATAATCTATGATAAACTTCGCTTTTAGAGAAATCAAGTGCCAATGCTAATTGTTTCAAGGAAAAACAAACTTTCCTTCGATCGGTTTCATGTCGACTTTAGTTTAACGTTAATTTTGTCTGAAACTTCAGTCGTAATATCGTAAAGTGAAAAGATGCTATCTTCTGCAAGCAAAAGTTGATTTTATGTTTACTAGAAGATGTAAAATATCTTGTGAAATGTAAAATTAATCTGCGCAAGATAAAAATGCATAATAACAAATCAAATAAATCAAGTACTGTACAGTTGTTATCTTACATAACGCAAGAATTTTCCACTACTTTCGTTGCGAATCGGTGGAAATTTTATCTTAACTGTTAACATTACGTGATATTATTTCTCTTATCTGACATATAGAGAAATAACATTGCGATCTAAAAATACCATTTTTCCATTCTCCATTTTAACGATAATACATTTTTCATATAATTTTTTCATAGATAATTGACATAATATTTACAACGATTAGCATTGACATATTTGATATATGAGTGCATACGTTATATAGAAGGTTACGTAGAAAACGTATTTTTAAGTCGGAAAACGCTATTGTTGATTTAATCACTCTGGTTAAATATATCAGAAAAATTCATGCAAAATTGCACGAAATGCTAATCCCTTTTTTCAATCAAATTTCATTTAGTATTTCAACTGGAACTTAAATTTTCCGTTAAATCGCGTTCCTCAATTAAGAAGTCCACGATGAATTTTCGACGAGGTAATTTATTTCAAGTGGAAAATATAAATGACGTTGAAAATAATCTACTTGGAGGAATTCGCGGCTAATGTAAGTAAGAGTTAAAGTTTGGATGGTCCTCACGCAGCTGGTATAACGGTCGTTTGCTGCTACTTATCTCGTTTTTTTTTTCACAGGAGAAATTACGTATATCATAATCCCATAAATGCATTGAATTCATCGTGTTTCAACGCAAATATGTTGAAAGAGATTTTTACAAACTCTACGGAAATTAGTTGTATTTCGAAATATTATATCTTGATTTTTTTTCTCTAAAATCGGGAAAATTGGAGATCAACGGTATATCTGCGAGTCCGGTCACGAATACAATAGATGGACTTTCAGTGGGAAATAAAAGTGCGGAAAACGTTAAATCGCGACACGTCGTAATCCGTTATGGGCTACTGGTTTTAAGGCGTGCAAACCTGCTTGGAGTACAAAACAACTTGGAGTATAAAACATCAACAGCATATAGTGTCGAACACTCTTTCACAGTATCGCTCTCGAGATAAGATGACATGCAGCTAAAATGCATGAGAGCATGGAACGTTGGATGCATCTTCAAAGGAAACTTAACCTTGTTGACCCGACAAAAAAGTCCTTGGCGGTGTAATTAGTACATGGCGCGTGAAACAGCTCTTAGAAAAGCATCCGGACTGTAGATAAGATTTCATTAACCGTAATTAGTGGCTTTAGAGGCTAATTACCATAGGAATTAAACTAATCTTTTCTTGTTCTATTCGTCGATAAATATCGGGAATCCAGTAAATATTTCGAGAGAAAAAAAGAGAGAATGTATAAAAAAATATATTTAGAAAAATATTTAATGTGCAAATATTATTATATTTTAATTGCATTATTTAACTTTTCCTTATTCAATTATTTTTTTTTATAATTACAAAGATCAAAAGAATATTTTCTTATAAAATGGTTAATGCGATATCTCTTTGTGCATTCATACGTATAATAAAATGATATGATAAAGAGGCATAAAGTTACATCGCTGGCTTTTGCGAATGAGAAAATTTAAATCAGAACATTTTACTTCACATGTTTCTTCTTGGCGTATAAACGTCACGCACTGTCGTGTTGAAATTTTGAAATAGTCAGCGAGGAAGACGTAAATAGCACTTTCGAGATTTATATTCATGAAATAAACTAGTAGAGACATATAGGATACAGACACTATATCATTGTATATAAAGCGGAAAGAAACAAGAGTTTTTTATGAATTTCTTATATTATTATCAATTTATAAGCTCGATAAAACTTATATACAATATTTGTATTAAATAAATTCATACTTTTAAGTACATATAATTAATTTTGTATATTAATCTTATTTTTTAAATTATTAAATATTATTTTGTTCCTATAATAAAATATTTATAAAATATAATCTCAGAATAATTACAAAATAGAATAATATTTTTTTTAACATTATATTACAACATACATCATGTCCAACTAAAATAAATTACAGAGAAATTCCTTTTCGTTTCTCTTATACAAGAACTACATTTTTACATCAAAATAACGGATGAGTTTATGTCTGAGTAAGACAAATGAAAATGTGCTGAAAAACAAAGAAAAATCAAACATATTGTCTATAATGTTGAACATACATTTCAAGATGTATTTTATAAAAAGTTTTGTTTAAGAGTCACATATAAAATGTATAAAAAGTGTTAATATTTACAAAAATATTAATAAATAAAAATATAAATATAATTTTGTCTTAAATATCTCCATATAAAGCAATCTTTGATGATCTAAATTTTATAAATTGCATATCATGCATTACAATATTCAATATTTTTGCATTCATGATCCTTTTTTTTGTACATAATAATGATTTAAATAGCAACTACATTATAGGCTTCTATATAGTTGTTTTCCTTTTTCATTAAAAATTAATTTCACATCATGATATACTATCGTAAGCGATAATAGCATCATACGATTATTATAACAGAAAAATCTCTATCTTAAAATCTTGTTGCTACCTCCATATACTCATTAAACCATGATACTCATTAGTGATAGAAGATAGTTACCAGCTACAATATGTTTGAATTATCTATTTATTTATATATATAAATCGATATACATTATTCAGAAATGAATCCATTCTATATTCATATCCGCATATTCGCATAATAATCGCGCCAACAATATTGCTGTGTAATCTGTGTAAAATTACTTTAATCACAGCTAAACTGCATTAACTCTAAATCCTTTTAATAATACATGTTTTACATCACGATAATGCGATACTCCTACATAAGATATCAATTACCGTAGGACATAATTATTGCTATTTATGATTACATCGAGGCCAATAACATAATGAAATAGTGATATTATATTAATATCTGACATATATTTATATATGTGGATTGAGATTGAATCTTTCCGAGCTTCTCTCGCTTTCAAGCGCGATACATTGAGACAAGTTAAACATGCAGCCTGACTTCTTGAGCTGCAGCGACATCATTTCGCTTCATATTCGTTGGATGCAGTAATTACTACGTGTAATCAAACGCGGTCATCTTCGAGATTATCCATATACCTGGTATTTTCTCATGAGCAGGAAATGAAAGTGCACCTCCGTTGATCGAGGAAAGTTTGGCCGGACGCGAATCGAGAGAATATATCGACTGATCGATCGCGCAATAATCTAGCGAGCGATAAGTTTTATTAAGCGGTGTAACTTTCGTGTTCCTCATGTTATATAGATCGTGTTATATCAGATGTGAGCACACACGGGATAAGCAAATTCGGTTTACGAAAAGAGGTTCGGCGCGAATTTCGCGATTCCGATCGGGCATGAAAGCCGACCGATGGGACGATCCAATCTGCTTGTAAAAGCAGAAACGCCGTGCTGCGAGGTCCGGTCCTCCCTCGTAAATCCGGATAGGAGCCGCAATCTCGATGGATTACGTACACTCCGCTGCTATTTTACAATGCGACAGGGAGGTGAACTCGAAAAGGGATACCCCTGCGACTTGCTCAGTCCACGGATGTGTGAACCTTTCTCGCCTTCGTCGTGTGTTTTGACAATAAATTTCAAGTCTTCCGGCGCTCGTCGAAAACATATTTCCCTCGCTAACCGACAACGTTAACCGCGAAACCGGCAACGATGATCGCTTTTCCAACGCGAGCACGTAATGCGGATATAAAGTTGTCGCGGAGTTAATAAGACGTCGGAGATAATGACGAGAATTTCGCCACGAAATGGCTCGGAGCGTTATGTTAAGACGCGTTAATGCGGAAACGTTCCTCGCAAGCACAAGAACCTCGCTTTTCCGACGTGTGTTTTCGGTATGTTACTCCGAGTGCCGCTCTGTTTCGGAACTTTTACCTTTGTGCCTGGGAAATTCGGCTTTGTCACGGAAAAAGAACTCATTTCGTGTGAGTGGTTGCAGTAAAAGTCTGTGATGCGACATAGCGTCTGTCTCTGCGATGACAAGGGTATGAATATGAGGCCGCTGTTATTGCGGAAAAATATATTTTTCTGTTTTTATATCGTACACAGTAAATACAGAAAAATTTAACATTAATTCTTAGAATTTATTTCTTCGATTAAAATTGAAAAAAATGTTTAAATGTTAAATGTAAAAAAAATTTCTGTGATAAATGGAGAAAAATCTTCTTTCTTAATTCTGAGAGTTTTTCTACATTTTTTCGAATATTTCACTAAAAATAATCAACATCGCAATGTAATATTATTATTATTACATAATATCTTTAAATTGAATTAAATTCATCTTTCGATGATATTTTTCAATGGTTTCCAAAAGTCTATATACTTTTATTGCTCGAATCTAATAAATAATATTTTGATAATTTAATAAAGTTAAAAATTTGAACTTAAGAATCACATCATTATTTTATTTGCTTGCACGTATACAAGAAATACTTTAATAATTTTGGTGTTTCGCGGTGTTGGTGTAGAAATCATTTCATTCAGAAAACTTTATAATTCAATTGAAAAGTTTCCCGCTGCTGTAATAACCATTTCGGAAAAAGATATTTTTCACAAGGATTTGAATAACGTCGATAACTATAATTTTATTTTTAAAGAAAATTTTGTCTTAAATGATACTTGAAAAAAGATATTATATTGAAATAAATTTAAATCATGTCTTAAATCACATATAATTTCAAATTACTCAGTTGTACAAAAATAAAATTAAAAGTTCTGATATCAATAACGTATAATATCAATAATGATTGAATTAAGTGAGAGCCAGGTGCGATCAATGAATGAAGCTCAAATTCTTTATTTTTAACTGATTGTAATAATAATTTAATTTCGTACGTTTAGGTCTTTTACTTGGATTATCGAATTAATTTATCTTAATTTAATTAATTTATTGTTTCACCAATCAGAGATCTGAATTATATTAATAAAGTTATTTAAAAATAAAGAATTTGCGCTTTTATTTTCCGTATAATCTCTCATTTAATGCGATTCCTTTCTATTATGTATATAATTTATGTAAATATATATAAATTTATTATTTATAATTACATAAATATTGTGTAAGGAATATATTCGAGTTCAAATTAATTATTAAAAATGATCTGCATTACTTATAATCTTTCCACTTCATATTAATCAAAAACTAATTATCTATTAAACACTGTCATGAAGAAGGAATTTGTTTGGAATTATTATGGATTTATCATTTCTATATAATTTCATTGCCGAATATATTTTGCTTCTCGTTCTCGATAGGGGTGTATGTAATTATTTTCTGAAACGCATTACCGCAATAATACTTCACAAAAATATTTAATTGATTAATTAAATTAACCTGGGAATAAGCGAACTGGATTACTAATTTATAATATTATTATTGTAAATTAAATTAGAGTTTGATTAAATTGCAATTTTGTATTTACATTCGTGCATCACAGGCGATATCTCTCTTAAGCGATTTCCATTTACACGTCGCCGTCATCGAGATCAGACGCGACGATATCGCTTGAAAATTTGCAGTAGAAAAGCGGTAATCTCTACGGCGTTTTGCGGCACAGCCTGGCGTTGATGAAACATGAAGATGAAAACATGTTATCGCGAGAGAAATCGAGCGCGACAGACACACACGTTTACAACGCGCGCATGTTGAAAGCGACGCTGTCACATGGTTCACGGATTCTTTCTGTGTGACTCCTGTTCCGGGAGGGAGAGTTTAAAGGCCAGCCACCCGCGGTGCCGTATTACCGTAGGCCAAGCACTCGGCCTTGAGCGAGCGTTTTTCTAAAAGAGCTTCCATCGGAGCGCTTGATGCGGGATGGCTCGCCGTCGAGATAACTACTGAACCAGGAAACAACCGACAGTGGCAGACTCCGGCGGAGTCCGGGTCGAATTTATCGTAACCTAAATCTGAAATCGACGCGACTTTTCGCGACAGCGGGGGGGGACTGGGGTTTATTTTTTTTCCCCCGCCAATATCGTCAACGTGGAGTACCGTCAAGTGAAGCCCTCGTGTTTCGAATCGGTCGAAGTGCTCGCCCGTCTCTTGCAAACAAACGAATGGACGCGTGGGCGAGCGGAAAAAAGAGAGAGATAATCAAACTTGGACTCAATTTGTTGCCGTTCAGAACTGAGGCTGCTAGATTTTCATTTTCGTTGCGACCTTTTCGATGCGGGTATCTGTTAAATGGCAGGACAGGGATTAATTACTTTCCCCTTTGCTGGCGTGCTTCTGACGCCTCGTTGAAGTGAAAATCTACGTTCTCTATTTCGTTATTTTTCAAACGCTTTATTTTTCAGATCGTAGCTTTTAAATCTAGAAAATGTTTTTTTGCAAATAAAATGCACTTTCACGGGTAAGTTGAAAAAAATGCGAGGAAGTCATTTGATACTTATATCTCATTTATCATTGAAAAAATTTAATTTTCAATTTCAAAAATTGATCCTAAATGCCTACTTATATATTATAAGAGAATCGAAATATTTTTCTCTCGTGGATTGTCTCGTCTATAATTTCTTTATCAATAAATATGAATAATGCTCTGTATCAGAAATACAATTGGCTTGTATCTCAAATAAGATCGTAGATATCTAAGATTAGCTTATTAACGATGTTCATTTCTTGTGCACTTGTGAAAGCGTTCGAGAACATTACCGGTAATAATTTCCACTGTTATACGAGACGTGTATTTTAGGCGCTAACGGGCTTCCTAATGATAGAGCGTAATAAAGCGGTCAACTTCAATTCTCTTGTTATTACCTTCCCATTCCTATGGCAAAAAAAATATGATAATAAATAAAAGCTTCTCAAAATTAGCAATTTTTTAAATAATATTTATAATGATAATAATCACAATATCGACGTTACTATAAAGATGATGGACCATTCATCTTCCTGACTTATCTTAAATTTTAAATAATTCTACTTATAGTAGAGGCTCTGAAAAATTTATCTATTTTACAAATTTTTCAACCCATTGAATTTGTTGTTAAAACGATGTGATCAAATAGTAAGAAATAAAATCTCTCTTTAAAAATGCTCATTTCAATTTTCAAGGAAGCTTTATTTTAATTTTACTTTCTCGGGTTTATATCTGTATCAACTCTGATATATTTATATACTTATCTTCATTCATTACCGTAATGTTAGTAATCTACGTGTAATGAAAGTAATTTATAGTTAATTGCAGTAACTCGTATACGATTATATGGCTCGCATTTTGCTCCTTCCATTAAAGAATGTCAGAAACTAAAATGTACTGTCTGTGAGACAGATTTAATGATATTTTAGATTCCTTGGGAATTGGAAATTCGTATATCGGAATTGGCTTCTTTTTTCTTGTGCTGTAACTCAGTCGAGGTTTGTAATTTCAAACGGGGAGCAGATTGGTTAATCCCCTGGGGAACGGGTGTATTTCGCGTTATTATTTATTTGGCGTACAATATAGAGCTTCCTTGGCCGATAAAACGTTCGCGATAAATATTATGAAACCGGTGCAGAGTGGAATAAAACGTGAATAAATAGAATTACATTACCCGTGAATTTATATGAGTGTGTGTCAGAGAGAGAAATTTTTTAATTCTTAAATGTTCTGAAAAATACAATAATTGTATATATTTTTATAAAAAAATAATTTCAATTCTACATTTTTTTATATACACGCTTAAGAGCGATCTCGAAATATGTATGTCAGCATTTCTAGATTTCCTCCTATCCTATGAAATATATATAAACAATTAAAAATTGAATGTTGATTTTAATGGATAAAATATAATATTAGGATTAAATTTCAAAAAATTCAAATATTTGACGTTACTTATTATCAAATTATTTGAGAGAACTCTTTTTCTTATATACACACTTAAAAGCAATCTCGAAATATGTACATCAGCATTTCTAGATTTTCTCCTTTTTTATGAAATATATATAAACAATTAAAAATTGAATTTTAATTTTAATGAATAAAATATAATATTAGGATAAAATTTCAAGAAATTCAAATATTTGACGTTACTTATTATCAAATTATTTGAGAGAACTCTTTTCGAGCGCACTAAGTAAATTGATTCGTTTAAAAATACGGTACCGCTGATTCGAACTGAACGAACTGAATGACCTGGTCTGGATGATGCGCAGCACACAGGGTATACATCAGCTTTACGAAGTCCGGAGCCGCGTTCGGCTTCTCGTCACGTAACACTCCCCGATACGAGCGAAATACATAAGTTATCGCGTGGAGCATGTAAACTCACACTTCTGCGGCAGCGAGTTAAAATACAATCCGCTATCAATGCCATATGTTTTTCTTTCGCGGAAAATGCAAATTCCGGCCACCGCCGTCTCTACGCTGCTTTACGTGAACGGCGTCGCGGAGATACGCACCCGCGGCGACGGCGAAGAGCGCGCACCCCGTTCCCGACGTTCGCCGTGGGCTTTGATTTATATGCGAGCCACGATGCGGGGGTGCGCTCTATGATTTATACGTACCGCGGTGCGCTGGAAAGTGGCGAAGTCGGGAAATTGTGGGTAGAACGCCTTCCCCGGCGGGAGACGCGGTCCGGCGGCTCGATTAATTAATTAATTCTGGCGCGGAGAAGCGCGCGCGACATGCGACGCGGCGAACATGATGCCGACAGGGATGCGTCGTGTATTTCCGAAAGATTAAAGTTCGCGTCGATGTTACGTATTATCGTGCGATCTAAACTCCTTGTCAGATATCGAAAGGATTGTTTCCAAAATGCGGCTTCCTTTCTCTATGTGAATTATTCAAGCGTGAAATTTTCTGCTGAAAATTAAACGTTGTATTTATACAAGAAAACGTTAATAAAGATTATATAAAATGTGTAAACATAACAGCGACATAACAACACGACGAGCATGATGCCGACAGGGATGTGTCGTGTATTTTCGAAAGATTATAGTTCCCATCGATGTCACATATTATCGTGCGATCTAAACTCCTTGTCAAATATCGAAAGGATTACTTCCGAAATGCGGCTTCCTTTATCTATGCGAATTATTCAAGCGTGAAATTTTCTGCTGAAAATTAAACGCTGTATTTATACAAGAAAACGTTAATAAAGATTATATAAAATGTGTAAAAAATTGAGGAGATTTTTATTTTAGAACGTAATTCTGAAAATGTTTAATTTAACGAGAATTTCGATAACCGAGAGGGAGTTATCTAAAAAAAATTGCATCTGCCAAAACTAGTATTTTTTGATTATATTTTTTAATAAATTTTACTTTGTAATATCTTTATATTACTCTATATTTAATTCTAATAAAAAAAACGAACTTAAATTATGGAAAGTAAAATTACAAAGCGATAAGCTGATTTTCAATTAACTATTTTATTCGGTTATTTCTATTAGAGAGAATATCGTTTATGTTATACATATATTACACATATATGTGGTTTAATGATACTTGTATCAAAAAGGTTAAATTTCAATTATTAGGACATTGAACACACATTGTCATTATTTAAACTCTGTTGCAAGGTATAATAAACGATTTGACCGAAATATTATATTGAAATATTGAATATTGCTACGTTTAATATTTATTACAATAATGTTTATTAATTTTTAGTTATTTATATCTTTATGAACTTGAAAAAGTATTTGGAAGAGCATGTTAAAAAACGATTTTCTTTTTTCACAGTTACAATGTTTAAGTGATATGTGTATATGCGAATATACATTTGTATTGCATTATTTCTGTGAAAAATGATCATATGTTCTTAATGATAGTTTTTTATCGCAGTTTTATCGCAGTTATTATATTAAAAAATTTCGTAAAATTTATAATTATATGTTACAGTTGAATTTAATGGCCGACAATTCTACAATCTAGCGTTGAACAATTTTATAATATTACATCAATTATTTCGTTATTTTATCTTATTTTTTTATTAATTTCTATGTTCTTTTAGAGGATTAAGATAATAGGTTGTACGGAAAAAAAGTTTCTAACTAATATTTTAAAATCGACAGTTTCTATTAGAATACTCGTGTTTCTCATTTCCGACAATTTTGTCTATTGATTGATATTAATAACGTAAACTCTCCGGATGAACATTCTCTCTCTTTTATCGATTCTTTGTACGTTTAAACGGAAAATATATCATGATAAATTGAATATAAGGTCAAAACGATTTTTGAAAGTGATTTTTGAAAATGTTATTTTATAGAGATGTATAACAATTCGAGCAGTATTTTCAATCTCGAATATGATTATTTCAAATATGATTAAAAGTAAAATCAGCTAATACAGAATAAATATATTTTAGAATATTGTATGTTTTAATTAATGTAATAAATTTTTGTATTTATATTTATAATATAACATTTTTTAAATCTAGATTTTAGAGAATATGCTACATTTTAAAGCGGGATTTAAGATTTTTTTAGATCCATCCGCAAATCAAAATGTACAACTCAACATGTAACAATTAATATTATGTGAAGATGTGTGTGGCAAAAAATAATTTCCTCAATTAAAAGAATAAAGTCTAATATCTGTCACGCGATACTGGATAAATGCATTAATTAATGTTTTAAACACTATCATGATTAAAATAAATTTTATTTTACATTATGTATTTTCGTTATTTCTGCTGTTTAACCAATGCTCTGATTCATTTCCGCAGGTGCCACGTCACAAGAGCGAGTCTCGAAATGCTGCGATAAATCATGATCGATCCGCGAGCGGATAACGATATTTTAGACTTTTATCAAGATTTGATAACATTTTTTGCAAAAAATATCTGCAGAAAAACGCGCATATGATATAGGCACACTTTATTCAGATGGAAAGTAAAAAATTGAATAAAACTGCTCAGAATTATTAAATGATCAATCATTCTTCAATTGATATGATATTATGGAGTGAATATGAAAGAGACGAATGTCGTGATTCTCTCTGCACGCATTTCATTGCGCATGACGTGTCGAATATTGACGAATCAATCTTAGCATTGTAACTTACGTATTGTGCTTGTGTTGTTGGGTTGATTGTGCCTCTTTTAGTCATTGTACGTTTGCACTTTGCGCACGACGCGTACACGATGCGCGCTATTGTTATATCTCAACGTCACTTTAGTGAACGAACAATAGTCCCGTTAAAGCTGATGTTCGTTTCCCACTAATTACGGATTGTGTATTGGTACTGGCTCTAAAACAATTCACCAAATCCTGACACTTTAGATTGCATTGTAAGGCACGCCTGATATTGTATTGCAATACAATAGCTATGCGTTTTCATTTCTGATGACTGAGTGTTTTTAGATACAATCGATAGAAGATAATGTGCGAAAATACCATCTTGTTAGAAGCTTAATTGTCAAAAAATTTTTCAGACATTAAATGTCGCGCGGTACATTTCAAATTTACACGCTTCATATATAAAAACTTTAAATTATGGCGCTAATTTGATAAAACTTTAAGGATTAATTATTTGAAATCTTTTGAATTATTATATTAATGTTATAATATTTTAACATTAAAGATATAAAGTTGGAAAAGTAACTTGAGATCACTCGTTGAAATCTTTTTAACGTTATTATCTAGATTGTATCTAGTAGAAAAGCCAAGCATGCGGGTTCGATAGGCAAACTCTTTTAATTTTGTTCGCTGTCTCTTGGAAACTTTCTACGTCCGTCCCTGCACACTTCGTCACTCGAATCCGTTGAAACTGACCCTCTGCGAGATGCCACATGTTGACATTGGTTGAACAATAACACTTCTGGTAGCCCGCAAAAGGGTGCTATCAAATCGAATAATCTCATACAACGAGTGTGTTTAATTAATATTGTTGTTTGTAAAATTTTACAGGCAACATAGATAAATACACGCTTAATAAGTATTTAGTTGTGTGTAATTATATTTGTAATTCAGGATTAATATCTCTTACTGGAACTTGTAATTAATTTTTCTTTCGCAAAAATTAAACATCAAAATTACACATGGATAACAAATTTAATTTTATAATAACAAATGTTTCCTTAATAAACGTATCCTTCAATTGGGATGTGCGTGGGAAGCAGACCCTATATAATATAAATCACTTCTAAGTTTACTCGCCAAAATGATAATACCGAGAATTTCCCAACATATAAGCATGCGCTTCTATGAATTATAGGTGGTAGTGCAAACTGCCTAAAGTAACTCCATAAACATCTAACTACAGTAATCCAAAATTATCGGTGACATTAAGCCGCGCAAATACTTTGATATTTTTAGGGAGAGGGCACTGCATATTAAATATTTCTCAAAGAGGATATAAATTATTTCTTACATTACATATATATATATATATATATATATATATATATATATATAGAATAATTGTTAATCACTTTTTGAGATAAATGAAAATAATAATGTTAAAAAAAGTTCCCTTTTATTGATCAATTACATTTTTTGGTGAGCTGTGCGCGCAAATAACATTTTCCCTCGTAACTTTCGTTGCATTAACGATGCGGTTGAGTAAAGTAACGATTGTTGCATCGCAAATAGCGTGGCTGTTGAGTGCGCACATAAATGGAAAATATGCGAATAATTTAAACTTTGAATATATAATGCGCGCGCACAAGTGCGAGCGCATATATACGTGGAACGTATATACATGTGCTCTATAGACGTATATATTAAATGCCTCTGACTTCTCTCGCGTGCTTATGTATACAGAGCATTTCTTAAAAACTGATAAGTGCGATTTATAAAAGGAGGATAAAATGTGTATATCACATTTTCTTCATATTATCACGTAAGCGGTTTACGAAAGAAGGAAAAACTGTTATGACATTTCTGCGCGTTTTCCGCATGAACGTTTTTATTTACCGCAATCTGTTGTGCTCGGCGAGAATACACAGAGATTTCACCGCCAACTCTCGCTAACACATGGGAAAAAGATTGAAGACATTTTGCTCGCGATATTAGAGAGATTAGATTTTTACCTCTCATTTTGTTACACGTCGCGGAGATTGCCACGTTCTTATACAGAAAACTATTTGGTCGCAGACATGATTTCGAACATTTAAAGTTTAAATCATGCAATTCTGGCATTTAAATAATACAATTTCTGGTATTACTTGGGGCTTACAGTCGACTGAAAATAATCTCCACAAGAGCCATGCGGACAAAATCCCGCCGAAACGATACATACGGAACGAAACGAATGTCAGCGTTTTCGCGATTTCTGCATTTACCTTTCTTTTTGCATATAATGCGCTAAAATGAGATTACGCCGTATTATCAATTCTTTGTTCAAATGGGGAAATGCAAACGTTCGCGCATACTAGATCGTCTTTTTATCTCGCTTTGCGTGTCCTATATAGTGCTGTTTCGTATGCGTTTAGTGTTTCTTTCTTTCCTTCTTTTATCCGTACGATAATCGCATTATTTTTTAATCGCATCCTTTTCATTTGTGGCGGTATTAATAACAAGTCTATAGCTATTCCATTAGTCGTCAAACGAGTCTACTTCAAAACACGTTGCAATTTTGTGAACCTGCGGGGCTTACTAATGTTATTAAAAATATATATTTTAATGTACTTTTTTAAATAGAATTCGTGTATTATATTATTATATAAGCAGAGGTTTTAATTATAAATATAAATATAATTTTTAAAATAATGAAATTGCACTGAGAAAAATTTGCAGTGACTGATTTTTCAATGAAATTTTATTGTCATTATTAGTGAAACGTACGATAGCAAAGAGTGAATGTTTTCATTGAAATGTTCGCTGAGTTTTTTCATAGTTTTAATAACATTTATTAAAAGAAATCAATTATACAAATTGAACATTATATGAATAATGTATTCAAACACACATAAAATAAGGCTGAATAAAAATTATGAGTAATATCTGAAGTTAAAACAAAGCTACATTTATAAAATCATACAAGTTTGCATATATGCAACGTCACATACACGCACGTATTTACACATACATGCACCCACACGAATATTTATCAATATAAGATTAAGTTAAAGATTACGTGACATTTCCATTAACCTACTGTGTCGTATATGCAGATTTCAACAACATTGTGCGCTTCGTGTATTTCATGTAGTCGTGACATTTTTTGTTGCGACACAATGTACCCTTGAATATATTCAAATATTACTCACGATAAAATTAGAACGTTAGTTGGTGCAATATTTTAATGTAAATATGGAGATTTCCAGCTTGTTAAATATGTATTAGATTATATAAGCATGAGAGAGAGAAAGAACGTTATTTAAAGAGAGAGAGAGAACGTTATTTAAAAAAAAAATTAATTAAAACATATGTCTTTTTTGTATATACTATTTTCAAGTAAATTAAAGGTTGAATTATTTATGCTTTACGTTCGTTAATCTTAATGAAATTTTAACAATAATATTATTTTTTTATTAAAAGATTGTACAAAAATGTATTTTAATAATGGAATATTTAAATATGTAATTTAAATATATAATAAATATATATATATATATATATATATATATATATATATATATGTAACCACACATACGTATTTCATACACTATTCATTTACTGCATAGATATCGATAAAAAAGTAAGAATACATTTTGTTATTTAGGTTAAAATCACAAAATGTAAAAAATATATTACGCTTTTTTCTTATAAAATCTAATTAAAACCACTACTACTAAAATGTTAGTCTCAGCGTAAAGAGACGGTCGATCAGATTGCTAGCTATATTTTAAGCACCGTCTAAGCAGTAATTTAGCTCGACATCACTTTAAGTTTCGCCAAGCAGAAGAAGTGTAATCAGATTTTAACTCGTGCATCTTACCAACTATAAGAGCTATTTAAAATTGCGTTTCCTTTTCGACAAGAAGAGCCACTGCGGTGCGCGTTAATTATCGCGAGATAAGGTGGGAAAATGAATTTTGTTTTTATTACGATACACCTGTACATTTCGTAACAATTATCACTTTTTTCACTAATACAATTAAATATAAAAGTCACATGGATATTAGAAGTATTAGATTAAAACGGAATAAAATATAATGTAAAATATTCATTACATTTTTAAATCAAAAGTAAGTTAGGATTTCTTTAATTCCCAAAGCACTTTTTATCTGGAGATTTTATATGATGTATATATAATAGTTTAAAAGAGAGTTTCACACAAATTTTCTCTCTAAGTTGCATAAATCTTCTCATATCAAGTTTTCATAACATACTTTGATTTGAAAGACGTTTATGTGACTTAAAATTTGCGTGAAACTTTCTTTTAAATTATATACATCATATAAAATGTACTTTGGGAATTATATAAAGGAATCCTACTTTATTTAACGTCGATTATAAATCGATAGCACATAATTTACTGTACTTGACTAATTATATTTTTCTCTATTTTTTAATATATTTTTTAACTTTTGTCGCGTAGGGATATTTTTCACTTGGCATATTTTTTTTTCACTTTTGTGAAATTTTTTTAATGGGATATATTTATTTTAAAAAATGTCTATTTCTTTCTTTGTCTGTATATAAAACGAATATGTGCATATTTATTGTGTGTATGCGATTATAAATATATTTTCTATAATATATTCATATATATATATCTAATCAATCATCAGAGAAATAAGAACTTACAACATTATCTTCCACAATCAGAGCTTAATAAGTAGAATTCAATATAAGTTGAATTTAAAAGTTGAATGAGCTCTTAATGCTCATGATCGTTTTATTCTTATCCTGCGAAAAAGGAATTCTTTCCATCCAATCAATCTTAAAGAGATTAACTCTTAGGAGAACTTCTTGCCGTTTTCTTGGGGTAATATCCGGTTAAGTCATCTCGGCTTGTTAATTATGGCAATTTCCAGTTATCAGTTTCCCAACATGTCATTAGTTTAAGTCAAGATATGTTTGTTTCCGATATTGGAATATTTCAAAAGCAGCTACTCGAAAGCTTGTATTTAAAATTATACCTAATTTTATAATTTATTTACATTATTTCTCTATTTGTATCTAGTGCTTAAATCTCATTGTCATTATCTATTTGTTTTTTATGTCATTCTGTTCTTATCTATTAGTTTATACGATATCTTTAAACAGAGAACTGTCCTATTCTTGTAGAACTTCAATTAAACGTTAATAATTCGACAACATGTTTATGTGTACCTGACAATAACGCAATATGCCTATATGCTTTGCGCTTGTAGACCGACATGCTTCTCTAATAATGTGTATGTACTGGAACCACCTGAATGCTTGCGTATTAATGGAATGTGAGCCATTCGATACCAGTCGATATGTAGTTGGCATTAGCATGTTGTTTATATAATAAATATTTAGAACATTGATAAACTAAATTTACAATATATAAGCTTTATACTATATAAAAAGAAATAAAATATCACAAGACTATAAAATAAAAATTTTTTAAATTCTACAATTTAAATAAAAAATATATACCTCGGTCTTTCGCGGTATCATATATGTTGAATAGATATTGATTATTTAAACAATAGGCTTATTTAGACAATAGAATAAATACTGATCATTTAAACAATAAGCTATGGAAAATAAAAAATATTTAATTTATTTATACTAATAGAAATAACATATTAATAATATAAAATCAATTTGATTATAATTTATGCCTTAAAAGTCTCCTTATATTAACATAAAATAATAAATCAATATGTAGATAAAAATTACAATCATTCAAATTGCGAAAGTTTTATTTTCGAAAATTTATGTATGTGTGTGTGTGTGTGTGTGTGTGTGTGTGTGTGTGTGTGTGTGGTGTGTGTGTGTGTGTGTGTGTGTGTGTGTGTGTGTGTGTGTGTGTGTGTGTGTGAGAGAGAGAGAGACAATGAAATTTTGATTACAGCCGTGATTGCTTAATCTGAGCGAATAGACGCGTAATATCAGTGAGTATTGATAAAGAAGCTTAATATCTGGCATTAATAACTGTGTATATATTGAGATTATTCGATTTAGATAGCTAACAGCAATATGCAATTGTCGATAAAGAATATTTGATAATAATAGATAATAATAAATATTATGTCCCAGCCGTACTTTTACGAAACTAATTTGTAGAGTAATTCCAGCAATTTTAACTTGATTACAAACTTTTATAAAAGTATGGCATTTTTCACATCTAGTAATTAATTTCAACTCTATAATTTCAAACTCTCATTAATACAATAATATTTTATACACGCTCCGATAGAGTTTACAAGAACAATAGCATTACATCATGATTTAGTAAATTGTCCCGATAACACGATACCAATCGTAATATAACGCAGCATTAATTACTAATCAGCTATTATACCCGTCTTTCGATACGCATAAATTCGCGGCGGGATAATCGCGTAACGTTTGAGAATTCACCATTATTCATTTCGGGTCAATAGAAATAATCCTCTTAAGATCGAACGCGGAGGATCGGACACGTAATGATGTGATCGTGTGCATACACCCTATCGTGCGCACGATGAAACTCGTTTCCGATGCCGATACGTACGATATGTACGTACTTGAAAACGGGCTGCCGATCGCAAAAGTAACGTGAGCGCACGTATCCTTCCTCTCGCCAATCATCTCGGTTATTTGAATCACATCCGCGTAATTATCGGCGCGTCCACGCGAGTGAAACCGGGAGGCAACGATCGATGATGACACAGATTGGGGAAACGTTTCTGTCGGCGCATAAGCGTATCGGTTCCGACCATCCGCGCAGACCGGTTCGCCGTTACTGGCAAACATTTTCGATACATCGATCATTGGTTTTTTCACCCACCTGCACCCGCCCCATCGCATACGGTAGCCACGTATCCATCTCCATATGTATATATGTAGCTGGACCGCGCCGACTGAACCCAGGCTGCGTGCGTGCGTCACATGCCGCCGGTATCGCTAATTGCGCCACCCATTAAGGATCCTCCAATTTGCACAATGCACGCTCGTTACGATTAGCAGCGCGGCCGACTGTCGGCGTATATTTTAAGTGTCGTATATACACCAGCTTCCCGAGTATCTATGTGTTTACGATGCTTCCGTCTCGGAGCTTGAGCGACGATGGTCAATCGACGGACACGCGCCGATTAAATGCACTCGACTGCCGAATTCAATTTATCACGCTGCTTCACGCTGCGACTGATGAATTATTTCTCCGCGTCTCGACGAACGTGTGCTTCCAGAGACGCGAGATGATCATTCGTATCCTGTCGTCCTGTCGGACTTTTACGTTCCTTTTTCTTCGAATTGCATCAGAGTAACGAGATAAATTATATCTGGGAAATTGAGATAATCATGTAACATATTTATTACTGAAGAGAGACATTTAAGATTCAGTATCTTATATTTTATCTCGATATTTTAAATCAGTAAGTGTGTTAATCCAATAATTACTGCTTATAATTTTTTCACGATATATTTAATTGCGAGTGGATTTCGTTCGCGTTTTATCTAAATTAAAACGATCAGTTTGGCAGATATAATCAGTGAAATATTTTCGGTTTCATACGGTCGAAGTAGCGTCACCGAGCATTATTCAAGCAGAAAGTTTTAATTAAAAATTGTGCGCGCTCCAAAGTTTAAAAGAAATTTTACGCAGATAAAAAAGAGAAGATTATTAACAAGTACTCGACGCGATTGCGAGTCGTTATTGACGCATTTGCCGAGTGCTAACAGTACATGCAACGCGCTAAGTATGCAGGTAGAATTAGAACGAGCTGCGTGTATTACTAGTGTCGTGCATTTTAATTATGGTCGCTCAAGTTTGCTCGTCTCGCACGTTTTCGAGTACGGCAACACGCTATTTCGTACGAGATTATCCCTCCTAATTATTTTAATTGCTCATGCTTACAGGACGCACTGCTGAAGGCGAACATAGTCCGAAGCGAAAATGGGTTGTAAGTGACATGATTATTTCTAAAATAGGTATCATTCAATATATATACTATTGTATTTTATTATTTTACAATACTCCTTAAATAATTCAACGCCTACGCGGAAAGATCTTTAATAAATTAGTTATTTACCACTAAAATTATCACTCGGTGATCGGCGGTGAATAGCGGATTATCGATTCACGCAAACGCGAAAGCGTCCTTAGCCAATACAAACTTGAGTAAAAAAGGAACAAATTTATCGGTAGCGAATATTGATCGTGAAGATGACAGGTAGCCAATAAAATCCTCAACGTCTCGAGGCATATTCGCGGCAATAAAGATGTGCGTCATGAATATAATAAAGCGCCATAAAGAAAAAGATAACATTTCTCTCTCCAATTGTATCGATGTACAAAGTTGTCTTTTACTATCCCCGCATTTCGCTTTAAAAAACCAACGGTAATGCAAGAGAAATATTTTTCCTTTAGCTTCCCAGACGCGTCCGATCGGGTATTTTATTGGTAATTGCATCGCGCGGAATATCATGCAAGATACTGCTTCTCGAAAATAGTTTATTCATCCTGTTAATCCTTATACGGCGACGCGACTTGATGAGACGCGTAGATTTATTGTATAATAACTTGCTTGCTTCTGCCACGCATTCGACAATCGTTCTCATCGATGAGAAGCACACGCGATTATTTTCTTCCCGCGAATTCTTGTTCCCCTGCATGCGCGGATAAGGGAGTCGGTGAATGGATCGCGTGCGTGCGCGATTCCTGGGGGATCCGTGAAATATTTTTCGTCGGCGGCTCATAAATATCCCCTCCTTCTTTCTACACGTCGCCGTTTCTCTTCCTGGATCGACCTAGAACGCAAAGATATCGAAATGTCGGGACAGGAGATCGGGACTTAAAACGCGATTTTTCCTCTCGACTCGATTCATGAAGGGAATGGATCTTGACGATCTTATCCATCGACCTAAAACTCTCTTTCGTATCATTGTGGAAGGGTGAAAGGCACTTGCCCCATTATCCCGGAGGTATAAATACGCGGCTATTCAGAGTTCTATTCCGGGAGATGCGTATATATATGTATATATGAGTGTTATCGGTGTTATTTCTCTATGTTCGTCGTTATCGGATGGAGGAAATCCATTGCCGAGGTGACCCTTCCTTGGTGGTGGGTCGTTACTCTGCTGTAACTACTAGAAGAGTAAAGCACGCGACAAGCTAAAGCATGCACCGCTAATGAGGATTAAAGTATCGCGTACTGCGGATCGGTGACTTGAGGTGTACTTCATGAAACGTTGACGAAATTTGTTATACTAATTAATCGAATCTTTTCATTTTATTTAGTAAAGTAAGCTGATAGTTGATCGAAATTTTAAGGACCGCTTTCTTATTTATAGTTGCTGATTAAATATTTACAGAGATAAGTAAAATTAAACACAATTCGGAATTTTCAAGTATATAAGGTAGTAATTTTGAAGTATATATAAGGTGAAAGATTTATGGAAGGTAGAAGATGCGAACGAAAATTTTAAAAATTCAACGCAAAATTAAAGTTATTTTTTTAATCCGCCATTTTTATAGAACATCGTAAACAAACAAATTACGGATAAAGTAGAATTTAGTTAAATAATCGAAGCATTATTAATTAAATTATACTGGATTATAATTACTTAATTGGCCTGCTTGCACAAAATTCGTTCTGCACAAGTAGCTTATTTATCTGTTACTTTCATATCTCGCCATTTTTATAGAACATCGTAAATAAACAAATTAGGGATAAAATAAAATTTAATTAAATAATCGAAGTGATATTAATTAAATTATACTGGATTATAATTAACTTAATTTGCCTGCTTGCACAAATTTCGTTCTACACATGTAGCTTATCTACATCTGTTACTTTCATGTTTCGACAGTTTCTCTTTACTTGAAAATATCTCGCGAATTTTCCTCTTTTGTTATTCCGATGAGTGTTATCTTAAAATTACAATATATTCGACGAGTATTACCTTAGTTTCACGAAATCATTTTCCGTCCGTTCGCCGGAAGTTTCTTTGCAACGCGATGAGTCTTTCGCGGCCTATCCCGTCCGTCTCGCTTCTCCATTTCGCGCGAGTTTCCGGTTTTCCTTTGCAGCGAGGCGACCGCGTGCAATAGTCGTGTAATGAGGTGCCAGACAGCGCTTCGCGGAGTCGTTTATATCGAGACTCGGCAAAGTTTCCGAAAGGAAACTCCTCGGCGACCGACCGAGGAGCCTTCCCGGATTTCACGGCCGGAAAGAGACGACGACTGGTCTACACTCTTTGTATTCGCATAATTATAAAAAAAGGACAGGAACGAATGAAATGAAAGATCCTCCCTCTTCCTCTCTTGCGAACTTGATCCGCGGCTTTGAATTACGGTTGCGGTGCATTTCTACCGAGATATCGTCCGACTACGCAAAGTTTTGAAGAGAGCTACGAGAGCTGTGTATATCCATCTATATAGTTGTATACAAAGTGGGAGCCGATCGCAAAGTCACGTCTGGCTTTATAGCGGACATGAACGGAAATCAAAAATATCCTTTTCAGCTCTAGCTATCTCTTTTAACCTTTTGCGCTCAATGCTAACTCTCTGTCGTAATATCGATGCGCGTTACATTATGAAATTAAATTCGAATTTTTCAAGATATTCTTAAATATTAAAAACAATAGTGAAAAAATATGATAATGTGCATTTTTATGTTTTCTAATGTTTCTATAAAAATAAAATTAATAAATTAATTCAGACAAACAACATAAATAATGCGTTGCGTTATGTTGTACATAAAATTTGCAAAGCGAGGAAAAATTTTAAATGGTATTGCCATAAAGTGAATTGTATTTATAATTTTTCTTTGTATTAAAGCTATTTATATATTGATTCTAAAAGCATTTTAATATATATATATTTTTATAATATATTTCAGTAATGATAATTTGTAATTGTATTGTTTTGCAATACAATTCTTTGAAAAACGATAATAATAATGAAACGAATGAACGATTTCTTTTGTGAAATAAAAATATATTTGGCATATTTCACAGAATATTATATATATTATGTACTGATTAATTAGTATAAAATTACAATTCCTGTATTTCAAAGATAACAATGTTAGCTTTGTTGTTTATTCTCGTTATTATTCAAAAGGAGTGTGCATTTGTTTAATTGAGTAACGCACCATAACACTTATTACATTGATGAATATCACCGAAATTTCGCAAATAAATTTGTATATTTTACAGATGTATATATATTTTATAAGAATAATGGAACGTGTTTAATTAAAAAATACACAGTCAAATCTATCAAAAGGAATACAATTATCCTCAAATTCATTTTTTTTTGAGAAGTCAGTAATGTAGGACGCGTGGAAAAGACGCGTGCGAAAGTATTTCTTCAAGTTATGCTAAAATGTTCGAGTAGTTTCACTTCGAGTTTATTCAAAGTTGGACGGTGGAGTATTCTTCGGTGAAATCTAGATACGAAAGTTCGGGTTGCAAATGGAAGAAATGTCATGAATTTGAATGTGTTACATGTCAACGATTGTCTGAGAGATGCAACAGATGCCGTCCATCAGCAACGGAAACGAGACACTATAATTCCAGATAAGATCTAAGAGCTTTTAATAACGTTGAAAACTTTTGCCGGATACCTCATTCCGATTTCAAGAAAATCTGTCAATTTGACATGATTCTATCAATTGAGGCGTACATATCTCGACTTAATCCAAAGTTTCAAGAATAAAAGTTATTTGTTACTTGCAGGTACAGGTATTTCTATCGCTTTTTTTCTCTTCTCGCGCAACATCGTATGATTATACGACAACTTCCGCGCTTCGGACTTTCAACAACTTCTGAAAACATTTCTTCGCAGAAGTTTGCGAGATAAACTTGCCGATGCAGCCGGACGGAACTCGTTGGTCTCGGACGAGTTGCGAGAAGGACCGAGTCCTGGAGTACACGCCACAGCCACGAACGAGGGCTAATAACCTGGGAAGTTAATTACTGTCGTAAACTGCGAGGAGGGTTGTTTGCTTACCCCATCGCGCTATCAAGGCTGACATAAGGTCTTGTTACATCAAACTCTTGCTTATGTTTGTCGGTCTATCGAAACGATCGCGCATTGTGAGAAAAGCTTTCTCGCGGGGAAAATTGACTTAATATCGTGTCACCGCGTTCGGAAACTACGCCGAAAATCAAGCATGCGTCCGATAACACGAGCCCGTTTTAATTAGATGATAGCAACGCGCGTGACGGAAATTGGCTCTTGTCACGAGAGGACGCGATTAGCGGGCATCATTTTTGATTGGAGGAAATGATAGTGATTCTGATTTCCTTTTATTAATTCATACTTGACGCATCACTTGACCATAATTTGCATCATAAAATCCATTACTCTATTTATGCATTCGTTTAAGATACACATATGTAGTGTGACATGCATGTGGTATATTTTCGATTTTGTGATTATAACATTGAGGAAAGCCAATGTTTTAAAAAATCAATGTTTTCATTTATTTATTTAATGCATTAATATATGAATTTAGCGTGCAAAACTCTAGCATCATGTCTCTGTAGTCCATTATAATTATTTTTTTATTATTTTAATAATAGAATAGCCTTATTACAAACTTTTAATTTTTGTGTTTATTTCTCTGTCAAATTGTAATATAAACAGAAATTACACGTATTTTTCCTCATCGAATGCATTTACATATTTAGAATATTTCGGATTTTTCAATATATTCGCGTCGCAAAATACTTGTGTGCATGTTACAACACAGTTTCCATTAAAAATTTATTACATTGTGAATAATAGATTCATTAACAACATGAAATGGTCCTAAATAATCTTATTAAAAAATAAATTACATAAAATATCGACATATTTCTTTTTGTGTAATTTTGAAAATAACATAATGCATTCTACCATCAGATATGTACACGTTTAATATTATAAGATTAATCGAACAAACACATATGCCAATATACATATCTTTCAAAGATATATCTTTCAAAGATATATCTTTCAAAGATATGCTAATGAAATGGAAACGTTATACAATTTCGTAAGAGATAAAATAAAATTTGATTAGGAACAATTTGATAAACTCAAGAGTCAGCGACACTCAACAGTGGGAATAATGGCATTAATAAGAATGATGCATCATCTCAGCAAAATTGTCTTTATCGTCCGTCTGGATAATGAATGAATTAAGTTGGCCATAAGCCATGAAGAAAATTACCTGTATAAATAACACCCGGAGACAAAACTTTACAGCCGTGGTGAACCGTATGAGAATTCTTGCTGACGGTAATATTTTCCGACCATCTCGCTGCATTCGTAACCATAAATTATTCCGTAAAACGCAAAGCGTTTTTGTCGGTTATGTTCTTTAAAATCCTTGTGCTTTTAATCCATGGTCAATTTGCACGTTGTCGCTTTATTTTTCCCATTCATATAACTCGTGCAATTTCTCTTCGTAGTTTCGTTTCTGATAAATGTTTTTATTCGATCGTAATGTTATCGGTTTTTATACAATTAAGATAAAGTACGGAAAATCCGTATAGAGAATCTTTATCTTAATCGTATAAAAATCGATTCACAGAAAATGTCTAGATTTTCCAAATGATTACGTAAAATTGCATCTCTATTATTCGAATTTATATAATACGATAATTTCTGCATTATTGATTCTTCAAGAGAGTCTCTGTTTATTTAATAAAGTACGGAAAATCCGTATAGAGAATCTTTATCTTAATCGTATAAAAATCGATTCACAGAAAACGTTTAGATTTTCCAAATGATTACTTAAAATTGCATCTCTATTATTCGGATTTATATAATACGATAATTTCCGTATTATTGATTCTACAAGAGAATCTCTGTTTATTTAATGAAGAGAGATGATTGTCGAGCGGATGAAATATTTATTCTTGGTACAATCGAGCATTAGTATTTTTTTATACGGTGATGACCTGTCATCTTTCGTTTTATTGATATCGATAGATAAAATTATATTGATGAATTATGTTTTCTTCATTGAGATTCAACACTAGCATTTTACTTCAAACGCGGACGTTGCGATAGAACATATCAAAGAATCGCAAAGTGCAAGCCGCTTTTCCAGAGCGAATGTTTCCAAGGAATCCGACAGAACTGAGAAAAAGAGCAAAGGAGAGTAGAAATATAAAGGGCTGTTTCTATCAAGACTTTTTCCATTTATCAAACAATTTTCCAAAGAGACATGTAAAAAGGCAGATGGCAGATATATTCATAGCAAGAATTATTATGCAACTTTAGTCATAAGACCATTCGAGTGCAACAATGTGTGTCATATTTTATATAAAGGAGATAAAACTTTCTATTGATGTATTTTTCGCGGTATGAGAATGCGAAAAACTGCATATTGTAATGTAAGATTATCATAAATAATATCATTTTATGGATGGATATCGCGATCGATTTATGTACGAAAGAGTTGCTTCGCAACCTCTAGATTTATTTCCTTTTTACCTTTTCGCGGAAATTATTCTCTTGCCGATTGTATCGCTAGTATGATTTTTATCGCATCCTTTATATTGCAACTTTTATTCGAAAAATGATGGTATTTTATTATATTACAGAATGAAGTTTACTTCAAAGAATATGACATTGAATTTTGAAGGTAAAGGCGAAATTTTCATACCGTTCTTGAATACTCAATACACGTAAGGTAATGAAAAATGGTCTTCAACGTGGAAAAAAAATTTCGCAACGATGCTCACGATATTTCGCGGTAATAGCAAATTTATTCCTGGTAGAAAGCTCGACGCCCGTGCAAAGATTAAATTGACCCCCGCAACGGTGTCGTAAAAGAAAGTAAGAAATGCAAAGGGTGGCGAGCCACCTGTATAATTAGGCATAGGGCGCGATAGCAGTTACGATGCCAACACGCATAAACGCCTTGCACACGCGAGATGGTGCGGCTTCTGGATGTTCGCCATTTTTCAAGCGGTTAAAGGCTCGAAAAATCTTATCGCTTGCTGCAAGCCGACGTTATAACCAGCGCACAATGTTACGAGGTCGGCACTTTTCACAGGAAACTGAACATCCCTTTCCGTCTAAGAACGAATTATAATAATGCATTCTGGCTCTGTGTGTACGTGTGTATATGTTGCTTTGCGAATTTCTAAGTAAAAAGTATCCAGCGAAATCGATTCTCGCGCATGTCGATGCACATGTCAGTGCGTTTTGCCGCGGGGATTTTGGTGAAATCTCGTGGCGTAGGATTATTTTGAAATCTGAAATGCGAAATTGTATTATCAACGGTATATCACGAAATATGTAACGAATGTGAAATGTTTGTGTGGAAAATATTTTATGTATTGATTATCTTCAACTGCATTCCAGCGATAATTACTTGAACGAGTGTTTGTATCAACTTATCTTTGTTTTTAGATTAAATAATTTCACGATGAAACTACAATGAAATAATTTCACACATATTGAATAACAGATAATCAAGTTGTTGAAAATATGCCTGATAAAATAAGTATACGTAATAGTTTTCGATTTTTAAATTTACATACTTCTTAAATATTACTAACTTAAACTAATGCAAAAATTAATTATTGTTAATTGCAATAATTATCATGCTATTATATAACATAAAAACGAAGGAATATTATATAAAATTATTCCATATCATTTGACACTAACATCATTACGAAGAATCTTGCTATCAGTTAAGAGATAAGATGTAGATAAGACACATCTACAAGTTTATCAAATGTAAGCGATATAGGATATATCTGTAATTGTGAATTTTTTACAAGTTCGTTGCACGATATAAAGCGTAGAGTAAATCATTGAGACAAACAGTCACCATGCTTCGCTCGTGCATCTTCATTGCAGCGTTAATCGCTCTGACTGGCTCGGTCCCGATCCAGAAAGCGGGTAAAGATTGGTATAAGAACAGTCTGGTATATCAGATTTATCCGAGAAGCTATAAGGATAGTAATGGAGATGGCATAGGCGATTTGAATGGGATCACCAGTAAATTGGAACACATTGCGGATATTGGCGCTGATGCGTTATGGCTATCACCGATCTATACCAGTCCGCAGGTAGATTTTGGCTACGACGTTGCCAATTTTACCGATGTCAACGAGGAATATGGTACCTTAGCCGACTTTGACAGACTCGTAGCGAAAGCCAAATCTCTCGGGTTGAAAGTACTCCTTGATTTCGTACCGAATCATAGTTCAGACAAGCATGAATGGTTCAAGAAGAGCATCCAACGGATCAAGCCTTATGACGAATATTATGTCTGGCGTGACGCGAAAATAGTAAACGGCGTTAGAAGACCGCCGAATAATTGGTTGAGCAACTTTGGAGGCTCTGCTTGGGAATGGAACGAGGTACGAAAACAATATTTCCTGCATCAGTTCGCTGTCGGACAACCGGATCTCAACTACCATAATGCCGATTTGCGACAAGAAATGAAGGACGTGTTGACATTTTGGATGAAACGCGGCGTAGAAGGTTTTCGCTGTGATGCCCTTAATCATATGTACGAGGATGCTCGTTATCTGGATGAGCCCCTATCAAACGCATCCGGAGTACCAGATAATGACTACGACTATTTGGATCATATTTATACAAAAAATCTCCCCGAGACTTATGAAGTTCTCAAAACCTGGAGACAGCTGATGAACGATTTCTCCGCGACTGCCGACACAAAGATGATCTTGACTGAGGTTTACGCGGATTTGGATTTAACCATAAAGTACTATACATCGGGCTCGACTGTGCCCTTCAACTTCATGTTTATTTCGGATCTAAACAACAAGTCCAGCGCGCCTGACTTTAAGCGCTTCATCGATCGTTGGATAAACAATATACCTGATGATCCGTCGTACGTCGCGAACTGGGTAGTAGGTAATCACGATAATCATCGAGCAGCTTCCAGATATGGCGAGAAACGGGCTGATCAACTTTCGATATTATCGCTCATTTTACCCGGCGTAAGCGTGGTTTACAACGGTGACGAAATTGGCATGCTTGACAGGGATTTTACGTATGAAGAGACCAAGGATCCCGCCGGATGTAATGCTGGACCCGACAGGTACTAACACGAGCAGAAACATATCTGAATTCTATTACATAATACGTAGCAAATTTGTAAAATCCATAATGTATTTGTGAATGCATATGCCTTATATATCTTATACTACCATTTTGAATTTAATAATATAATAGAAAATCGATTACTTAAACCAAAAATACTATTACTAAAGATTATTAGTTACAGTTCTTAAAATTTAATCAAAATTTTTGTATATATATTTATTTAAGGTTTTGAGATTTAAAATTAAATAATTAATTTAATAGTTCTAAAAGCTACTAGGCCAAGGTAATTAATTTAAATTAATTAAATTAACTATATATATAATAATTAATTTAAATTAATTATTTTGGCCTTGGTAGCTTTTAGAATTATTAAATTAATTCTTTTATTTATAATGCGTGTATAAAATATGTATTATTTATTTTAATAATAAATAATAAAATTGTTTAGAATCTCTTAATAAATCTCATTTACGTTTCTAAATATATATATATTTATATCACATGTATCGTTTAATATAAATTTATTTTATAATATAATTTTATTTTAAATTCTATTTGTTAAAAAATAACTTTTTACGACACTAACTAATTTAATTAATTTCAACATTATTACGTTTTTAGATATTATCTGAAATCGCGAGATCCGGAAAGAACGCCTTTCCAGTGGGACAACAGCACCAGCGCCGGTTTTTCTACGACCAATAAAACGTGGCTTCCCGTGAACAGCAATTACAGAACTCTCAATTTAGCGGCGCAAAAAACTGCGAGCATATCTCACTACAGAGTATTCGTGGCCCTAGCGCAATTGAAGAAGAAGCCCATCATTGAGCGAGGCTCTCTGGAGACCGTGTTGGTAACCGAGAAAATTCTAGGAGTCATACGACGATACGAGTCATCCGTCGTAGCAGTCCTAGTTAACTTTGCCGACACACCGGTCACCGTCGACGCCAGGACTTGGATGAATATCCCGGATCAGATGATCATCTATGTATCCAGCGTTCATTCCAAGCTAGTTCCAGCCTCACTGATTGACACGACTAACATAACCGTGCCTGGTTCGGCCTCCATCGTGCTTACCACAGATTTGAATTAGCAAATTCCTGCTTATCTCATACTCATGGATAACTCTCTAGTAAAGGGAAGTTTCGGTTATACATGTGTAAATGTATAGATAAGTTATTTTTTCGACAAGCAGATCGTCTTGTATTAATCTGAGAAATATTCGAAATAAATTTTTATCTCATTAAAATATCATTTACTGGTTAAATTTATTCGTTATTAATTATTATGACAATATCTTAAATTAATAATGAACTCATTCGTCTGTAATGTATATGTAAAATATATATTTTTATTCAACAGAATAAATTTTATCAAAACTGAAATAAATTTAATTGTACACTTTGATTGCGCAATGTAATATAATATACAGGGTCTACCAAAAGTGTGGAAACCCCTAAATATCTCGGAAAATATACGTTTTACAGAAAAGTGTTTCCAACAAAAGTTGTAGGGTTTAAGAAGATCTATATACTGATTCTATCAGTTTGACCTTGGATGGCGTCGTCAAGGTCAGGTCAAGGTCACATTGACTTTTTTAAATGACACCCCCTACATTTGATTGCATATTCTTATAGCTTAATTCAAGAGCTTTCCAAAACACTATAATAATGTTCATTTTTATTAAGTACTTTGCGAGTTATGAGGGTTGAAATAATTTCTTAATTTTACATAAACCATAAAATATCTAGTAAACCATTCATTTTTCGATTATCTTACCTTCATACTTTTATGTACAAAATAATGAAAGGAATCAATTGGTGTAAAGAAAACATACAGTTGTTTTTAAGAAAAAATATGGAATTGTTAATTGCAAATTACATATTTTTTCTTAGAAACAACTATGTGTTTTCTTTACACCAATTGATTCCTCTCATTAATTTGTACATAAAAGTATGAAGGTAAGATAATCGAAAAATGAATGGTTTACTAGATATTTTATGGTTTATGTAAAATTAAGAAATTATTTCAACCCTCATAACTCGCAAAGTACTTAATAAAAATGAACATTATTATAGTGTTTTGGAAAGCTCTTGAATTAAGCTATAAGAATATGCAATAAAATGTAGGGGTGTCATTTAAAAAAGTCAATGTGACCTTGACCTGACCTTGACGACGCCATCCAAGGTCAAACTGATAGAATCAGTATATAGATCTTCTTAAACCCTACAACTTTTGTTGGAAACACTTTTCTGTAAAACGTATATTTTCCGAGATATTTAGGGTTTCCACACTTTTGGTAGACCCTGTATAATTCACGTTAAAGTAAAATTATTAAATTCTTAGTCCTTTTGATTCTTCTTTAACAAAAAATTAATAATTTATTCTCCTTTATTGAATATTATTTCAATATAATTTTATATCTTGATTTCTCTCTCTCTCTTTATCTTTCTCTCTGTCTCTATCTATCTGTCTATCTATCTTTGCTTAATACAGTACAAAGCAGTACAGTAGTATTTTATCAGTTTTTCTCAAGTCTTTATGCTGTAATCTGTACTTTCTTATTATCATGATTGTGTGGTGATATTGCAAAAATGACGATAATGCAACAATATTTTTATATAATCACGATAATTATATACCAATAATATATCTTCAGATAAATGAAAACAGAAATATATGAAACTGTATATGTAATAGTAAGAATGTTGGAAAAACAAGTTATCGTTATCAATTGATCAATTGGTTATACGAGTTTATCAATTAACAGTGAAAGATATTCTAACGTATTTTTTTTCTCTTCTCTCTCTCTCTCTCTCTCTCTCTGTTGCTCTTTTTCTTTTTTCCCTCTGTGTTATTAGAAATTTTTCAGAATTTCTTATACAGTATAAAAGCGCATCGGAATTGTCAATCGTATTAATCATTCTGTTTCGCCTGCATATTTTAATTACAACACTGATTGTTCTAACCACTTTGATATCGATCGAGAAAACAAGCAAGAATTGATATAAAAATAGTCTAGTGTACTATACTACCTATCCGAGAAGTTTCAAGGACAATAATGGAGACGGTATAAGCCATAGATGATCTAAATGGCATCACGAGCAAGTTGGAATACATCACCGACATCGGCGCGGATGCATTATGGCTGTCGCCGATCTATACTAGTCCGCAGTTCGACTTCGGCTATGGAATCGCCAATTATACCGATGTCGACAAAGACTATGATACCTTGGCCATTTCGACAGAATCGTGGCAAAGGTAAAACTTCTCGGGCTGAAAATAATCCTCGATTTCGTGCCGAATCACAGCTCTTACGAGCACGAATGGTTCAAGAAGAGTGTCCAACGCATCAAACCCTATGACGAGTATTATGTCTGGCGTGACGCGAAAATAATAAACGACAGAAGAAAGCCACCGAATAACTGGTTGAGTCTTGTTCAAGGTTCCGCTTGGGAATGGAACGAGGCACGGAAACGATATTACCTGCATCAATTCAACATTCCTCAAGCGGATCTCAATTACCGTAACGCCGCATTGCAGCGAGAAATGAAGAATGTAGTGAATTTCTGATTGAATCGAGATATGGATGATTTTCGTATCAATGCCATTAGTCACTTATTTGGGGATGTCCGTTTCCTGGACGAGCCGCAAAGAAACATCTCCGGCTTAGAAGATGATTATGAAATTTTCGAGAATATTTACACAAGAAATCTTCTCGAAATATATAACATTCTCAAATCTTGGAGGGAATTAATAGACAATCATTCGAAGAATGCTGATGCAAAAATGATTCTGATTGAGACCGACACAGATTTCGCGAAATACTACAAGTCGGGCTTGAATGTGCCGCTCAATTTTATGTTCATTTTTTATTTAAACGACAAATCGAGCGCCGATTTTAAGCGTCTCATCGATCGTTAGATGAACAATATACCTGACAATTCGGCGTATGTCGCGAACTGAGTGGTAATCACGATAATCATTGCGCGGCTTCTAGATTTGATGAAAAACGGGTAGATCAACTTTCCATGCTAGCGACCATTTTATCTGGCGTGTGATTTACAATGGCGATGAGATCGGCATGCTCGATAGGAATTTTACGAATGAAGAAACCAAGGATTCTATCGGATCCAGCGTTGCTGGACCCAATAGGTATCACGAGTACAGATGAATTCGAATAGAAATGTTATATAATACAAGAGAGATAAAGTCGAATGGAATGTGTTTCATGACACACTAGTCTTAAAATAGAATCCATAAACGCAGTATTTTATTTATGTCATGTTTTATTTTTCGTAATATCGTTATATCAAATTAAATATTTCTGTTAAATTTACATAAGCGTAACAGTTATTAAAATTACTAACATAAAAGTTATTAAAATTTGCAGATTATTTCTTTTATTTTGAAAAATTATCTAAATATTATTGGAATATTATTTTATATTACATTATTTATATTATTACATCATATTATTCACATATCATATTATTTATATTATATTACCTAAATTATTAATTAAGAGAGAGCAGATTAAAACTTGAATTTATATTATATTATTCATATTTTTTTGTTAAATTGTATAAATAAGTAATATTATATTGTATAATAATCTTATTTTCAGTATATTATTTATTTTAATAATCGGAGAAATATTAGTAAAAAATTGATTAACAAATCATATCATATTTATGTTTCTAAAAATTATTATATACTTTTTAAATGTGTAAATCTTTAAGAATCTATTTATATCTGAGATATAACTCTATTTTTATATTTCTCAGTATTAGATTATTTAATTAATTTTGCTTTTATCACGTTTTCAGATACCGTTTAAAATTGCGAGATCCAAAAAGAACACCGTTTTAATCGGACAACAGTACGATACCAGCATCGGTTTCTCCACTAGCAATCAGACGTGGCTTCCGGTGAATAGTAATTACAAAACTTTGAATTTAGCGGCGCAGAGAATTACAACGTGTCCCATTACAAAGTATTTAAATCATTGTCTCGATTGAAAAGAAAGCCCGTTATCGAGCAAGGTTCTCTGCAGACCGTGTTGCAGACGTTGGTTACCAAGGACATGCTCGGAATTATACGACGACATGGCGCATCCGTCGTAGCTCTCATAATTAACTTCTCTGACACGTCGGTCACCGCCGATGCTAGCACTTGGATGAATATTCCAGAGCAGTTGATCGTTTATGCGTCCAGCGTGCATTCCAAGCTGTTGGCAGGATCGCGAATTGACACGACGCGCATCACTATTCCTGGTTCGGCCTCCGTTGGGCTCACCTCAGCAAATTTAGCTTACAATTATGAATTCCTGCTTATATAGGGCATTCAGAGATAATTCTCTCATGAAGCAAAATTTTGGATGGATGAGTAGACATATATAAACTACATTTAAAGGTAAAAAATCATTTTTTTTATAGAAAAAAATTATATTTTTTCATTGAAAGAAAAAAACAATTTTAGTTTCCATTATTTTTTTAATCTAGTTATTTTTCTTTATATTTTTTGTTAATATATATAATAAAAAAACAAAAGTTTTTAAAATTTTTAATTTACCTTCTTTTGAAAGTAAGTTTTAAGTGAATTAATGGCATTTGTGACAAATTATGTCAAACAGAACATGATTCGAATAATTTTCAATTAAATACGTAACAAAAAATTTCATTATACATTTAACAATAAGTGAAAATTATCCGAATAATATCATATTTATCATTTTAATTGCAAAAATTTCATTAATTCATTAAATTGCACGTGGAAAAAGTTAATTAAAAATATAAAAACTTCAGGTTTTTATTATATTAAAATAGTGACAAAGTGTGAAATGTATGTAGTGACAAAATAGTGAAAATATACATTTTTAAAAGTTAAACGTTTTTGTATTTATAATAAAAACAATTCATTTAAGTTTTTATTTATTTTTATAGAATTTATTTCTAATTAAAAGTAATAATTATATAATTATATAGCCAGTAATTAAAGTGCAATATACATTTATAATGGGAGTTCAAATTTATCATCTAAAAAATCAAAAATGATGAAAAATTAACTTGTAATAATCAAAATATAATAATGTTAAATATCTAAAACATACAAAACGACAACATGAGATTGAGCTATAAATATTAATGTTTGATAAGTACTGATTATACTTGAAACATTAATAATATAATAATATACATTATAATTTGTAAGTATGTTCTGTTGTTTATATCTGTTGTTTATATGCAAAAGAACCAGTGATTTTTAACACGCCGATTTTATTATTCGTTATTTTGGAAAATCTCTCTGTAAAATTCCAATACAAACTCGTTTTACTGTTCGGCAAATTAAACAAGACAAGCAGAATTTGGACGTCTGTCTGATTTACGATTTCATTTAAAGCGGCTTAACGAAATAACACACTGGGTATTACAAAAAGAATTAAAACGTACAATATAGGTACCAGGAAATAATTAAAAAACCTTTGTCAATATATCTTCCAAATTAACTTTCAAATAAATCTATGTGAATTAAAATGTCCTCATTAATCAATATTATCAATATGTTAAAATTCCTGCTTTGATTTTTTTTTTAACTTTGAAATATTTTTATATGCGAAAGCATAAAAAATCTCGATGTACTTGATTAATACGAGCGTTTATTGAAACTTGTTTATTTTTCACTGTACCCCAGACTGAAAATGGAAGAGCGGAGTATGCAAAAGGGAACAGATAGATCTACTATAGGAAAGCCGATAGTTTCGATCGCGGTGACTGAGATCCCTGAGAGGCAGGTTTATAAGCACATCTTCGGTTGTGCGCACATGAGTAGAGTTGGGAAAATTCTCGAGTTTTCATGCCGACAGCCGGCACTATGCACCGGCGCGCAGCACCAATCACGCTGAGTGCACATTCTTCAACCTCCTCTGTCTCGCGGTCCTCTCTCCGCCGTTCTCTCGTCCACGAGACAGCCAGAAGAGATGCACCATCTCCCGCACTACGGCGGTTTTCGTTTGTATATCGCGCATGTATATCATGTGCATGTGTCACGATTCGCGGCGGAGAGGCTTGCATTTTCAACCGTGAGCTCTATTTTTCTTCCGACCTTCTTTCCATCTTGTTCGCGCGACCGCATATTCGGTGCCCCTCGTGCTTCGTAAACTCCAACCTCGGCAGATGCCGCATCTTGTTTGCTAACTGCCAACTCGCGAACTCTTAATTAATTCGCGTCCCCTCCTCCTCCTCCCCCAGCTCCTCCACTCGCTCTTTCCTTTCCCCCTGCGTACTTCGTGTCCCCTTCGTCTTCCCTTTCATTTTTTACCTTTGTGCGGATAATGGACATTCTAGCATGAATTGGTATACGATACCAAGCAGTCGTGGAGAATTGCGTTCTTTCTTACATTTTTCTGTATATATACGCACGCGCTCTTTGATATTTAAGAATATTCAACTAAATGAAAAATGTTTGCTTGCACGTCGTGCGTATTACAATACAAAGCAAGCTGCTAGTTGTGCTTCACAGACGCGGAAAATTGTTTCGCATTTTGCTTAATAATGCAACAAGACATATGAATGCAATCTACAATGTTAAAAATCGCGCTTTTTTGCAAACATAAAGCTCTTTCCGACAGCAACAAAGAGACGTGCAAATAATGAATAAAACAATTATTAAAAGTTTCTTAAATAAAAGAAAACATATAAACGTATAAAATAGATAGAAATGTGTAAAAAAGATGCAAGAATTTATATCGATAAAAAAATTTGAGCGATATAACATTAGATTACATTAACAGATAAATATATTATAATGTATTAATTAAAATGTAATGTAAATAAAGAGAAATGTATTGCTTTGGGTTAGAGTACTTTATGTAGCTTTCAGCTGCGAGTTTAGGGAAAAATGATAATTTCATAATAATATTATTTTGCGATGTGGACAACTATTAATATCGTGCTATCCACGGTTAGTTTGCTCTATATAGCATCGATTTATTACACGAGCCATAGAGCCGAGCATAAAATAATCTCTGTCCGAGCATTAGCCCGCCTTTCCCTCCCTCCTCTTTTTATGTACATGTACCGCGAGTACGCTTACTGAATAGGCGCCATATACTAAGTGGATTTTATGCACGCCCTGAATCCAATTATCCTGAATAATTTATCGCCGAATCATAGACGTTAATGACATCAGACTGAATTAGGCAAGCTTTTCATAATGGTCCTATAAAAATAGCGGCGCATATGGTTCGTTCACCTTTTAATGAATCATCACTGTCAGTGACGTAAATGGAGCTGATAATTACATTGTCCCGAATCATTGATCGGTCGCGAAAATGAGGATCTGTTTTGTGTATCTCGTTGATATATTAATTAGCTTTACTATGAAATAATAATATGTTAAATCCGTGTAGAGAGACTAACGGTTGCGTTTGCACGCGAAGCAGCTAAATTATTAATTGTTTACAGGAGAATGGAAAGAAGAGCGAGGATATTGATCGATTATTAAGACGCGCTTTTTATACAAAGAAATTAAAAAAATCGAATCGAATGAGCTTGTAAATGTTCAAAAACCACACATTTTGTCATATTTAATCCAATATTAAGGAATAATATTTGGATTTTCAAAGCGTTATCGGTTTGCGAGATGTTTGAAGAGCTGAACATGACATATTTATTAATAATAGAATTCTCTTTTATGGAAAAGTATATATGGAGCGTGACATCAATTAAATTTTATTTCCATTGTTTTTAGCGTTGTTACTCGCGCATTATTGACTGAATTTTTGGCGTATGATAACGCGATCGCTTTTTCCATTTCCATTTATAAATATCTATTTCGAGCTTTTAGCACGTTCGTTGAACATTGGCACACGTGTGTTCGACGACATAAACGGAAATGAATGCGGAAAAAAGGGATAGTCAAATGGGTACGTGCAATGTAGCGCGTATCAAATACCCTTTTGAAACATACATTTCTATATCGTGCAGTTTCGCAATAAGAGTCATCTGGCTCGTGGTCGATTTGTATTCAGGCGTGGTGTGTAAAGAGAAACTATCTCGACATCAGATTAATTGAATAAAAAAAAACAATTCAATTGTCGACAGATTTCGTTTGTTGCGCAATTTAAAATATCAATCTCGCGATCGATACTTCCGTTACGCTTTACAAAAGTGCAATATAAATATCTAATGCAATATCTAAGAGGTGACGTCACGAGATCTAAAAGACACTCTAATAATCTCTCAGACATTAAGTATGTTTTAAATACGCTGTAAGCTTTTGCGTTTATTCCGCGTACGATGATTGCTATCCGTCATGCATTGTTACATACTTTCTCTTACCGGAAGAATTTAAGATATCTAAATTATCAATAATAATACAAATATATTCATTTAGATATTTTTCTAAAAAAATTTGTGTTTAATAACGCGACAAATATTGCGGCTCAACTAAAAACTAAATATTCGCATTTCTTGCATTCGCAAGACTTTATATCTTTTATACGGACATGTAATTACACGGTCGTAGTGACCGCAGCGTAAAATCACAGTCTATACCACATTTAACAGTCAAGGTACACTAAGCTGGTACGCTAAGCCGACGTAAAGTGGGTCGTGTAAACGTTGTCATTGACGTGCAATACTGTGCCATACTCTAGATGTCGTATTGCGTCTCGCGACAAAGCCTTGATTTGTCCCAGTGTTTATGTAACAAACAGAATGGCGTTAATCTAAATGTTCTGATAAAATAAATAATTATAGCAATGCTAAGTCCGACAGAGGAAACAAAAAAAGTACAAACTATTTAAATTACAATTAACTGCTTTCATTCCGTTGATATTGATTCTGTTGATAAAATATTATGATTATAACACACCTTTTACGTGTCCATACAAAAGCCATGATGGTCGCGTGCAAGAATATTTTTAAAATCTACACGTTGTACTCAAAAATGCTACAACGTCGATTTCAAAAATGTCTGACGTGCAGTAATAGTATTTCATATAGTGCTGAACGTGAAATATATTTCTTTCCACTATACGTTCTTCACTTGTCATGAAGTGCAACGTTTTGCTGGAATTTTCAACTTTTATATCTCGATAAATTGTCGAAAAAATTTACACTTAATATTTCAATGAAATAACTTGGTGAAAATAAATATAAGTTTGAAATATAACTAGTTAAAAAAATTATAACTGAAAAGATTCTGTATAATGATAAAAATAATGATATACATTAAAAATACTAATTTACTTTTTTCCAATATAATTTTATGCATTTTCTTTTAGAGTGTTTAAGAGCGATTGAAATAGCTACTGCAGCAACTTTTTTTAAATACCATTCTTTCATCTTTCCGTTCTATCTATTCTATCATTCTATTTCGTTCATTCATGATTATTCTAAAACGACTTTTCTAAGGAAATGATGCTCTCACATCGCCGCGATAAGGAACGCGAGAATGCCGCCGTGAGCGTTCCCGGGGAAGAAAATGTCATCCGTTCGCAATGAAGCAGAATTTTTCGCCTCGCTTCTCTTAACGGTAAGTTAGAATTTCTCTCGAGAACGCGGAACTAAGCGAGCCCGAAATTCTCGCAGACGTAAGTGTACTCGGCGCACTTGTGCCATGGAAGGGGAGAACCCAACGCGGAGAAGCATTAGGAACTATTTATCAGTTGACTTTCCATTTCTTGTGTATTCCCTTCGGGAAGAAATAGTGCTTGGTCAAGGAAAAAGACAGACAGGAGTTACATTATATACAAGTCGCGTAAGTTTGTGGAGCACGAAATTTGAAGAAATGTCATATAAAGAAACTCTTGACCAAAGACTATGAGAATTGCAAGCGCTTGCCATTTTAGTATGAATGGTATGGCTCTAAGAAATTAGTTTTTTACTTACTTAACTTATTTATAAACTTGGCGAATTACGTTGAGGAAAAAATCGATTAAAGAGTCAATTGCAATTGACGTATAAATGTATACAAAATGGGCAAAAAATCTTGTTACATATAACATAACATGTAGTAAACAGGTTACAAAGCAAATGCTCAAGCAATTTCTCAAGCATTTATTACAAAATTATCCATTGGTGGAGTCACTTACCTTGTTTTGGATGCCCTTACATCGAAAGTCGATGTGTATTACGCAGAATACTTATGTTGCAGCTCCATTTTGCCATGCAAGAGAACGAGAAATCCTGTAACAAGAGAAACAAGGTCAGTTTCTGATAAGCTATTTTTGATTTACAAAACACAGGCCTTGTTTATTATAACATATTAAAAAAAGAAAAGAAATAATAGAATATAATCACAAATTCTCTAATGGATAAGTATAAACATTTGAGTAAACTTATGAAATTCAAAATTAATTCTTGACTTTGAAAACCGTGCGTTTTCCTGTCGGATTAATTTTTACACGAAAACACTTGCAGCTACAAAATTGCAAATTTCACTAAAAGTAGATGAATCAAAAAGCTCTTTATATATATGTATATATATATATATATATATATATATATATATATATATATATAATAAAAATGCAGAATAATTTTAAATAAAAATCAACTATATACGCTCACCGAAGAGCAACGAAAGATAAAATGAAAGGAGAAAAACAAGGAACATATCTCTCGGGACGAAAAGGTAGGTCACGCACAGAATTCAAGTTGTTGCACGCGATCTTCAATATTTGAAACCGCACGAATTCACGAAAAAATGCTTTACGAATGCGTTCGCGATTTAACTCTGCGTGTTTGACGTCGTCATGCATCAGATGTGTATGTAGCTCGCAGCGCAGACGTAGGTAACTGCATTAGTCCCCTTCGTGACGGTCGGTAGGGTCCTTTGAGGGTGGCATGGGTGCCGAATACCAATCAGTTATGTCAATTGGCCCCAACAAAGTAATGAATGGTAATTGCAAGCCGCGTCGGCCTCGCACCGTCCCTCCGTCTCTCCACCCCCATACACGCTATCCGCCCTTCGACCGATTTCAAACACGCTTTCCTCTCTGAACTGTCCATCGGCTCGCATCTATCGCGAGTGGATCCCCGTACCGATCACCATCGATTTTAAACCGTCTAATCGGATTTTCGCGCGGGATACAGACAGGCGTGGGTAATCATCGGCGGATTCACGCGAATTAATGCATATCGGAGTCTCGTGTGAGTCGTCAAAAGAATTTTCGATTTAGTGAAACATGAACGGGTAATTGGGAATGTTTTCTTTTTTTTCAAAGAGGGTTAAAATATTTTAGTCACAGTACAATATTTTAATCATTTTCATATAGAGATATATTGTCTAATAAAAGATATATAAATTGCCGATATATAGATATAAAATAGATATAAAAGTTTATATCGAAGAATATAATTGAAATATAGATTAGTGTAAAAAAATAGAAAATAACACAATACTATGACATTATTTGAATATTTTAAACATCACGTTAATCGTAATTTTTAATATAAATTTTGTTACTTTCATTATTTTGATATCTAATTGTGTGTTGATTGCGGATATATTTTCTTATTTCTTTCTTTGCGTCAGTAAATACTTTTCTCAAAACTGAATCGTTTAAAATAACCATAAAGCAGCGTTATCAGTTGCATCCCAAAATTTCCCTCGCTAACGTTTCTCCCGGGGCCGTTTAAAAATTTACTTAGCAAAGTGCCCCATTTTCGTCATGCCGGAAGATTTAAAGGAGCAGCATGTGGCTTTCTACCGAATGACGCGGCACGTTTTCCAGACATGTGAAAGAAAAACAAGGTAACCGCCTACCTATCTGTTATCTGCTAATTACGCGACGTAATTACGAATCCTTGCATGACCAGCTGGTCGACCGTCAGAAAAATAAGACTTACCTACCAGGTGATTATGTTTTGCATTTCCGCGTGTAATTACGCTTGATTGCCGCCGGCGAGTTTCGTTGCTGCGCGTAAAAGGTTTTTCGTGTGTGTAAAAAAACATCCGATTCTTTTGTTGGAGCATTCATGTTCGTCTTGGTGACGGTCGAAGAAACGTTAAAGCGTAGCCTCGTATCTTTATTACCGTTATTCAGTCGACGTAATACAAAAGGAGATCCCTCGGAATGAAACTTCGCGCTCGTTTCCATGCCATTCGTTAGTGTCTTTGAAGGAGCCGCGATGCAGTTTGCGAGTATATTCGCAGTTTACAGAGTGCGACACGATAAAATTGCTACTGTACCGTACTTCCTTTTTCCGTTCTCAACACTGAAACTTATTATTAATCGTAATTTATTATTATAACGTACACTTGTACGCGAAAAAAGATGTTTTGAGATGATTTCTTGTTGTGTTTGAAATATCAAATGCTGTTGCTTAATAAAGAAGATCTACTGTAAAATTATACATTTACAAATTATACATTTACATTTACAAATTGGTTTATAAAGAAATCATTCTAATAAAATCACATGTAAATTGTATGAATATATAAAAAAATGTTTTACTCTTTTTCACACTGGAAATAAAAATTTTATTTTAAAACTAATTCCAACGTGATATTGAATAATGATTCACGTTACGTTATAAATTCACGTTTTAATTTTAAAACGTTATCTATTAAATTGATAGATATATAAATTAAAAGAAATAAAAAGGATTTTGCTCTCTTTTCATCGGAGAACGAAAATTTCATTTAAAGTTTAATTACAAAGATATTAAATAATTTATATTAAATCATAAATTTATACCATCAATTAATTAATTTAAAAAAAATCAGAAGCGCGCGATGAGCTTCTGATGTTTACCGACGAGTTAAAATTATATCTGACAGAATTGTGCGCTAGAAATGCCAGCGTAATAATGTGCATACCGACATGCTTGTATTAATTTGCAATGATAATGAAATGATTGTTTACCGAAAATTTCCTTCGTGTGATTCTATCGCTGTTTATGATTGAAATCGATTTATTTGTGCATTACCGAGAGCACATTCGTCACGTGCAAACACCACGTGCGAATTCGTGATACTGAAATGGGGAGATACCCGGTAAACATTGATCGACTCACGAAATTGAAATTCAACGGAGTATCGTTGTTTATCCATTGTACTCGAGCGCTTCCATAATCAATTACGGAAGATTCGCGTGTATCCTGCCGCATTCGATGTAGTCCCTTACTGTATTTTTCTTCGCCAGATATGATTGATCATTGTCATACTTGGCGGTAACAAACACTTGAATGCGCATTGTGAGATCGTAAATGTGTGTAAAGTGTATATATATATGTGCGCGGACATAATAAAACATACGTACAAATTCTATCTTTTCACCTGAAGTCCGACTAAATCTTGAAGAGAGCGACGACAACGTGTAGTAAGTGCAGCCCTTCGCTCACAATGCCCATGCAGTAACAAGGTTCGTGTAAAGTGCTCGCAAATCAGACTCGATAAAATGGTAATCGCACCTCGGGTTCGCCCGAACGTCCATAAGAGTGAGAAAAAAAAAAAGAAAAAAACAGCTAAGTCCTTATTCCCTGACGGTCTTCTCCAATGCGCTGCCAATCAGCGCTGAAGCGATGAAGTTTTTGCTTCTAAATACATACATACGTAAAATGAAAGGATTGATAGATCGCATCATTAAGCGAGAATGTAATTTAAATATGAAAAAGTACACGCGGAGGAAACAGAGAAAAGTACATAAATATATAATATTGCGATTTAGATTGTATTGAATATATCGAGAATCTTGAGAAAATAAAGTAATAAAAATTTAATTGCAATAAACATTATTACTGGAAAATATAAATTTCATGCGAGAATTTTCCTGCAAGACAGGCGGATTTCGTGCGCTCGGCCAAGTCGGAAAATGCCTTTATCCTCGTTGAGCGTCGGAGGAAAGAGTTGAATGAACTTTTAAGAAAGTTTTTTTCGGTGATTTATTCGTGTCGTACGGTCGTAAGGATTTACATCCGCACGTTCGTTTTCCTTTTACGGTAGAAAAGCCACTTTGGCTCCGGGAAACGGTGTACTGAGATAGAAATTCTGTTTCGGTTCTATTCTGAACCGGGCTGTACAACTGATTTAGGTACGCGGATACGGAAATATAGATTCACGCTTCAACAGCGCGCTATAGACGTGTCCGTTTATGCACGGTGCGTTAATAAAAGCGCATAACAGTAGGAAGCTAGTTCATTATTTATTAAGGATATGAGTGCGAGTAATATTGCCTATTGTTCCCTGCATTTTTACTAGCTTTTGTGAACTATTTTATATCTCTGAACAAATATTTGATGTTATTCATTTTCGACGAATGTATTATATAATCAATCCTTTTTTTACGTACGCAATATTGCAAAATATTACGCTTATAACACAGGGAATGCAATCATTTTTTATTTAATTTACACTGGCAAAATTTTAAACACGTGTTATTAAAAATTTGTATATTGAATACGTTAGTCATGCCACCGAGAAATTTCTTTCATATTTTTGAATATATATATTATTTTACAAATGTATTTATTGCATGGTCTATCAATACATCGTGCACAGTTAATTTCTAGTTACTATAATAATCATCACCTGTACATGACGGGAAACGGGCGTGGCTGTGACGGCTAATTTCTGGATTGTTAGGGAAGTCCTATTAGCATTAGAGCAAATGGATTCTATCTCTCATGTAATGTAACAAAGTCACTGTTTAATTAACAATATACGTGTAATTCACAAATAGGGCGTGTAATTAGAGAGCTCTTGATTTTTCTATTTCTTGATTTCTATTATATATCTTGATATCTATATATCTTGATATCTATATATCTTGATATCTATATATCTATATATCTTGATATCTATTCTTCTATTTTTCTGATTTCTTGATTTTTTTATTTGGAACAAATAAATTAAAAAAAAAATGACAAATAATTAATCTGATTTTATCCAGTAAGTAACTTGATACGTACAAACTGATTTAACATTATTACTCGTATCTGCAGACTTGAGATCAAACGGCAAAGAAACTGTAAGATTTCTCGTTACACGTTCAAAAACAAAGAGATCGTTAGGACATTTATACGGTACGTTGTATCGATAACTCAAGCGAAAGCTTCTTAGCTTTCCACGCTACAGTCGACGAAATGCGCCAATCGATGCGGTTGTGTGTCACCAACATCTGTGCCTTACATCGACTGATGCAGCATAAGCTTTGTCTTGCCTTTCTACGAATATTTCGGAAGATATTTCGCATCGGGCTTCATATATTCCGAGGCAAAGTTCAGATCTATCAGTTTGGGGCATTCGAATATTCTCTCTCGGACAATCTCTCCCTGCAACACAAACTCTTTGTATAGAGAATCGATTACGTTTCATGCAATATTTTCTTATCATATATTGCATAATTTTCGTGTAACTATTATTTAAAAAAAATAATCTTTTACGTTTGAAATTTCCTTCTTCTCTAACGTTTTTTATTTTCCCGAAAATCTTCAACCGGATGAAATCACAATATATTACGCGCATAAATCTCATAACGCGAATATCGTAAATAAAAAAGAATTGCTGTTATCAAAGGCGCGCGCTTTTATACAATACAATGTAAGAGTCGTGAAAAATGCGCAGGAAATTTATATAACTAGAATGTATGCGTTACATTTGAACATACAAAGAAAAGCACACTGCAGCGCACTAAAATGGCAGCATCGACGAGAGCTTCTACGATTATGGCCTTCCTTGATAACCAATATCCGGCGTGCGAGCTCCTATTGCTAGGTGCATGCACGTTGGATGACAAATATGCTCTTACTACGCCTACGGCGCATATATTATTCATACCGCTATTATCATAACGCAATGTCGACTGGTTTACGAAGCAAAGATGCTATACTCGATAGTTGGGAAGTGCTCCAGAAACGAGGAGCAAGGGAAGCATGATCGTGGTCGGGGTTTTCGATTAATGAGACAAGCAACGTTTTTATGCGCGTCCTGGGAATTTTTTTCTTCAAAATACTCCGACGCTCTAATTCAAGAGCCGCGCGTTGCTTTACATAATAAATTCAGCTACGTGTTACATGCGCAACTATGTAATAAACCCGGTTGTTTTACGCGCGCAATCTACATTCATAACAGAGATAATAATTATCGGAGCAGTTTTAATGCCGCGTAATGCTCGCATATATAAAGAGGCATAAAGAGACCCTACGCTTGAACAACATGTCGGGATGATTTAACGCGATGATAACACGGATCTCGACTTGCATCGTATTTCACGAGCTGTGATCATGCAGTGGCATGGATGGACGCGGTCGCTTTTGCCGGATGGACCGAGAGGAAGTGTCCGCCGGTGAAATGAGACTAATGTACTTGGAGCACGTGCGCCAATGATGACACATCGTTTATGTGCTAGGTACATACAAAGCGACATATGACACTGAAGCAGCTTCGTTACGGAAAAAGGCTAGGTGACAAATATTTGTCCAGCCAGATGTTAACACACGAGTTTCGAGATAGACGCTGCGCAATAATCTAACTAAAGATTACGCAAATAAAAAGCTAAATGTAACGTTTATCAAATGTTCCTTTTATTTGACGTGTTTCTTGTGTAAATGGTTTATGTATTTAATTTTATAAATTTAATATTTTACATTGAATTGTAGCAGATTCAAAGCTGATGTGAATCAGATATATGATTTACGTAAGATTCATATTTAACAAAAAAGCATATGTAAAATAAACTTTAAAAATAATGACCTTTTATACATTGTTAAAATATCAAACATGTTAAATGAATGAAAATTTTAGAAAAGATTTTCTATCTCTCATGTGTGTTAAAGATACGATAGAAAGATAAACAAGTTTTTATCAACAGGAAATGTTACGGATAACAAAGTACATAAATATTATGTGCAATATTTTTTTTCACAATAGATGCAGCTACATTTTTGTTTCATGCAATTGCCTAAGGCATATATTAAGTTATAAAGATATTGTCGCTAACAAAAACATGAATTGTAGACAAGATCAATGTATCGGGTACACAGTACCGGGTTTTAAAATAGTTTTTAAAATTGCGATTATTTGTGAATGTTATCATATTGCGGAATTCGATTGCCTTTTGCTTCAAATTTTTAATATCGTATATTTAAAACTTGTACATTTAAAACTTTTAAAACATATTAATTTATGAAATTTAAATTTTATTAAATAAACATTAAAAAATTATTAAATACTATACTATATATTATATACTCGTTCCCAATATGCAAATATATATATGAAAAATCGTGACACTATCTTTAAATCTAAATAAATAATTATCTAATTAACAAAAAATACGACTCAGTAGAAAAACGAAATGTAAATATAATCTATTTCATTAATATATTTACAATTTTCAAATTTCAATATTTTTTTCGCCTACAAAATAGGATTAATTTAATCTTTAATAATTATATATTAATAAAAGTCTTAATGAAGGAAATATTCGGGAATTAAATTGCAATTATAAATTATGATTCATATTATTTTTCAATACATCTCTACATTAATTTATTTATTTTAATTAACTTATTTATTTATTTATTATTTATTTATTAACTTATTTATTTATTTTTATCAGATTTTCATAATTTAACTTCATTTTCATAAGAATCAACTTTCATAATTCAACAAAATTTAATAAAATACATTTTATTAAATTAGTAATCGTAAAGAGTAATCGTACTAGTAATCGTAAACTAGTAATCGTAAAGAAAATGCGACCATAATTAAATTATTGGAGAACAGAGACAAAAATATCAGCTAAATTTAATTTTAGAGATTCTACTTCTCTTATGTGCGTGTAATCTGTTTTTTGAATATTTCAAAAGACGAAAGAAGAAGACATAAGATAATGATTCTGTCTTCTGCTCTGCGGTATTATATAGCTTTGAAAATTAATCTATAAATCTAGGGAATATAAATCCGATTAGGCGTAATGACTTTATGCGGCTTTAAATCTTAATGCGGAATCAATCCGCTTTGCTTTCCGACTTTTCGAAATAAAAGTCGGGCAAATTCGATCGGGGAAGTGTGAGTGAGATTCATTGGAATAGACGTTAAGTTTATTACTTGCGACTTTTCGGGCAGTGAAAGTAGAGTTCCAAGCATACTCCAGGGACTGGAAGAAAGATATTCCAGGATCGTTACTCGACATTTGGCACAGATATTCAATGAGAGTTCGACGAACTCGAATTAACCGAAGAAACTGGAGATTAAGTATGAAAAAAATAGAATTCGCGAGCATGCTGTAACAGTATCTCGATGTTACTTTATTCCGGTCATTTCATTCAATTCATTTGATAACAAGTAAATTAAAAGTTTTAATGGCGCAAAATAAAAATCATAGTTATTTCTACTCGAAACGATGATAACGGAAGAAATCAAATAATTCCAATTTGCATGTTTACATGGAAGCTGTGCGTGTATCATCATATCAAAAAATTGAACGTCAAAATCGTATTAATTCGTCCAGTATCACCTGTATATATTCCTGATATTTCTAAATATCAATATCTTAATTAAAAATATCGTATATTTTATTTTAACTGACAATTAAATTTAATGAAATATTTGTTTTGGGATATATATGTAATTCTATGTTTCTGGTTGTTTACTATTATTGCGCTTTCAGCTTTGAAATTCAAATGTGCTCTTTACCACGTACTATGTGAATGCAACTTTTAACAATTTTATTTGTGCACAGCGCATATGTAAAATATATACAGGGTGTTTCATTTTAATTCAGACAAATATTTCGAAAAATATAAAAGATACGGAAAAAACGTTTTAGACAAAAGTTGTTTGGTTCTAAAAAGAATATAAGACGGTGTCATTGATTTGATCTTGAGTGAAGGAAAACACATAATTGTTTCAAAGAAAAAATATGTAATTTGCAATTAACAATTACATATTTTTTCTCAAAAACAACTATGTTTTTTCTTTACACTAATTGATTCTTCACATTATTTTGTCTATAAAAGTATTAAGGTAAGATAATCGAAAAATGATTTTGCTAGATATTTTATGATTTATATAAAATTAAGAAATTATTTCAAGCCTCATAACTCGAAAAGTATTTAATGAATAATAACTTAATTATAGTGTTTTTGAAAGCTTTCGAGGTAAGCTACAAGAATATTCAATGAAAAATAGAGGATTCCATTTAAAAAAAACAAAGTTAAACTCCATATGACCTTGGTACGTTTACTCAAGATCAAACCAATGACACCATGTTCCCCTTCGAATCAAACAACTTTTGTCTGAAACGTTTTTCCGTATCTTTCATATTTTTCGAAAATATTTGCCTGGGGCGATTAAAATAAAACATCCTGTATATATTCTTTTTTTAAATCTCTTCCTGTCCAGATAATCATACGTATCGGTATAATTTTTCAGTAGTTCTCATGATACCCCGTGCATCATGGGATTAGCACGACGCAAATTCTAATACAAACGAAACGATAAGATCCGCCGTCCATAGATATAATTACTTGCGCACTGGCCGGACACAGATAGGAAATTAGTTTGTTCTCGCTAATCGCGGCCTGTGGTTTACGTGTATGTTGCAGGACTGTTGCAGGGCACGGTTCTGCCCTAGGTAGATTTTGCTATCTTGTATGGTCTATCTGGAATCTGGACAGTGACACATTGTTGCTACACCGGATATTTCTGTAACAATGAAGATCTGTCGCGATGTGTCTCATCATCCGTATGACGCGTGCGACGTGTTGTGCGGTTTTAGAATTAAATCGCATTATCCTTCACCATGCATTAAACTTATAATTTCGAGACATAACATAAACATTTTATATGAAATATCCACATTTTTCTCTTGGATAAAAAATATTTTGAATTTATTAATCAATTGACAGTTAATAAAAATTTTTGAATTTATTAATTAATTGATAATTAATAAAAGTGAGCAAAAAAATTCATTTCTTTCTTTTTATATAATAGAAAAAGCAATTTGTTTCTCGATATTTTATATTCTGTTAATTCACATTATTATTGATTCTTTTAGAACATGTTTGAGAAAGACAAATGATAAAATATTACGAGAAATTATAAAATAATTTACGCTTCAAACTGTTTAAATACCTGTTATGTGAATATTCGTTATTCGATCGATACTCTTCAATTTCCGTTTGTTTCGAAATTTCAGCAAGAAGATTCTCCCGCGCACACGGATAAATCGTGATAAAAGGTACTCGATCGCGCGCGCAAATTTACACGCACAATACACGGTTTAATTACACTTTCGAATGTGTGCGCATTTATTACTTTTACGCACACATTCATTTTCGGCGCGAAAAAACGACACGAAATTAATTAATTCTAATTAAAACCGCGATCGTGAGACGAACGTAACGTTGCGTGTCGCGTCATCCGATATCGACGACAAACTTGACAGTTGGCGGGCTTGTGAGCGATTCGCATTCCTTGCGAGTGACGTACGAACCTTATTTGATTTTTAGCGTTTCTGCGCTCCCTCGTTGCATGATTTTATCGCGAGAGACGAGTATTGAACAAAATTTTATTGGTAAAATGAATATCCGACATTTACTTGGATTACGACGACATTAATTACGAGACACTTTTCAATTTAATAGACTTATTCGCGATCGAATTACGATAAGTCGATTGGCTGTTACGTCACTTTTGGCCGAGAGTCCTGACACCTGTCTGCATGAATCATGAACTCTATTCGAATATAGATTGTGTATATAACTGCACAACTAAAAAAATTGACCAATCACGCGCCTAGTATCGGGCCGCCATATTGTTACTACTTTTCATACTAGCCGCGTGATTGGCCAATCGTTCTATGCTCATGCATTAGATATCTATGCATTTCGCATCTATGCTTGAGTTAGCAGCTTTGAATTAGCGGTAAAAGCTCTGGCGATGGACCCTTTAATCGTATCGCGTTTCTGTTAATCAAATGGTGATCGTTGAATTTCGGGAGTGTCGAGTAAAATATCGGATATCGAAATCCTCGCGAGTGATAGTCGATATCTAATTAATGCGACGTAAATGCGCACGGTTAAGGCTTCTTGAGATTTCGTGATTGACGTCACAAGTGGCGAGTGCAAGCTCTCTTAATACAATTGCACGTCTTTTTCAATCGCCGGACGCTCGTCGTTACGTGGTTGTGAAAATTCCGGAAATATCGAGCAATCGTCTTAATCGCGTTGAGAATAGATAGCGATCGATATTTATCAATCAACGCGAACGGACGCATCATCGAGACTTTGCGACTGACGTCACAAGTGGCGAGTTTCTTTCACACAATTGCATGCCTTTTTCAGAAAATTTTTGCTAAATGATCGCTTTTACGAGTTCGTGGATCATCGAATCAGAATAAGCGAGTGTAATAAGTGTGAATAAGCGAGAATAATGCGAGTGATATTTCGTGCTATTTCGTGTCGAGGAAAAAATATTGGCGAAAATATCGATTGTGTTTTAATGCAAGCGCCGCGAGTGACACAAATAACCTAACCTAACCTAACGCGATTAATAAATCTCGAATAAGTTGCGGATAATAAATCTCGTCGGGAGTGAATAAAAGTAAAATCGGACGATTATTGTAGCAATATTTGATCGAGTGTCGATCTAGCGACAGTAAATTTCAGAGAAAAAGTGTCGCCGTCATCGCGAGTGTTGATGATTGATTGACTCAATTACATGTGCAATGGATCATCATGGGTCATCATGGGTCACCGATCATCGCAGCTTCTCAGACAGGAAAAGTCGAGGAATGGACGAGGAAGGAAACGTTCCACGACAGGGAGGAAATGAATTGCAGCGATTCGTGAGTCTATAATTATGAATCATAATGTATCTAAAAATCATATTTACTTTATCGTAGAAATTATACTTACTCCGAGGAATTTTACTTCTTTATATTTATTTTATCACGTATCTAAAAATCATATTTACTCCCTGGACACGTATCTAAAAATTATATTTATCGAAGAATTACTCCGAATGATTAACTACCGAAGAATTACTCCGAAATTATACTCCGAGGAATTTTGATAAATTGTAATTTAATAATTTACTACGTAATCGTATCACGCAATTATTGTCGTATCAACTGTTTATTATCGCGCAATCGTATAGACATTAAATCGTAATTTCAAAAATTACAATTTATCTCTTTGGCCGATTCGCTCGCGCGTTATTCTAGCGACATTTGATGAAGCGCACGAACAGCAGCTGCAACAAATGATAGCGAACAAAGCAACGATGGGAGAAAGATTGCAGCGTATTCCTGAAGCAATTCTAGCGTACGTGGCCTTTCCCCCTGGGGCAACAACTTTCTAGATAAATCAAATATGTAGTAGAATGCAGTGCGCGAGATGGAGAAGAGAGAGGGGGGAGGAGGGGGAGGTGAGGAAGCGAGAGAACGGAAATAGACCTCGGGATTAGGCGGCAGGTAAAATCCCCTTCGTCGAACCCTCCGAACTTGTCTGAATTTCGCGCTCTCGAAATCTAGAAACGCGATAATGTCGCGCGTAATTAATTCATCGTTGCAGTTACATCCTCCTCTCTTCCCTCCCTCTCGCTTTTTTCCCTCCTTCCGCCCTTTCCGCTCTTTTTTTTTTCTTCTTCTTCTTCCCAATTTTTTTGTCGCGTCGTAAAGGCAGTGAGACGTTTAACTCGCCCGAGACTCTCCAGGGAGGTATATCTGTTGGCAGTTTAAATAATTCTAATTTGGATATCGTTGCATCGAGCGGGAAAATTGAGCCATCCAATTCGTATGGCGTACTAATTCGCGGCGCACTAATCAGAATACGAGATAACGTCGCGTAGCACGCACATTCGATTACTATCATAGTCGCAGTTACAGTAGAGTTGCTATCCGTCCGAGTATGAATAATACATTTTTGAGTCAGATATATTTGTGGATGCAACTAAACACGCAGGCTTTTATATACTTTTTATAATATTTATAATTTATTAAAATTGTATATATACAATATATTATATCAAATTTTTAATATATATATTATATACATATATATGATGCAGATATATAAATAATAAGTTGATATTAAGATGACTTACTATTTAACATGGCATGCAAAAAAATATTGCGGATAAATTGCGATAAAAATATTTTAAAGGATGCCTTTTATTTTTTATGTAATATCCTACAATATTAAAAGGCATTTAAATAATTATATAATATAATATTATCACGTTCTTCCACAAGAAGAAATTCGAAATTTTAGAAAGTTTAACGTGTAAACGACTACATTAACTCTTCAATTATATAACCACTGATAACTTTGTATATCGTGTACTCTGTTACATTATAATTGATGCAAGCGGCAGCTTACTTTTCTCTGTAATGAAAATTAATACAGTATTAAACAGAGCAATATAAAATATACATAGTGTAATAAAGTATACATAATGTATAATGTTTGGGGAAAGACAGTCTAAAAAATAGAAGCACGTGGGTAGAATAAAAATATATATCCAATTTCCGAATAAAAAAATTATATTTGAATAATATATTATTATTTTTTTTTATAAAATAATACTTTGAGCATTATTAATTTTTTATTGTATTATATTTTTATGAAATAAGATCTTTATTTTATTAAGTTTTATTATATTATTTTCTTCTTAAATGACTATAATTTTGTTTTCGATATATTTTATTATTTCTGTAATATTTGACAAAACAAAGTCTGGAAGCACGTAAATTGAATAAAAAAGTACGTGCAAATCCTGACTAAAAATATATATTATGCTAATTCTTCTATGAAATAGTAATATTGCTTTTTGTATTTTATTAATTTTTATTATATTATTTTTTTTTAATTATAATAATGCTTTCGATATATTTTATTATTTTTGTAACATTTGATAAGGTAATGTCTGGAAGCACGTAGATTGAATAAAAAAGTACGTGCAAGTCCTGACTGAAATATATTGTGCTAATCCTTTTATAAAATATTGTTTTTTATTATTTTTTATTTTATTATTTTTTTAAAGTAGTAATATTGTTTTCGTTATATTTTATCATTTTTATAACAAAATAATGTCTGAAAGCACGTAGATTGAACAAAAGAGTACGTGCAAGTTCTAAAAAATAATGTTTGACAAAATGAAGTACGTAGAAGTAAATAGATTAACGGAGAGGTATACTTGCAAAGTCTTGAATAAAAATATATTATACTAATTTTTTCATAAAATAGTAGTATTGCTTTCTGTAATTTATTAATTTTTATATTATTTTTTTATGAAATAGTAATATTGTTTTCCGCTAGTTTAATATTTTCGTAATGTTTGACAAAATAAAGTCTGGAAGCACGTAAATTGAATAAAGGAGTACGTGCAAGTCCTGACTAAAAATAATGTTTGACGAAATAAAGTACAGAGATAGTAGTAGCCGAGGTAGTAGCATTATGTAGACAGATTAAAGGAGATATATTTGCACATAAGTCCTGACTAAAAATATATTATACTAAGTCTTTTGTGAAAGTAGTAGTATTGCTTTCTGTAATTTATACATTTTTATAATTTTATATTCATTATTTTTTATTAAGTAGTAATATTGCTTTCCGTGTGCGCTTGTTTATATTTCGATAATGTTTGACAAAATACAGTCTGGAAGCATGTAAATAAAATAAAAGAGTACGTGATTAAAATATATATATATATATCTTGATATATATATATATATATATATATATATATATATGACTAAAATATATTTTATATTTTTATGAATCGATATTATTTTATGTATTTTATTAGTTACTATTAAATTAATTTTTTTATGAAATGGTATTGTTTGCAATGGTATTGTCTCTTATATTTTCGTGAATTTATGAAAAACAAACTGAAAACATATAGATAAATAAAAACAATATATATGTACACAAGTCCTGGTTAGAAAATAAACTTTTTTATGAAATATTACTTTTATAATATATTCGAACCAAAAAACAGATCGAAAGTAGATAGATTACGTAGATAGATTAGAAGTTCTAATTTAAAATTATATTAATTTTGTGAATAAATAGTAATATATTTCTTTTTGCGTTATTAATTTTCTATTATATATAATGACATTTTTTTGCAATATATTAATAACAGTAATATTTTTTTTCCACATGTTATAATATTTTAGTGACGTTTGTCAAAAATATTACATAATCTTAAACTACCTAAATAAAATAAAAGTGGACAGGCAATTCCTGATTAAAAACTATATTGTATTAATTTTCTATTAAATTCTAATGTCACTTTTTGCATATTATTTCTATAACATTTGACGATAATTATATAACAGCTCTTTTCAAGCATGTTTCCTCATTTTTTTTCCATCTCCATAAAAATATCTCAACGTGTCTACATATTTTCACTCATATTGTTGTGTTTTTCGACAAAATATTTATGTATTCTCTTTTCCAAATATTACAATATATTTTCCAAATATTATCTTGAGATAACGGTGTACATATGGTACCGCGATGTTCACATATTTATTAATGAGTTCACGTGATGTCGTGTTACGTTTATATATCCTGACTTAACACAAGCATCGCACGTACTGCAAATATATTGCGCCAAGTTCACCGAATGTTACCTGCAATCCGTGCAATGATACGCGAGATCGCGGTCGCACTTTTGTTTCTATAGCAAACGTATGTTGTTTCCGTAACCGGAGAGAGACGCATAGTGATAACGGCGGGGTTCTACGAATCGATTCTTCCCCTTTCCCTTCCTCGTTTCTCGGTCAAACGCTTTAATGAAATCGGAAACTAATTTTACGCTCGTCAGGCCGGTTATCATCGACATGGTGGCGCGAAACTTAAGCTACGTCGACTTTCATTATGTCGCGCCAACGCACGATCGACCACACGCAGGGTTCGTTGCCGGTTTCAAAATGAAATTTGACGGACCTCATGGCCGGACAATGATATTCTCTCCATCCATCGTTTTTTGAGCCTACGTCTCGAAATATATTGTAGATAAAGACCCATCATAATTAATATTCGCGCTTTAATGTCTATTTCCATCAAAATCTCTGTTATGTAAATTATTCCTATGGTTTATTTCGAATTTTCTTTCCTGGCGTTTGAGAGGAAAGGCTCGTTACTTTGAGATTTTCTCTCTTTCCCATCGCAAAATATCGTGTGCCTTTGAGTGACGGCCAAAGAGGTTGCGAAACGAAGTAATTAATGCGCTGCGTTTCTCGCGCGGCTTCAGACTTCTATTTCTGAGGAGTTTTGCACAAAATGATCCGAATTAGTTGATATATCTCACGAGTGAATTTTATTGGGGATTAAGCAGAGAAAAGACATATGAGATCATCCGTCATACAATTCTGGCTCGTCAAAATTAATGTTTACAATTTTGTTACATCTAGACATTATATTTTAAAATTATTAAAACTCTGAATTATATATCTACATGTTTCATAAAAAATAAACATCAAATTTTTTGTTTTTATATTTTACATTTTCTTTTTTTACGAAATTTAGATATTTTTTTGTGAGCATAAAAGTTGAAGCGAGAATAATATTCAATAATTTTCTCCGATAAAGCGACATTTCCGTTTACAAAATTGATCACCGTTCAAAATAAAAAATTTTACATCAAAACAAATTTATATGTAACAAATACAATTTTTTTATATATTCGATTATTGAAAATGATTTTGTTAGAATTAAGTTAGAAAGATACGCCGCGCTAACAACTGCGGTTAATTATGAAAGTAATTGTAAGATAAGCGTACAAACTGCGTGATTAATTTGTTAGAATGTTTACGTATCTCTCCAATTGATTTTAACAGCGCGAATGCATTGTTTTATTCGGTGATTTAGCAAGTACGCGGTTGCCCAACGCGAATGTGCGATACCATCGATAACATGGTATATCAATATTACACGGCTACGTATCGTAATCTGCGCGTGTAGCGGAAAGCTCTTCCATAATCCGATCAGCCGTAACGCTCGTGGAAATATATTTTTGCACCATTTCAGCTCTCTTTTTTCCACCGGAGAAATTTCAGCGCGGCTACATATTTAACAATGCGATTACGAGACATCCCCTGAAAGATGTAATATGATACCTAATTAATGAACCGGTATCATTACTGGCACAGGTATGTAAATGTCACGCACGTCTAAACGTTGATTAAAATTGAATAATTTTCTTTTTTTTAATGAGTTCGCTCGTTGAGAATTATGAAAATTTAATAAATAGGAGTAAGTAAAATAACGAGGTCGCTAACGAAAAAATGCATTAATATTAGCAAATTAATGTACTGGTGTACAATTGGACGAGGTGTGTGAGTGGCGGCGACCGCGTCAAATTAATATAAAAATGCGTTAATATGCACGTTGTCATTTGCATTACCATTATACAATCCCACGATGTGATTATCGCATTATGGTGTATCACATTACATCTCATCTCTTAATTTTCTAGTTCATTAGTTAATACCATTCGACATAATGCCGATTGGCAGAAAAATTCATCCTCGTAGAATTTATTTAATCGCAGGCTCATATATTATTTTAATTGTGCAAGCAAGAGAAAATTTATATATTTATATTTATACATGTATTAATTTATAATAAAATACTTTTAATTTGTTTTTCCATCGCAATTGCTAAAGATAAGAATGTAACGTATCAGCGGAAATCAAAAAGGAATTTAATATGCTTAATAAATACGTTAATATCAGCAAAGTAGCTTAATCCTTAATAATTGAAATTTGCTTTCTCGTTTATGAGAATGCATTTCTCTAATCCCATTGGGATCCGCAATTTACGCCTTTGTTTACAATTTTGTTTGACAATACTCTTTGCATAGTAGATGTTATTTACATTTTTTCCGAGCGTTTATGCGTCAGAATCGCGCCTCACTATTGAAGGATAAATACAAAAGTGTGTTACGTTAACATAGACACATATAGTTCATTATACATATGTAAATTTCGCGGTATCATATTCTTCTTAAATTCACTATGCAATATAGCAATACATGCAATACGGTCATTATTTCAGAAAATTGCGAAAGAATTATTTATCGTCCTTCATAATCTTTTAAAACAATGATTTTTAATCTTTTAATGCGGAGTTGTTATTCTCCTTGCATTTTTAAAAATATATTTTAAAATCTCTTGTAAAAATTTAATTTTCCATTTCGAAATATTGAAGCACTCGAAATGTTGAAGCAAGTAATGCAAGTTGACGAATTTGTTATTTGCGGTTAGTTTAACAGAATTATTCGCATAAATGTTAAATTCATGATCCATCACTTAGCAGCACATTTGCTGAATATGCTGTATATTTAATGTATTTAATGTATTTTTTCCTATCAATTCTAATTTGAGTAAAAATTTAATTTGACAAGAATTCCTTTTCTCCTCGTTTAAATTTCTTTAATGTTTAAACTTTAAATATCTCTTTTTTTCCACTTTTCAATTAAAATTTAAAGTCACGTCGATTTAAGAGAACAAAGGAAGAATAACATTATCTCTAAAATTTATCGCTCATATTTGAATCGCGAAATTCTTTCGAATTTCGATCGTTCGTGATGAAAAGATTATTCGTATGATTCTATTTCGCTATAGAAAATTTAAAATGCATACAAAGTTACATCAGTCCGTAAATCTTCAGGGTGTAACTATCAAAGATGGTGTTGACGCATACTCGCTACTATACTTGACAGCGTTGGAAGGCGTGAAAGGAAATTATCACGTTACTTGCAGCGCCTCGTCGGCGTTTAGATTTTATCCGCGTCGATACGATAGGGCGGTACGAAGCTGATGGAAAATCGAAACCTTCCAGCTATGATGAAACTTTCTTAATTATCGATAGCACGTTATGCGAATGATGTTATTCTGGAAAAGTGGCAATGAAGAAGGAATGTGTTAAAAAATTACAAAATCATCAACTACTTATTTGCACGCATTATTAAGCTTATCAATAATGTCGATTAATTAAATTCGAGTAAACATGCCTCGCTATTTTTTTTCGAATCTTACAATTTCTGTCGTGATATGAATATAGGAACAAATATTTTACATTTTTGATATTAATTACAATTGATACAACCTTCCTTTATCGTTTTTGACATTTATTTCTTACATATTTGACGCGTCTTAGGCTTTCTCGAGCATGAAAGAAAAAGCGAAACGGACGTTGAAAGCTGGCAGGAGAAAAAGCATGAAAGAAAGTACGGCGAGGCGCGATCTGACGATAGTCAGCATCCAACGCGCGCCACACACGAACGAATCGACGAAGGGGATATTATAATGAAATCGGTTTTCGCTTAGCACGCTCTCAAGCGGCCTTTATTAAATCTGCGATTTCGTCGCCTTCTCTCCCTTCTTTTTTATTATTATTCACAGCTTGCGAACCTTGCAGCTCTATTCTCGATGGCTGCCAAAGGTGAACCTGTCTATTGCTCCCTTTCCTTCCCCTCCCCTTTTTCGTCTCTTACTTCGGACAAAATTATAATGACGTCGCCTTTAATGTTTGATAATCTCGTTCATCGGTGGTTGAGAAAAAACAGTAATATGTGTAAAGCACTTAATAGCTCGATCTATTAATTTGTTTATATTTTGCGTATATTATAGGATGTTTTCGGTTTCTCTTTATGGTCAGATCTGCACTTATATAAAAAAAAATGCTGATTTTTCAATCAAAAGGATAAAGTATTTTTCAGGTTTTTTTCTTAACCATCACGTTAATATAATAAGTTAAATTATACGAAAAAGTTGAAATGCATTCTTTGATATTTTCTAAAAATGTAATGAAAATCTAAAAATTCTAAAAATGCAATGAGAAATAGTCTACACTCCTCTAAAACTATAAATTTTTCTTTTTCTCTTTTTCCATTTCTCCACATGCAGATGAAACTGTAACATATCACCGTGCAACATCATAAAATATGTTAAAGCTTAATAAATTTCAAGTGAGATAAGAAAATATGATTATGTAAACGTAAAACAAAACGCAATGGCCATAACTTCAATTAAAATTTCTTCTCTAAAAGAAAATTTTAACCAATTATATATGAGTGAGTTTGGAACATTGACTGCTTCGCGAGTTTTGTTTAATTTAAAATCTTAAGAGAGGAGATAAATAATCTTCGAACAAAATTATATTAAGATTAGTTTCGATGCTTTTATTTTTTATTTCCATCTTCCTTTTTTTTGTGTAGTTTTTTTTAAGAGTGTGCGAAAAATGTTTCTTTCCTGATGCAATAGAAAAACTAATTTTCGGCGTGATCTGGGTTTCATCGTCGGCGCTGGAAACACGGAGAACGGAATTAGGAGAACGCTGTTAGCCGCCGGGTAAAATGGGCTTCGGGTCTCGCTTTGGCCGCGCAGTTAATTTTAGTTTCGTTTGGAACATTTTGTGTCGGCGATAGCCGCAGGCAATTCTCTTATGCTGTTCGTCGCGCGTATAGAAAAAAAATGTCGCGATGTAAAAGTTGTATTTTAAACAATGTCCCTTGATTAATAAATTATTGAAATATTTTCATTTTGTTGGCAATTATCAGTCTGCATATTCGGCCAATTTTCGTTATATTGAACTGAAACTGATTTCAGAATATATTATAAAAATGTATATACATATATACAAAATATATATGAAGATATATATTATATATCCACATCGAAATTTCTAATTGAAACAATCCGCAAATATGAATATGTACATGCTTGAACAAATTTTTAGAGACTACTCATTTTAAAACACAATGTAAATCATAATGACAAAATTAAAGCTACATCGAGGAAAATTATGAATATTTAAATGTATACATAATATATTTTACAAAGAATTTAGCATCTCCTTTCCACATGAATTTAAAAATGAAATATATCCTTACAGAGTTAAATTAGTGTCATCGATAACGTATATATGTATATATAAAAGACAATAAATAGTTCATATATAAGAGAAGAGCTACCGATCATATTTGCATATATTAATATTTACAGTTGCTTTTATAATACAATATTTTCTTAATATATATTTCCGATTATGTTAAACGCCTTAACGTTCGTGGCGTGAGCTAAGATCGCGTGCACAAACTATTAATAGTCTAATAAAAAGGTCATTGTACGATATGTAGAATTTTAATATATTTCTTTGAAAAATTGTAATTACTAAAAAATTCAATCACTAGATTTTATGAAAGATACATATACGAATAGTTCGTATATGTATTATTTATTTAAAAATATGTCTTTCTCTTTGATTATCTGCTAAACAGAGAGCACATATACATATAATAAAATTACACAAAGAGAAATAGATGTATATTTATATATGCAAAGAAGATTATATTGATATTGTGGATAGTCTAAAGGATTAGGTAAATCCGATTTGCATAGTTTATATCTTGTTGGAATACATTTATAAGTGCAAATATAATTATTATTGCATAATTTTACAAGGAAAACAACCTCTTCTATTTCTCGATATTTTAACAATTTACATACTTGTGTTTTTATTCTTTTCGATTAACTTATTTTTAATCTTGCCAAAATTTTAGAAATGTGTATCACATGTACATATAATGCTAAGAATCGATCCCTATGTCTAATTCCTATTCCCGATATATCAATAAAATTCTAGCACAAAGAGATTTAACGAACGAACTTTATTAAAATCGAATTTGAGGTGTTCACGTATTAGACGGTTAACGTGGTGGAAACGAGCCAGTAAACTCTGTGTGTGCATCGTGACAGCGAAAATATGCGTGGGCATGAAACTAAATTATTTGCATTAAGAATTCGAAAAGTGGTTAGAAACCTTTTATCAACAGTGAAATGTGTATAAAGATTAATTTTATGAGATGTTTCTTTTTTACTAATATTCAACATAAAGTTTCTATGTTATTTAATCAATAATTATATACATGTATTTGCATGTACATATGTAATTACATAGATAACGCATTGATATACGTATATCAAGTTTTTTTCGCAAGAATTTATTAAAGTGGAAATTTTATTACCTTATTGTTTAAGCTTTTTGTGCGGCGATAAGGAAGAAATTTAAGACTACATACTGTGTTAGCAAGCAAAATATTTCTATGTTGGGGTAGAAACTAGTGTGAATCTTGTAAAATATCAAAGCAATTATCATCCTCCATAATGAAAAATATAATGCTAATTGAAATACAATACTTGCAACAAGAACATAATGGAATAATACAAGAGCGGAAAAAATTTTACATTACATATATATTTTAATTAAAAACATTAATCAATATTATTTGGATCCGAGAGTTGAAAACAAAGTGATAATTAGTGAGATAATCTGATATATATGAAATTCATATTTGATATTACACCAGAAATATCAGTTACATCACAGGAATGTCAATTTTTGAACAACAGTTATGGACATAAAATATTAAAAAATAACGACATAGCAGCATAACATCGATACGTACAAATGCAATTGTATATAATGACATACTTTGCTTTTAGTGCCGATAAAATACATCGTGTTCAGAGATACGAGTAGTTATAAATAGTTTATAAATAGTTATTTACATTTATTTTTGATGGATTGCTACGAAAAATATAGAGCTTTATAAAATAATTATAGTAACATATAATAATTAATTTTACTTTTACTATTTTTTGTTTTCTATCTTTTCGCAAATTTTTGTATTTTTCCTTCATATTATTACAATTGTACATACAATAGATTTCATGTTGATTTTAGAAATGAAAATATAATTAAAGCTTGGTAAAATTTTAAGACAATTATGTATTAAAATTGTACTTGCACCATATTCACTTGTACTAAATTTAAAAATTATAGCTTTTATCTATCTTTTTCTTTTTCTTTCTCTTTCTTTCTCTTTCTCATTTGTAGGCGAGAATAAGAGGGTCTTTTTGTTCATCTATTGCCATATATTACAACCAAGAATCGATAACTTATTCGAGCGCATGGTAGTTGCAATCCTGTGAAGCATTAACCGTCTACATTTCTTCAGCATCTTATCAATTTATTATGCATGCTGTAAAACAAACTCGTATAAAAGCGAATCATAAAGGTCTTAGGTAGGTCAGCGTGCAACTCCGCAACGTCCCGTGTAATCGATGCCCCCTCGAAAGTGGGGGCGAGGCGTTGTAATACCGCGTTACTGCAGGTATTCCGGGCACGGAAATCTGCCCAGAGAATTGCATATGTCGTCATTGCGTTGTACAGAATGAAGTTTACTTCAAAGAATATGACATTGAATTTTGAAGGTAAAGACGAAATTTTCATACCGTTCTTGAATACTCAATACACGTAAGGTAATGAAAAATGGTCTTCGACGTGGAAAAAAAATTTCGCAACGATGCTCACGATATTTCGCGATAATAGCAAATTTATTCCTGATAGAAAGCTCGACGCCCGTGCAAAGATTAAATTGACCCCCGCGACGGTGTCGTAAAAGAAAGTAAGAAATGCAAAGCGTGGCGAGCCACCTGTGTAATTAGGCATAGGACGCGATAGCAGTTACGATGCCAACACGCATAAACGTGGCGTAAGATTATTTTGAAATCTGAAATGCGAAATTGTATTATCAAACAATTGTATTATCAACGGTATATCACGAATTATGTAACAAATGTGAAATGTTTGTGTGGAAAATATTTTATGTATTGATTATCTTCAACTGCATTCCAGCGATAATTACTTGAACGAGTGTTTGCATCAACTTATCTTTGTTTTTAGATTAAATAATTTCACGATGAAAATACAATGAAATAATTTCACACATATTGAATAACAGATAATCAAGTTGTTGAAAATATGCCTGATACAATAATAAGTATACGTAATAATTTTCGATTTTTAAATTTACATACTTCTTAAATATTACTAGCTTAAACTAATGCAAAAATTAATTATTGTTAATTGCAATAATTATCACGCTATTATATAACATAAAAACGAAGGGATATTATATAAAATTATTCCATATCATTTGACACTAACATCATTACGAAGAATCTTGTTATCAGTTAAGAGATAAGATGTGGATAAGACACATCTACAAGTTTATCAAATGTAAGCGATATAGGATATATCTGTAATTGTGAATTTTTTACAAGTTCGTTGCACGATATAAAGCGTAGAGTAAATCATTGAGACAAACAGTCACCATGCTTCGCTCGTGCATCTTCATTGCAGCGTTAATCGCTCTGACTGGCTCGGTCCCGATCCAGAAAGCGGGTAAAGATTGGTATAAGAACAGTCTGGTATATCAGATTTATCCGAGAAGCTATAAGGATAGTAATGGAGATGGCATAGGCGATTTGAATGGGATCACCAGCAAATTGGAACACATTGCGGATATTGGCGCTGATGCGTTATGGCTATCACCGATCTATACCAGTCCGCAGGTAGATTTTGGCTACGACGTTGCCAATTTTACCGATATCAACGAGGAATATGGTACCTTAGCCGACTTTGACAGACTCGTAGCGAAAGCCAAATCTCTCGGGTTGAAAGTACTCCTTGATTTCGAACTGAATTATAGTTCAGACAAGCATGAATGGTTTAAGAAGAGCATCCAACGGATCAAGCCTTATGACGAATATTATGTCTGGCGTGACGCAAAAATAGTAAACGGCGTTAGAAGACCGCCGAATAATTGGTTGAGCAACTTTGGAGGCTCTGCTTGGGAATGGAACGAGGTACGAAAACAATATTTCCTGCATCAGTTCGCTGTCGGACAACCGGATTTCAACTATCATAATGCCGATTTGCGACAAGAAATGAAGGACGTGTTGACATTTTGGATGAAACGCGGCGTAGAAGGTTTTCGCTGTGATGCCCTTAATTATATGTACGAGGATACTCGTTATCTGGATGAGCCCCTATCAAACGCACCTGGAGTACCAGATAATGACTACGACTATTTGGATCATATTTATACAAAAAATCTCCCCGAGACTTATGAAGTCCTCAAAACCTGGAGACAGCTGATGAACGATTTCTCCGCGACTGCCGACACAAAGATGATCTTGACTGAGGTTTACGCGGATTTGGATTTAACCATAAAGTACTATACATCGGGCTCGACTGTGCCCTTCAACTTCATGTTTATTTCGGATCTAAACAACAAGTCCAGCGCGCCTGACTTTAAGCGCTTCATCGATCGTTGGATAAACAATATACCTGACGATCCGTCGTACGTCGCGAACTGGGTAGTAGGTAATCACGATAATCATCGAGCAGCTTCCAGATATGGCGAGAAACGGGCTGATCAACTTTCCATATTATCGCTCATTTTACCCGGCGTAAGCGTGATTTACAACGGTGACGAAATTGGCATGCTTGACAGGAATTTTACGTATGAAGAAACCAAGGATTTCGCCGGATGTAATGCTGGACCCGACAGGTATTAATACGAGCAGAAACATATCTGAATTCTATTACATAATACGTAGCAAATTTGTAAAATCCATAATGTATTTGTGAATGCATATGCTTTATATATCTTATACTACCATTTTGAATTTAATGATGTAATAGAAAATCGATTACTTAAACCAAAAATACTATTACTAAAGATTATTAGTTACAGTTCTTAAAATTTAATCAAAATTTTTGTATATATATTTATTTAAGGTTTTTATTGAGATTTAAAATTAAATAATTAATTTAATAGTTCTAAAAGCTACTAGGCCAAGGTAATTAATTTAAATTAATTAAATTAACTATATATATAATAATTAATTTAAATTAATTATTTTGGCCTTGGTAGCTTTTAGAATTATTAAATTAATTCTTTTATTTATAATGCGTGTATAAAATATGTATTATTTATTTTGATAATAAATAATAAAATTGTTTAGAATCTCTTAATAAATCTCATTTACGTTTCTAAATATATACATATTTATATCACATGTATCGTTTAATATAAATTTATTTTAAATTCTATTTGTTAAAAAATAACTTTTTACGACACTAACTAATTTAACTAATTTAATTAATTTTAACATTATTTACGTTTTTAGATATTATCTGAAATCGCGAGATCCGGAAAGAACGCCTTTCCAGTGGGACAACAGCACCAGCGCCGGTTTTTCTACGAGCAATAAAACGTGGCTTCCCGTGAACAGCAATTACAGAACTCTGAATTTAGCGGCGCAAAAAACTGCGAGCATATCTCACTACAGAGTATTCGTGGCCCTGGCGCAATTGAAGAAGAAGCCCATCATTGAGCGAGGCTCTCTGGAGACCGTGTTGGTAACCGAGAAAATTCTAGGAGTCATACGACGATACGAGTCATCCGTCGTAGCAGTCCTAGTTAACTTTGCCGACACACCGGTCACCGTCGACGCCAGGACTTGGATGAATATCCCGGATCAGATGATCATCTATGTATCCAGCGTTCATTCCAAGCTAGTTCCAGCCTCACTGGTTGACACGACTAACATAACCGTGCCTGGTTCGGCCTCCATCGTGCTTACCACAGATTTGAATTAGCAAATTCCTGCTTATCTCATACTCATGGATAACTCTCTAGTAAAGGGAAGTTTCGGTTATACATGTGTAAATGTATAGATAAGTTATTTTTTCGACAAGCAGATCGTCTTGTATTAATCTGAGAAATATTCGAAATAAATTTTTATCTCATTGAAATATCATTTACTGGTTAAATTTATTCGTTATTGTATATGTAATAGTAAGAATGTTGGAAAAACAAGTTATCGTTATCAATTGATCAATTGGTTATACGAGTTTATCAATTAACAGTGAAAGATATTCTAACGTATTTTTTTTCTCTTCTCTCTCTCTCTCTCTTGCTCTTTTTCTTTTTTCCCTCTGTGTTATTAGAAATTTTTCAGAATTTCTTATACAGTATAAAAGCGCATCGGAATTGTCAATCGTATTAATCATTCTGTTTTGCCTGCATATTTTAATTACAACACTGATTGTTCGAACTACTTTGATATCGATCGAGAAAACAAGCAAGAATTGGTATAAAAATAGTCTAGTGTACTATACCTATCCAAGAAGGACAATAATGGAAACGGTATAAGCCATAGATGATCTAAATGGCATCACGAGCAAGTTGGAATACATCACCGACATCGGCGCGGATGCATTATGGCTGTCGCCGATCTAGTCCGCAGTTCGACTTCGGCTATGGCATCGCCAATTATATCGATATCGACAAAGACTATGATACCTTGGCCATTTCGACAGAATCGTGGCAAAGATAAAACTTCTCGGGCTGAAAATAATCCTCGATTTCGTGCCGAATCACAGCTCTTACGAGCGCGAATGGTTCAAGAAGAGTGTCCAACGCATCAAACCCTGTGTTACAACGCGTTGTAATACCGCGTTACTGCAGATATTCCGAGCACGGAAATCTGCCCAGGGAATTGCATATGTCGTCATTGCGTTGTCAAATATTCAAGTCAATCTAAAGGGTTGGTGGTTCTCGCGGTTAATTATACCTCGAACTAATCTAACCAATCGAATATGAATCTGCTGTTTAATATCATAATGTGTCGTTGACCGGGATTTAAACTACAAATTGTTTGATTTAAAATTCTTGATAATACAGTCTCATGACAAAGATTTAGTTGTGCTTGAACAAACTATTAATTATATGTGAAATATTAATTGTGGAAACCAATTTTATGATAATGTGCGTATAGTAATTGTCAAATATCGGAATATATTTTTGTGTCATATTTCAAGTGGATCAATGTTTAAAAATTGGATGATTACAAAATGTAATAAAATTCAAGCTATAATCAACATTAATAACATTAATAATAAAACTAATTAAGATTTACAGTTGGCCTTAATAAAAATGATATTTCATTTACGATATCTCATTACATAAGAGTGATATCTCATTTGCCGCATATTCATAGTATAACATATTTATTAAATTTACGTGTAAAAATATAAAATTATTCGTTCACATTCATCAATTACTCCAATAATACCCTTAGATTTGAGAGAGAAAATTTTATTTTAAATTTATAAAGTGGCAGTGAGTGACATTTAAAGGGAAAGAGAAAGATGGAGAGAATATATTAATGATATATCATTTTTTTGATACAATAAAACTTTTTTGTAAATTAAGAGCTATAATATCTTGTTATATATTACACCAATAAAACTCTAGGACCACATGATTTATGCAGAATGCACACATTGCATGCGTGATATAACTTCAACTGGGTTGCTTGTTGATTCACAATGGTCACGAGTTGGATTTGATATTTAGACAAAGAAGGTTAATTTTATATACTTTGCGTGCGCAAAAGCGAATAGTGGATATAACGATACAAACGATATAACGATACAAACGATATTTCAGTACGTAAATAAATTAGCCTTTTTATAGCTCAAAAAGAGAAACTAAATTTTCTTTTTTCTTCTTTTCTTTACAAAAGTTAACTTAGTATTGTGTGTATTATGTGTTTTTCCAAGATAAAATTTTAAAATTTAACTTAGTTTTTTTAGTGAATGCGGATTTCGACATATACGTATATATAATAAACTGTAAATGCGCGCAAATTTTGCATAAAGTGCGTTTGAAATGAAACTATCTCTCACATATGAGATTTCATTTAATTCTAAAGTAGCGAAATATATACACATATATTCATATTATTAAAATCCATTTTATATGTTCGGCGAATTGCTGCAGATCAAAGCGAAAATGCGGTGCTAATGTACAATTTAGCTACAAAGTAATAGACGTAAAATAGTTAATCATTACACGTATGCTATATATAAAATATTTGTGATTTCGATATTGCAGATAATTTATACTTTTATGTATTTAGAGACACTCCAATTATGTTTCATACATTTGCGTTATATACCATTACCTTTAAAATAAATTTTAATCCTTTGATATTATACAATGTGTGTATACTCGATATACTGTAATAGTACAATCGATTCATATGGAATTACGTTAAACAAATCGGTTACAGTATTTTCTGAATTTCACAGATAAATAATAATTAATTAAAAACGAAAATGTCTACATGCTGACATGGATATAAAATGAAAAGGGTTGAAAAATTTAAAATCAATATTTCGTGACAAGAATTCCGTGATAATCAAATTTCGCCTAAGTATTCTCAATAATTATTCTTTGTTCGGACAGTGACACATCGCTTGACATTATCGTCAAGGAATAGTGGCTGTCAGCAAAAATGCATTTTGCCACGCGATTGTGTTCCGCGACATTAAAAAAAATGCTCTAATGACCTAATTAATTACGCGAGGAAAAAACTTCGGTCCGGTAAATTTTAAAGTCTAGAGGAAGTGACCGCGAGAGAGCAAGGCATCTCTTTATTGTACGCTTGGCACAAGTTTCGTGAGACCCTGGAACACGATATCGAGCTTGGTCGAGCTTTTTCGTCGAGCGAGGTCACATAAACAGTACGATGCAGCTTAAAGAGGAGCTTACGGAGAAATACGTTCGCCAACAGGCGCGTTGCTTGAATTACTGAGAAACGCGTGCCGCTGCCGCAATCTCGGCGAGATTTTTCTCATTATTTATTAATCCTTGAACAACGTACCGTGGGGGTTCAACGGACCTCACCACTTTCTCGCTTTACTAGACTTGTCGTGCACAACAGAGAATATCACATGCACTCTCTATTATGTAAAATATAAATGTAAAAAATCTTTTCAAATTTTGCGTTTTTTTATCCCGACAAAAAATACGATTTTAAGTAAGACTAATTCTCCATCATTTATAATGTTTACTGCCAGAAATATCAATTTACAAGAGCTTAATTTGATGTTACAATATTTATTTTGAAAGAATACAGGTATATGGAAATTAGCTACCTCATTAATTACAATATTTACTGCAACATTTATCAATTATATCTTCCTTTCTTAATATTACAAAAGTATACCATGTTATTATTTACATAATTCGCAATTTAAATATTTATCTATATAATTTGAACTTATATAATTTAATCTATAATTAGACCAATTCTCTCTATATTGTAGAATTATAATCTAACGGAATAGCATGGAACTTTTGATCCTATATTAGTTAAATCAAACTGCTCTAAGTCGGCTTTGTCGATTTTACAACCATATTCAGATTTAGCTTTAGTTATGCGATCAATGCACTACACAAATATATAAAATGTTTGTACGAAACGTGTACGCAGGGGCTTAATAATGTGCACATAAAAATTTCAACACTCGCAAAAACGCGAATGGAAAATATAACAAAGTACGTAGAATCAAAACTCGATTTTATTCAGGAAATAAGTCTAGTATCGTCATTTTTGGACAATGCTGGAGAGTACGCGATGCACGTTCCTAATATCTCTCTGTAACGTTACAATGCAAAATCTCCATGATGGAAGACTACATAATGCGAAGACCGACGCGCGTTATTGTCCATGAAATCCGCGAAACTATTCGAAGGCAACCGCTTTAAGGTTGAACCTTTATCCTTCGATATAACGCGCATGTGCGGATACACTATTCTCCAAGGTACTGCAAATGAAATTCTATCTGGATATCCTTTTGCTAGTGAAACCTCAAGGTCTTTCCGCGAAAACATATCTCCCTTATGACGGCTCCTCTCGAGCGAGGCGCAGCGAAAGGTGCTGGTTTTGAATTTTCCGGGTGTGGCGTAATGGAAGCTCGCGTGTATTCGCGACCTAAGTACACGCGACACGGTTATGCACGCCAATATTCCCCTTTCGATCGGCAGCGAATAAAGTAAGCTCGTGTCGGCCTCGTATTTTTATATTCGCCAACAGTCGTGCTAAAGTAGACGGTTATCAAACAGAACTCGCTCGCATCGGTCAAATGGCCCCTGTAATTTGCACCGACTTTTATTTACTTTATCACACATGTAGTAATAAACTCGCTTTTTGGGATGCATGCTATTAAATTTTCATTAGCGTACTGCGGATTTTGGCTCGGCAAAACTTTATTTATTTGCATTTTTGTTTGAACTCCACCCGTAATTTTTTCCAATCAATAGAATTATCAAATTCGAGCATCGATATGGGATTTTATTGGAGAGCTTATTCAATTTCTAATTTCTCATGGGAATCTTATACAAAATAAAATCTCGTTGCGTGTTTTTTTTTCGCTCCGAAGGAGACACGTAATCACGAGTTCAATAAATATTGTGAAAATAATTTTCAATTTTTTTTCATTTCTAGGAGATTGCATAATCAATCTGAAATATTAATTATTTTCGTGATTAAATGCTTTACATTATATTTTTTATCAGTATAAATATTTAGTATTAGATATTTCACAAAATTTTATTCGAAAATTCGTAATTTGTCAATTTTTTAAAACTACTCTTGATATTGGATACTTCAAATAATTGCACATCGTGACGTACATAATCTAGGTAATGGCATCACCGTTGCGTGTGAACTATACGAATAAAACGGACAATGAACTTTTTGATTATTATAAAACATTTAACAACTTGTTGCAACTCCTTGAAAAATATAGTACAACATATACATATTTATCTCCGATGATTAACACGCTTGGAAAATTGATTTTCTTCATGGCTTAAATAGATACGTCGGATTTGAAATTTATGTCGTTTCAGTGCGTGCCAGTAAGACATTACCAAATGGATTAATTCAACACCTTTTTTTCCTTTCATTTAAACGTATTATTATCGAAATAGTGGCTGTAAAGTATCCCTGTAGAAGGAAATTTTGTTTTCAAAAATTATCATCTAAATTGGCATTGCTCAGTATAACTTTTTTCCAACATTATTTGTATCCGTTTCTTTTCGCTTTTGTATTCGGTTGTGCTCGGTAATAGTTCTTCATCTTGTCGGATTAGATATTGTACTGGTTTGAAAATTTATTGCCTGTTGTATTTTCTGTACGAAAAGTATAAATCTCGCGCAACTTTAAGCGTTGAATGCCACGATGCGGGATAAACCGCTTTTATAGTATCATGTTGTTCGATTAGCCGATTCGCAATTATTGGAGAATGTTTCGCGGTAACACCTTGATAATGCGGTGCTGCCGCATTTACACATAAATTATCTACTAGTAAATGCATCAGTTGAATCGGCAAAATCATAATTTTACGTCAAAAATTGGAACGAGTTACAAATATAATTGGAGAATATCGATTAGTTTTATAAATTTATTTCTCTTTTTAAATAAGTAAAAAAATATCCATTTTTTCTGACATCCATTTTCTCGTGATAATAAAATATCGAACCAAATTTAATAAAATTTAATTAAATTTAATTAAATAATTTGAAAAGCTTTATTTTAATCATGAAAGTAAATTTAATCTATATTTTACTGATTACAATTTTAATGTATTATTTATTTAATATAACGTACAATTTGGTCTGAATCTAATCTGAAATCGGACTAATTATAACTCTAAATCTTGATTTCTACTTCAGCAACATGATGTGTAAAATTTAACCTACAAAGCGTTTAACGTTCTTTGTTCGCTATTCTTTTTTATATGCAACTTCAATTCAAATTCAAAAAGTGCCTTTGCATTTAAATTTTGTCCTGTTTAGAGTCATTTATTTGTAATTATGTCCACCAATTATATGGAAGTAATATGGAAATATTTTGTAGTAATGTTACTTAGATATAAAAAAGTACTTCAATTTTTTTTGCAAAGATGACATAAATTCTTCCAGAATTTCGTTTTATAACATGTAATGTCTCACAAATGATAGAGTAATCGGAAGAGTGATCGTTTTATACATATCTTCAATATTCCCTTTTGCGTGTGAGATAAGATTGTTTTAACAGCAATTTCCTATTGATTTCCAGAAACGTCCGATTGTTGGGATGAATACAGTGCTTGCAGTCGACAGATCGAACAAAAATTACAGGCGATACCGACTATAGGATTGTAGCAATTTGCAGAAACTCGAGGTCAGGTATATATAAGTTGCTGTGTCGGAGGACCCTGAAAGAACATACGACCTTCCTCTTCGTCTATATAGCTATGTATCGATCTTGGTGCAGACGTCGTGTCCGACAGGGATAGAAACGTTATCGGAACACAATTGCATGCCCCGCTACTTTTATTTTTGGCTGACACGATATGCCACTGTAATGGCCACACAGATTCGACTGTAAGCGTGTGCTTACACATTTACGACGCTTAATCCTCTATTCGCGACTTGCATTCCGAGTGTCATTGTGATTGCATCATCACTGTTTCGTTTATTTTTAATCCTTCTCTTTCTTCTTTTTTTATCATGCTTAATCTCGATTTCTTTTAAATTAAGTCTCTAACAAATTAAACTAGATGTATATTTCACGTATCTATCAAATTAAATTATTTTGATAAATATGTGAAATATACATCCAGTTTAATTTGTCAGAGATCCTATTTATATTAGTCGTGCTCGAGAATAAGTGAGAAAATGTCGTGTTCATATTAGCCTTGTCGATAGTTCAGGAAACTTTCGACAGAACTCTTTTTTTAACCTGAAACTTCTCGTGTTTGACGTGACTAGAGGGTCGTCATGATTATGCATTTTCATGAGCAATTCCTCGTACATTTCCTAAACAGGATGTTTAAGAAGGTCACGGCTCGGTAGCAAGGATCTATCCTCGGGGGGGTTTAAAATCAAATCTACGGCTGGTAGCACATTCAATGATTCGGAAACGTTCCGCGTATAGAAATACTAGTACGCTTTAAGAAACTTTACAGTAGATTTATAGAGACTCACAGAGCATTTTCGTATGTTTTAGTCAGTTACCTTGTTTTCAACAGTTGGAAAATTATCTTCTTGTTACATCCATTTATTGTTGCTTTGCAGTTTTAGTAGAGCTACTAAGATCTATATAGAACAGCTTTGCAGTTGCAGCTAAATTGTTTGACATGTCTCGTACGCCGTTCTGGCGTAACTAAGTTCGCGCTTGTTTCCTGGATTTTGACATGACCCGCGGCAAGAGTATCTTTGTAGAATTTGATTGTAACGCGCGCGAAATGCTGTTAATGACAGTTCTTGAAAAAAAAATGACTTAGGATTTTTATCAAATCACGACAACTAAGGACTTCGTTTCATCGGTTGTTTCCTCGAATAAGTTTATTACATGTACGTAACACCTACATACTATATATCTATTTTTGTGTCATATTTCTTCCTATGTTAGCTTACCAGTAGTAGTTTTGTTATATAGTACAGAACTATTGGTAAGCTAACATAGGCGAGCAAAATATTTTTAACCATAAAAAAAATTTGCAAAAAATACTTTGAAAATAAATATAAACGAAATCCCTGTGCGCGTCATATGAAATGAAACAGTTAAACTGTGTTATATTTTTCCTATAAAGCGCAGAGGTATCGCGTAGAGGTATCGCACACAATTCGGTTCCTATATAATAAATTTCTTTTCTTTCATAAATTGATATTAATAACCTTTCCGCAATCAATATCAATCTTTGGTTTTACTGCGCTGTAAATAATGATCAAACTAATATCAGTAGTAATGAAAGGTAATTTGGTTGAAGCACTAGAAGATATCAGACTTCTTTTATTTTCATTTCCTTGACGCCATTGCGGGCAAAATTGATCGCAATAACGTAATTAATAGAATCTAAAGAGATTTAAGTTTCATCTTTTTTTCTTATTGGAACACCGCCTTCTTTCTGTACGTATATCTTTATTAGGAAAATCGAGTCGTGATTTCGAGTTGAGCGCAAAGTTTTGCTCCGCTGGCTTTGTTACGTAACTTGGTTTTGTCACATCGAATGACGGATCGCGAGAAAAGCTGGGGCTTAGAAAGAAATAAAGGAAGATGGATCGGCTATTAATATCCAATTACAATTTCTCTTCATATAACTATATTCTCTATATAGTTCTTCCGATGAGTATTTGACTAAATGAAAGGATGTTCTCGATAATATCGCTTCGCTAACCAATTGTCGAGGACAAATACCGTTAATAGCACGCCTCGTGCATTGTATGCGGTGCACAGAATACCTAAATCGAAAGTCACGCGCATATTTGAATACCTGTATTTGGCATTGCCTCGGTCAGTATAATAACGAGCTAGAAGTAACCTCATGGGGATTCTAACTAATTTGGCTCTTCTGTTTAATCTACGATGAGGAGGATACGAAATTCAAAATGCACATATACGCTCACTCACCCACACGCATACTGTTTAAATTTCAATTCTACCAAGTTTTGAAATCGTATTTATTCGTCTAACCCGAATTGTGCTCGAATTCTCGAATTCAAACTCGAATATAGATGTAATAGCGCTTGGACCATCTCTGACTAGAATAATGAAAAATTGGGAGTTGCGCGAGAATTTATGGTAGACATTAAAGGTAGAAATGTGGGCTTCTACTATTTCCCTCAGTATTTGAATTCGAGGAAACGGTGCGATATCGGCATGTGAATCCCTTAAAATTATAGTTATTATGACATATAGGATCTTCAAATCATCTTAAAGTACGAGATGAAACGAAAGCGGACACTTTCAAACACACAAATCATAATCGATTAAATCGAAACAAAGATAAGCCAAAGAAATTTATATCTGTAGTTATGTGCAATCAACATTCGCAATTATGTGTAAATTAGTCGAATCCCCTAATGTTTCTAAAAAAAATATGAAACTTCTGAAAATAAGAAATGTTATAAATGATTTAATTATGTTTTAAATGAAAATTTTAATTAAATCTATAAATTGTATAATATGAGAAAATTATTAATAAATTCAAACTATAATATGTATGAGATGCTATTAATCAAATTATGTTATATAATTCATGCAAAGAATATGAAATGTATTAAATATTAAAACAGTGAACTGTTTAATATAATATATACAAATTTTGAAATTTTATAATTTTGGAAATGGGTTTTTTGCACCATTAATCTTTTATTCAATTGATGATTAATAGAAAAAGAGAAATTTGCTTAAATATATATGGTGTTGAAGTATTTATAGCAGAGCTTATTGAGTTTTATTGAAATGCTTTGATATGATTTGTAGCAAATCAATACAGTTGAACACTGTGAAAGCTTCTATTTTATAAAACATAATCACCTTTAAATATCCGGAGCGTTAATTATGAATTAGATAGAAAGTTGTGCCGATGTTTTATGTTTAAATCGACAAATTTTGGTGAAAAAATTTCTACGTATTTTTTATTATCGTACTTTTTTATCCTTCGCTTTGTGCAATACGATTGAGTATTCAATAAAGGAAAGTTTTTCAATTTACGTATCCTTTTTTTCAGCAAAATAAATTGAATTATCGTGTTATAGATGAGTAAATTAGTTTTTATAGTTCCTATTGTATTGCTAAAAATATAGGTAATTTTATTTTTATTAAACCTCTGAAAAAAATAAGAATAAATATTCAATGTACGTATTGCAAATTTCACGTTTTAAACATCAACAGTTGAACAGAAAACCCTTTTTCGTCACTTTTGTTTCACGATTACTGATGCAATTTGTTGAAATTAGAAAGAGTTATGTAATTTCTCTCTCGCGCATTTTAAATTTAATCTAATTGCAACATAATCCTCTGCGAGTGTCAGATTTAATCTTAAGAATTAACCAAGATCATGTTTTGGTTGTTTTCCATTTTTGTAGATAAAAATGTTGTCTACCTCGCACGGGGGGGGGGGGGGAGGAAATAAAAAAATGATCTCTTTTTTATTTCCTTCAATTTTCACAACAGTCTCAATTTTTGTTGGTGTTAAAAATGTTAAAGTCATCTTTGATTTTATGCATAGTGCAGACAAATAGGAAACAATTTGTTTATGGATAAAAAGAAAAGGCTTTTACATTTTTCCTGCATTTTTATAATTGGATATAACAATTTAAAGAAAACATTAGGAAACATATTCTTCTGAGTACTTCGCGTTGTGCTAAACAAAGAGAAGTTTAGAACTTAGAGAAGTTTTCATTGATTACATTATCTCGAAGATATCATTAGAACATTATTATAATAATCCTTGTAGGATTTCAAATTTAACTTGATCGCTCGATTCACGAAGCGATATGTATTATTTAATGACGTTTCCCATTTTTCATGCGTGCTGCAAAGAAAAAAACTGGCGTAACCTATCTGCGTACGGGATCATGAAAAATAATATCTACCATACACGACACACTTGACTCGTGCTTAACTCGACGCACGAGGTGCGATTTTGTTCCAAAGCTCGTGGCATCAAACATCGATCATCGATTCGTAACACACATTCGTGACGGAATATACTGCGATTTGCAGGAGAGCAAAACTCGAAAGTCGTAGACCGACTTTATGAACGTCACCAAAGTGTCAACGAGACTCGAACAAATGTAGGGTAATCAAACGTAGATAAATCAAAATCACATAACATCACGGAGATACGATCACTCGAACGGACGTTACCTCATTCCTATGCAATCATAGATCATCGATAGATCCCTCCGTGTTGCTCGATGCACTATATCACACACACTATACTACTGAAAATGAGAGTGAACGTCCCTCACCACTAAGTCCTCTCGTGCCTTCGGTCCGATCACGTGTAGTAAATAATCACTGAGGTGACGCGTATCGTTGAGATTGCGAGTGTAATCGGAGTAAAAAAAGATCGAACGTGATTATGACGTATGAAAACATTGAATCGGAGCACACGTGGTGCCGCGTCGTGCGTCCACGGTAGACTGGCGCCCGCTTGTTCGTCTGCCTCGTTCCTGACTCTCCCTACTGCCTGCCTGGTTGGCTGAATGGGGTGCCTGGCGGGGCTGCTGACTGGATGGTAGCGAGCGTGCCGGTTGCCCGAGTGTCAAATGACCTTTCTTAGCGATGCTTAGCAGCGAGTGTTTATGAGTTCGCGATGCAATTTATTCTTATTATGTACACCGGGTGTCTCGCAAGATTTGCGTTACTTCAGATACGTGAATATACGGGCGATTTTTCACCAGCGAGGGAGAATTAGATTGGACGTTGTTTCTACGCTTCGCATTATTCTTAGCATTAAAAAGTGCCTTCGTAATTAAGTCGTTTAAATTCTTTATCTAAAGTATATTTCTAATTAAATTCTTTATATAAAGTATATTTCTAATTAATTAATTATTTACTAATATTAGATTTTTAATTGTTTGTATTCCTTAAATTTAAAACGTATAATTAAATTAAATTAATATTAGATAATTTCGTAAATACAACTCATGCTCACGCAATTTAAGTTCTAAATAAACGAAAGATCGTAAATTTGTCAATAAATACATTCTTGAAGTCCATTTCAAATCTATTAAAATATGTACTTAAATACTATTAATTATTTTTCTTTTAAAAAATAAAATAAATATTTTTTTTAAACAGATATTGTGGATTTAATAAAATAAAATTGTATAACAAAGCATAAGATTTATATACAAAAGTTTTAATAGAAGAGTTCAATTAAAATATTAAGATGACTTGATTTCTTATTTCTTAAATGGAATCGAAAGATTTGTGGATCTCTGTCATAGTAAGAAAATTGGATTTCAGATTAAAAGACAAAATATAATGAGATAGAATTTTTCACTTTTATCAATATTTGATTTATCATGACTTTTAAATAAAAAAAGAAAATGTCAAATAAATTTATGATTTTTTAAATAAATTTATACTTTTCGTTAAATACATTGTTTTCAAATATGATAACGTATGCAATTATACTGAATATAATTAATTACAATCATATATATAATAAATTAATCGTTATTTATTAATTGTACCATTTGTAGCGTTCTATCGATGCTAATGAAAATCGATAAGCATCAATATTTATAAATTAACAATATTGATGTATATTATATTAAAAGATATGCAATGTACATAACATAGAACGCTAAGAGGAGAATATATATTGCAATGTCGAATTTGTTAAATCTGTAAGATGTATGTAAATTCGAAAATTATGCCAAAGTAGTTAATTCCAACTTTCCTTACATACACTTACGTTGCTCAGCTCTCGACTCGCACTAATTTTTCAACTTGAACAAGGTATTTAGCTGTCTGTCTCGCGTCAGTCAAACTCCTCGTTACATCGTTATGCCTTGATAGCTCTGCGCCTTCATTACTGTGATAAGCTTCGTTGGGGGTCTGTGCTTGATCGTTTCGAAATACTTTACCTTCAACTCGCACGTGAGAACGTTCCTATTTTCTCGGACGAAAGTGGCCGAGGGTATAATGTAAAATAGTGTATCGATTACAAAGAATTACTGTCGCATTGCTGCATCGATTTATATATTTTTATTATGTATTTATGTATTTTTTTCATTTTTCGGCTATATATATTTTTTCATCTTGGCTTGATAGACATAATTATTTTAATATATATTTGGTCCAACCAGTATAATTTCTGTCAGTCAAACATTTGAACATATAATGTAATAATAATATGTAAATTTATGTTCGCTGTCAACTTATACATATTTAACAGATATCTTCATTTTTTCCTTGTATTATTTTATATTTATTCGTTTATATTTAATATCAAATTTCCAGCAATATAAACGATCGAATTTAGTTTTCGATCATCAGCTACAAAAAATGGAAAGAATTTTGAACATGGCTTTGTAAGCGCGCATATAAATTAAAATCTTATGTGTTAAACTTTAAAGTGCACTCTTTGGAAATTTAATAGCATATTAATAAATCATTTAGGAATTGAACGCGCGACTTAGGGCTTTTATTACTTTCAAAAGTAATCAAGACGAAAAGTACGACTGTGTTATTCAGAAAGTTCGACTCTAGAAGATTAAAGCCTTTCGCCGTTAATACTGAATCTTGTAGCAAATAAGAGTTGAATATTTCTTGTTAATGCACTTTCTTATTTATTTTGCTTAAATAAAATTTTAGATAGTGATAAAAAATTGATATATTTTGAAAATATTTTTATTAAATTATATTCACAAATATTTTAAAGTTATATAATTAATAATATAATTAGAGATTTTTTTAAAACTAATGCTGTATAAAATTCAGTCTATGTAAATAAGATTTTGCATTATTAAGTATGTGACAAACTGTATAAAATCACAATTATCATTATAACATTTAGATACATGTTTTAATTATAGTATGTAATCTTTGCTAACAAAGTAGAGTTCTGAATTAAACTAGAGCTCTCCTTTTGCCCACAAGCTTTTAGAAGTTGATTGAGCTTGTAAATCGCATCCTTCACATCGTCAAATCACTGTAAAGTGCTCAAGTTCTGTTCATTCCGGAACGCCCCGCCTTTCACTAGCGAAGCTGTAACGCTATGCTTTGGAACGTTTCGACTGCTCGTGTTCTGCTCTAGTTCGATTTCACGTGATACATTACCGCCCTAAGACACACTTTAGCAAAACGCAGATTCCACATCGTACACACACTTCCATGATTCTGTTTCTACATCTATATCCTTTTATGCGCACAAATCCTCTTACATTCATGATCCTGAATGAGGAAAAAAATTCTGTTTCTCTAACAAGACTTATATTTTATGTACCGGCTATCTTATAAATTTAATTATTAAAACGTTTTATCAAGTTAATAAATTCTTCAAATGCGAAAGCCGGATTAAATTAAATACAGATTTATTAAATCCTTTGTGTGTCCTGCACGCTTGACACATGTGCAACGTTCTTTTCGAATAAACAGAGAAACAGGGTGCTTTTAAGTATGCTCTTAAGTATGTAAATATATTCCACTTTCAAAGTTACTCGCGTCGTACCGTTCAGAAGAATATGAATATGGCAAAGTAGGCTATAAGTTGGATTATGTTTAAAATTATCTCCATATTTATGCTAATATTTGTGAGGTGCTACACAGCCTCGCATCGCAAGTATGCACGTGTAAATAAACAAATTATGCAATATAAAAGAGTATCGTGAAATTAAACGGTCTCTAAACTTTGTTGTGTGTCGCATATTTGATAAGAGCATATTTTACATATTTCGCATATATCACGTCTTGTAGAATATAACAGTGAATCACGTAATTCTCTGTCGGACATGCCGCCATTTACCCGGAGTATGACGTTATGGTAATTCTAGTGATGTGCAGATCGGTGCTTGTTGAGACACTGAATGAGCTTTCAACAGGAATCAAGTAGTTTCCGTACAAATGTTCCGTCCTTTAATAATTTAATCCAATTATATTAGGAGTTCTAGGACTTTAGTCAACCGAAACTATTTTACAACTATGTAACTCTAAGCTGTTTATACAAAGTAGAATAATTTCTACTACATTTGTGCAATAAGAAGAATATTCGATATCAAAATCACCTTTATAATGTATTACATAAAGCGCTCGCGTGACGCGCTAATCTTTTTCTCATTTTTTACAGAACTTTCAATTGGACAATTTTTTCACTTTGTACTTTGTAATTGTATGTGAAAGTCTGTCAGCGAAATTGTATTCTCAGACAAAACGTAGAACGATACTGTCGATCTTCAAAACGAAGTTTTCCGCCGGTATATCAAACTTTTTTAACAGTTTTCATCCTCTTATTTAATATAATTGCTACGTGCATGCTATCTGTCTTTCGCAATTCTTAGTATTTTCTGCGACATGCTTCTTCAAGGTGTGTTGAGTATCTACGACAGGTAATTCTGACCTATCCGTCACGCGTATCTGAACGATACGAGAGATACGATGCGCGCAATATCTTTTCTCTCAAAAGTATCATGAACTTCAACTAGTACCGTCTTCAAGTAGTACAAGAGTAGCTCTCGTATAAATTTGCTCTTGTATAAATTTGCTCCTCGTTTCTAACACGATACACAATGATTCGATTAAGTGAATAAAACGATTCATTGAAATGTGATTTTCCCATTTTATTACGAATATATCAATAAATAATAAAAAAGCTAGTAAATTGAGACAAGTATCAGAAAATGTAAAAAAATTGAAATACATCGTGGGACAAAAGTAAAAATTTTTAGTTTCATCAGATTATTGCATATCAATAATTATAATATTGCAAAAATAAAAAATACAAGCTTTTATATTGCTTCTCAAATGCTTTGTACGTAGAGGCTTTTGTAGAGGGAGACTAATGAAATATTGTCCTACGTGAATCATCTATATAATTAATTAAATTCCATACTTTGCGGATGATTTGTGCCATTATTAATGGATATGTGAAACAAAGTTGACAGTATATACATAAATGCGAATTATGGCGGCACTTGAATTAAACGACAAAGCGGGGTGGAATCACATTTCAAGTCTGATAGATAAGCATTAATATAGAGACGAATTGTGAAAATGCGCGTGGACGTTGGTTGAAAATTAAGCGACGGAAAGATCCGTAAGCTAAACGCGGTGGCAATATTTTTCCGCGATACGCATACACATGCGTCACGAAATACGTCGATGTATCACGAATACGCGCGCGATGAGCATTCCGCCGCCATATATTTTCAAATGTAACGTACGCGTGCGAGTTACACACGAATATCATCCGCAAGGACTCCCATTAATTGTGACCCGGCTATCATCGTCATTCGAACGTGCTCGCGCTGCTCGATCGCCTATTTGTCACCCGCCGATTTGCGAAAATGATCGAAATCTGCCGCGCGCGAGCTTGTCAACCGCGATTTTCCACAGCGCGTTTTCGCAAAGAGCAAAAAACAACATTCGCCTACAGCGTAGAAAAAAACTCGATTCGTATTTGAATTCGCTCTTTTTTTTCTGCCCAGTTAGTCTAAGTGTTGGTACGTGAAATTTCGCTGACGTTATTGTTTGAAGCGGTAGTTGAAATCAACGAAATGTAATATGCATGCTAATCGCGAACACGATATTACGTGTATGCCATCAAGACAGAACGTGCGAATATATGACCATAATTAGACATTAGAATTATGTAATAAGTTACATTTCTCTCTCTCTCTCTCTCTCTCTCTCTCTCTCTCTCTCTCTCTTTTTAATACTATATATTAAATTAAATTAATAGATCAGTTATTTTTTATAGGATTATTAATATAGGGTGATTTTATAAGATATTGATTAATTTAAAGAAATGCGTATGTGCGCTAAAATATTTGAATTTTCTTCTAAAATATTTTAAACTTTATATATTTTTGATGAAAAATATTATTTGTAAAATACCTTCATCCAATAGTTATTTTTAAATAACAAGAATATACAGAATATACATATTGCTTATTATTTTTTCATTATGTAATATTATTTTTTTATTATTTTTAATAAATTTCTAATTGGGAATGATAATTTTTGTATTACAATTATTGTATATTTTAGATTTTTCATTTTGTAATAAATGATTTTTCAATTTGTAATAAATTTTATTTAGTAATATTTTTCTATTAAATATTATTTAATAATTATTAATTATTTTTATCAATTTTGACACTGCTTTAATATGCAAATACTATATTGTATTATTAAAGATAATTATAAATTGCTAATATTACATAATATGCGCTGCATAGTGATAGATAGATTTCATTAATATTAATTGTTATTGTGTATGAAACCATATAACACTAACATATTTCCTTCAAAACTGAAATTGATATTCGATATTTAAGCGCGTTAATAGAAATTGTGCCCTATTTATTGGTTCAAACATTAATACTCGCTATCGCGCAGCGATCAATATATTCCAACTAGTTATTTTCTTCATACGTATAAATTCACAATCAATTGATAAATTATCTATTGATTAAATTTGTATATCCGTTATTACAAATGTTTCCTAATGCGCCAATTTTTTTTGCAAATATTATGTAGGTAGAAATTCATGTATTTGCAAAGTTAAAATTATAAATATTTAAAAAAAGATAATTGCACTGTAGATATTTTTTTAAATTGAAGGAGTGAGTGGCGTGAGTGGCGTGTAAGTTATTTTCAATTTGTTTTTTGTGAACATTACTCTTTACTTTTGTCAGGACAGAAATAAATAAATAAATAAATAAATGTGTGTGTGTAAGTCTATAAGTGTGTGTGTGTATAAAGCTGTTAAATCTTTTACGTACATTGAATACGAGGCGGTTTGCATATTTAGAATACGAAAGAGAGAAGCAAATAATAGAACTATGACTATATTATGGCACAAAGAAAATAAGAAAAGGGAGGAACAAGGAAGCTTATACTTAAGCACTGTACTGTCTGCTCTTTCAACTTGGTTGTCGTCTTTTTTTTTCTCTTTACTACAAGCAACTGACTGTGTAATTTTGCGATCGCAGTACACGTCGCGCTACACTGAAAATTGCAGAATATTTATGAAATAGTTTTTACAATAGACACATAATATTGCATGTATGCATAAATTCTTAAAAAATTATTTATTAAATAATAGTAAAATGAAAAGAAATATAATAGTATAACATTGAGATAACATAAAAATCTTGATAATTTCAATTTTTGTGAAATAATAAATATCTTGAGAAAATTTTTCACTATCGGATTTATTATTAAAATATTAGTGTTTCTTTATATAAATTCTTTTTATAAATCTAAACGCATTAGTGATATTGATTCAATTAAATTTAAAACGGTTAAATTTTCTAATTAAGTGATAAATCTAATTAATTGATTAGTAGATTGATGATTATTAAATATAACTATTTCCTACTCGTATCGTGCGGCGTGAAATATTTAATTTCTATGGAGAAATTATTAAAAGTTATATATTTAAATTGAATTTATAATTGAAACTCTATGTATATACGTGATAGTTGAGTGCGATAGCTCTTTTATTAGACTTTAATTTTTCTGAGAGAAAGGGAAGCGTCCCATTTACATATAAATGAAAAGATGGCAAATCGCAATCTTATATTGGGTCGGTGATAGAAATGATCTTTGTCAGCTCCGTACGCAGAGAATAAACAACAATTAGCACACTATTCTAACAGTGTATTCTTAGGACCAAATATCGTAAAATTCTTTATCATTTTATTCCAATGAATAGTTATTGACAGATTAAAAATTCAAATAAAAAATTAAAGATTTTTTATTGTTCAATTTATGATATCTCGATGATTGTTTGTCGAAAAAAAATAAAGAACTTTTCAGCTCGGTTTAATTCCATAATTATGCTGTTGAAACAATGTTTCAGCTTTTGTTTATATGTTTTATATGCTAATGTTAGTAATGCGCAAATTGCGTGAAACGGATCGCGTATAACGCGTTACATGGCATGACCGGCGGGCAATGAGCGAGTGTAATCTCAGTCGATAACACACGTACACATATCTCCAGCATGCATGCGTTTGCATCAACATTTTAGAGCGGTTGTTCTCCGGTTGTTCCCCGCTCGACTCGTAGATATGCATGAGAATATCCGGGGTGAAATTTCGGCGAGACTTAAGTACTCGGGGCGCAATCCCTGTGTGTTGTACAGTCTCGAGGGTTACGTATAATTGTCGCCTATCTGCGCGTTTCCCCCCCTGCGCCCCTTTCTCCCCCGCTAATTTCAGGTCATCCACCACCGGTCTCCTTCCATCCATCTATCTACCCTCCCGTTGTCTCTTCTTCTATCCGCCGTTTCCACATTTCCGCTCCTCCTTTCTTACATCGCGGAATAATACGATGTGCACACAGACACGTCGAGCGCCGTTAAATTTGCATTCTAGCAATGAAATATGCATTTCCTGTTTCGCACGACGACGACTCGCGCATTCGGCGCATTACGTCAGCTGCTTTCTATTAATTAGCGTTGCGAACGGTGGATTCCGCTAGGAAAGGCGCTTGTTATGGCACATGACGCAGCTTGCCGTCATTTTCAACGTAAGAACGAGAGAATAGATCGTCGTTATCCACTCCAGTCGTGGAACCGGATTAAATAAATTACGAGCAGGATCGTTGAACGTTTCCGTCGTGCCTACGTGTGGTGGAGAAACGTCTACCACTTTGCTGCGGTTAGGGTACGAAATGGTCGTCGTTAATGGCGGTTAAGTAACGTTCGCGGTGAGTTCCCGTTTAGCGAGAGAATAAAAAGCGATGCCGCTAACAAATTAGCTAGTTTGTGATTTTTCCCTTTCTTGTAAATTTTCAATGTAACCTTAAAAGATTTAGATTATTACGCGATCTTTTTTTTTTTTTTAATCAGTAGGGTCGTAAGTATTCATTTACTATTATTACGTAAAAGCATAGTATTGTTACGTAAAAGGATAGAAGTATTATGTTACAAACATGTATAAGCGATATTTTTAATATCCCGAATTTTACGGTATGTGTCAATTTTTATAAGTTTTTTTACGTGTTTTTGCAAAAAATTTTAAACATTTTGAATTCTAGATAAATATCATGTTTTTTGGACTTTTGCTGCAATTTATGTTATAAAATTTTATAAAATTTTATAAAATATTTTACGGGATGAAATTAATTAAATAATAATGAAATATAATTAACGGAGAGAAGTATTCCAAGCTGTATCAGTTGTAGCAAATATAAAGTCTCGCAAAGTGACGTATTGCGTAGAAAGCACTAGAAACTGTAATGGGGCGAATATTTTTCCTATGACGATGCAATTTTTTTATGACAGGATAAACGAACTTTTGTACAATGTCTACGTCGACTAACTTCCGGCGACTCGTTTACAACGGGCGGAAAGTTTTCGCTCGCGTCTGCGAAAGTGTCTGCTTCGAAAATTCGTACGGCGAACGAGCCTCGCACTTTCCAACGGGATCTGATTTTCCGACGTGGTCAGACCAAGTTCGTGGATGGCATCTCAAAGGGAGACCTAACTCACTCTCGCTTCCGCGTCCACCCGCTTAGAACTCCGTCACTTACGAGTTTAAGATAGACTGGTTTGTGCTGTACCAACGATCTGCTCGGTTGGCAAGCTTCGTGACGAATGACGATGCACCTCCAATTTTATTAGATACACTCGAGGAACGGAGAAAGGATCGATCGTTAACTATCTCTGGACTGTTATTGCGTTTATATTAGATCATGGCGTCGGAAACGAGAATTCCGTCTTGTAAAACTATTAAGCTGATATTGCACATCGAGAAATTGATATGTCCCTTCGCGTCGTCCGTATAATCATTTTTATTTGCTCCCTCAAGTAATCATATTTATAGAAAAAAGATACATAATGTACAACGTTAATTGCGAAGAATCAAATTATGATGTGATAAAATATCTCGGATTTTTTTTTTATTCAAAATTAATATGTAAGTTGAACTAAGTAGTTTTAAAGATTTTTTCGCTTTAAATACATAAATATATAAATTTCTGTATATAAATACATAAATATGTAAATTTCTCGGCTAATAGCAATTTTCAAAGAGTAAATTGGTCGTACTATTTGCGAAAATAAGACCTTCACCAACTGTGTTATAATGTAAATGTCAAATTAAGGTAGTAAATTAGATATTAAATCGCAGTTAGTCTTAGTAAAGGAGTGCGCGCGCACAGATGTTAGTTAGATATTAAATTTTCACATACATTTTCAATGCTTTTCGTTTACTTACTTAATTTAAATTTACATATAAAAGACTTTCAACATGACATCAAAGTTTACTATTACTTTTTCAATTGGATACAAATATTAAAATTTCGCGTTTGTTTCGCAATATTTTTAATTTCTATCCATTTATGATATATAAACTTTCAATTCGTTAAATTTTAATGAGAAATAATAATAAAGTTAAGAAATAAAAATAATATCGGAATCAATTATATTGATAATATTATATATTATATTATATTTGATATGATAATATTATATTACTATAATTAATATAATTGATAATTACATATTAATATCATTAATTACAGATAAATAAAGAAATATATCAAATTTATTCGACGAATATGAAATATAATATTTCGCTTTTTATAACCGAAAACACACATTACTTATATATTTTCCTTTAATTTATTATTCGAAAATCTCGTCAATTGATAAATGGGGCAAAAAGATTTCCATAAAAATTATCATTGCGATAGAGTACGCCAGATTATCACGGTTCTGAGTATACGTTCTCTTTCGTTACGTGCGCATCGCGATACGAGCGTCATATTCGGTAAGATAGGATGCCGTCACCTTCACCTTTATATTATCCTGGTTTTCGGCCTGTCAAGTAGTTGGTGCGCTCGCTGTCGTCGCCTGTTGGGCCTGAGAATTTTACGAGGTAACGTCACTACCACCACAAGGAAGCCGGGGATTATGGAATGCAGTCGCTAGATTTAGCGATGCCAAGTATACGTGCATTGTGCCACGTATAGTCTGCTTGTTAAGTCCCACGGGGGATGCCGCAAGGCGGCAGTTTCAGACCGCAATTTGCTTAGACATAACGAAATAAAGTATAATGTATGAAAGAGTACATAGAATTTTATTTTCGCGTCTCTCATTAATCATTCGGGTTGCGATTATCTCTGCGATTTTAGTAATATTAAAGATTCCTAAGTTATTATTGAATGTTTTCCTCTTTGGATCGTGAATATGAATATGTTATGAAAAAACAACGTAGACTTAATTAAGTTACAGATAACCAATCGAAAATTGAGAGAGGAAGAAATCTATACTTAGTCTTCCGAGATTAAATAGAGATTTATAAATGATTCACACACATCGAGAATATTAATAATTTCATTTTCTTTTCCGGAACTTGATGGTATCTAAAAATCTATTTCAAGCTAAGGAGGACAACATTATAAATACTTTCAACTTCCTATTACTATTGATTTCTATGATTTACATAAATGATCCGTCCCTGTAAACAACGAAATATTTATATATGTTGTCATATTATTTTTTTTGTTTTTATCGATGCGATACATATTATATAATTGTTATTTTAAACCAATTTAATAAATAATAAATAAACATTCTGTTTTCGATAACATATATCGTTGTACGTTATGCAAATTATTTCGTTATTTGCCAAATAGGCTAATTGATCAATTTTCAAACTGCTTTTGAAATTATCAGCCATTTTAGTTTGTACAATCTAATTCTAAATTATCAATATTAAATTTACAAATAATGAATAGATGAATAAATAAATGCGTAAAAAGCGATTATTATGATATCACATAATTCAAACATATTATGATTAAATATAATATATCTATATATTTTAGGTTTTATATTTTGCATATAAAGCAATGTGTTAAATATTACTTTTCAGTTTAATAATAAAACATATATGCATATATATAAGCATATGTGTAGATAATTTTTACAATATTATAAATAATTTTAAACGAATGTTTCTCTTTAATTATAATTAATAAGGTGCATTTATTTGACATTTTCGATTTTATTTTGGAAATGCTATGGAACAGTTAATTATTGTAGGGGAATTGCAAATTTATATTGGAATTTTTAATGGATGCATAATTCGAGAATTCGCACATTATCACACATAATTTATAACATTTATTAATGAAATAAAGCCACGCATTACAATATATATGTATTTTTTAACGTGTATTGATGAGTTTTATTATTTACATGTCTGCTTTTAATGCGTACTATGTATTTTATTAACAGTATATACATATATGGAATCAAATTAAAAAAATCAATGAATTATTAATTTATATAATAAAAAAGAAAAAAAATATTAAAAGAATAAAATATTACACATTTATCGATTATATTTTTTAATAATAATAGTAATATACTAACAATAAATTTTTATGCGATATAACTCTTTTTATTCATCCTATTATTTAATGAAGGAGAAATCATTTAAGAAGTGAATATACAGTTCTCTCTTGATATTTAGTATTTTTTTTTGTAAAAATATATACCATCAAAACCGTCTCATCAAAAACTCCGATTAATGGATCCAATTTCCATTCTGGTTTCTTTCTTTCTCGATTACGAGCAATCTACTCGTAAATACTCAATAGGGCATCGATTTAATTGCATCTTTTACGACTTGCAATTAAAGAATCGACGCAAAATTTTCTCGGGACGCTTAACATTGTCTCGATGCCGTTTTATTAGATGACTTTCCAATTTTATTGCGACATAAATTGCCTAATATAAAACAGATAATGTCTCATCATGCTGTGCGTTCATAGCAAATAAAGATTGATAGAATAACTCGTGAATATCATATAAATTGCGCTATATTAAGTGACTGCTTCCAGTATATCTGTATGCGCCAGTTGCCATGAATAATTGAAAAGTTACGTTAGAGCACATCGCGCGGCGAGATGCATCGCTCGTGATGACAAATTAGTCGGTTCCCTTCCTGGACATTCCTCGCCCATCCTCCGACAAAAATGGCCGAATGTTTCGTAGCAACGCCGCAAGCGTCGTAATTCACCGTGCTATTTGATGATCCTTTTGTAATGTCGCGAGTTTCTTAGAGGATAGAGCGCATGCACGAGAGAGAGAGAGAGACAGAAAGAGAAGCCAGATCTGACTTTCAGATCTTCTCTCTGAGAGGGGGCGGCGCGTTTAACCGTCCTGCTATAAATTACTGACCTTGATACATTACCACATGGTTGCTCCACTGAGCTCTGCATCTACCACCATCTTTGATATATGTACATACTGTATCCTCGCGCGGCCGCACGCCAAAATATACATATATGCGCAACATGTACCTAATGTGCACGTTTATGTACGACAATATTAATATTTCTAAAAGACGAACTCTATCCGAACTCCTGTAAAATTGCCCGCGAATGTTAGAAACTGTCGGATGTTGACGTTTACGATGTTATATATGAATATGCGGGATATTTTAATTAATGACCAAGCGCAGTGATTCATTATTCATAACTTTCCGTATTAATAATTTAATAATATTTGCTGTTTAATTTCAAGTATTTTTGACTTTTTGCGATAATCAGTTGTAAATGTGAGAAAATCGAATAGACACACGTGCGCGCATATGATTGACAATTATTTCCGTTTGTGTTTTTGATGAAATGATTAACAAAAATTATCATCAAAACTATATATTATTATATAAATAGATTTGTTATTGCAAAAATGTGATAGTCTAAAATGTAATAATTTTCAATCTTGCGTTTTTATTTAATATACGAGGTTTTTATATATAAACGTATACATTCCTCCTTGGAGTTACACTCCTGTAAAAATGGGAGTAAAAATTAGATTTTTATTTTTTTCTCAAATTTGGAACAAGTTAAAGAAATGAAATTAGGATTATTTTCTGTTAATAAAAATATTATTTATTAATATTTTTTTTCAGCCTCCCGTATTGTTATAAGAGGATGAAACTAGCAACCTCTATTTAATTTTTCATTAAAACTTTTTAATGTTTATATGAAAAATTTCCCTTAATTTTCGACAAAGAATCAACTTCTAAAATTTTTCTCATTTATTAAGAAATACCCCGTATATTATTTAATTTTAGAGTTTATTATTATAAAAAGACTTTTTAATAGAGATTGTTCATTGAGTTGAGGTAAAAAATATTAATTCTTTCTTTTAGTATAAAAACAAAAAATTAAGTTAAAACCTTCAAGAGAGAAAGAGCAAAGCGGATACGGTAAAGCGCATCAATAACGAAACTAATGACATTAAAGTGAAATACGCCAAGTTTACTGTGTGGATATTTTCAATCTTCGAATGAATGAGCAACTAATGAAACATCAAATACTTCGTTGCAAATAATCTACCGTGCTAAATTAACAGTCATAGTATTATAAAATCTAGTAAATCCGACTATAGAGACACTGTAAAATTACATTTGAAATTATCTTGCTGTGCGTGACGCAAAGAAGATTCGCGTGCAATATACGTGATAATTTGTGCGAGGCAAATGTAATTTTAGTAATGGATAAATTCATAAGTAGAATGTGCGTGATTTTGTGTGCAGCTCTGGTAGCATCGTCGCACTGAGGCGAATTTGAAAATTCTGGTACCGTAAAAAATGCGGTAGAACATGTCGGAAAAATTTTACGCAAACGTAGGCTAAACTCGGGTGAAACGAAACGTGACGCGTTTACGATGCAGCAACGACTTGATATACGTCGCCTCTATTTTGTACGCGGGTATTGTAGAAATGTGTGTTACTTGATATTTTACAGTACGTATGCACGTACATTGCGCGAAAATAGTATTTTGCATGAGGATAATTGCAAGAGCCTCGAGGGCAGTTAAAAAAACACATCTAGATTTTGACACTCCAGGGGATGATGGCCTGAATCAATTTCTGTTTTAAATTACAAAACTCTCTGCCCGCGAGGATTCAAACAATCCCATACCGTAGACAAAAAGTGCATATGCTGGAAGGGAGGGAGGAGAAAAAATATGTATAATAATAAATATCTATATATTTTTTAGATTATATGAAGTGCCGTAACATTTCAAAAAACCAATGTTGCGGTATGAGTCTAAAAAAATATCAATATTGCTTTTGCATCTTATATTCGTGACAAATATAAATCGAGATTTTCAGCGTAAATGTTCAAATATTTAGAAGGACTAGGTGCTTTGAGGAAAAGTAACTGATGCGTTGATATATATTTTGACGTGAGAAGATAGAAATCTTGGAAACTAATACAGCAGATATCAAGGCTACGTACGTACCATATTTCGGATAGAGGGGTATATATGCACGTATATGTAGAAAACAACATATGCGCGCAGACTCACGAATGTATCAGGTGCACACGTATACATATACATATGTCGCGAGTGGCCATGTGTGTGGCTGCGAATTTCCATCCGAACGATTCAATTTCTCGACGATAGCGTCGCCGTCTACCATTGATGCTCCGCTGCAAGCTAAAAAAAAGTACTCGTATATATGTTTATGTGTGTGTATGTGTGTATATACATGTGAAAGTTTTACACGCATTCAAACCCGTCGCTATTTCGCATCTCGCCCTAGAAAATGCAATAAGGACGGATTAATTATAATCGTTATTGATATCGACGATATTAATAATCAATCGATTTTACGATGATATTATCCTTCTTATTTCTATTCGCGATACAGTTTATATTTCAAATCGATATCGTTATACGTAGCACGGAGTAACGGTGATATACGTATGTATCCTTTATTGATCTTTTATTTTTAACTTTTTTAAAATTCGAAATAAGATTTCGCTAAAATATTACATATAATATATGTATGTATATATTGTTATATTTAATTATAATTGCAAAAAAACATTCAAAAATCATAAAGATTAAAAATTGATTAAAAGTATATTATTGCATGAAACTCACGTACGTTTATAATTTACATTTTGCTGAGTAATATTAATGTCGAATAATTATAGATATAATAATAATAAATAATAACAATAAATCAAGGTATTATCGAATATTAATAAGCTCAATCATAAGATTAAATAAAATATAATATATATCATTATTGTATAAATAATTTTCTATTAAAATTTATGTAAACGTTTTGCTAAAGTGGCCCTTATACTCAACAACTCCCGACGGCCCTGATCATATCAGCGCATATGTGTGTTAGTGTGCGAGGGGAGAAGAAACAGTTTTAAATTAAACTACGGCCAATTCCAATTTGATCCCGGACCCGCGGATTAGCAGACGCCTGTCGAATGCAAGGACGTTTACAGGGGATAGAGGATGATTACTGCTTTCGCGTCTCTCCCTCGAGTATCCGTTCCGATTGGCGTCCTGCATAGGAACTGTTTCGCGAATCGAAAAGATATTAACAGTACGTGTTTCATCTGCTGGAAATTATGCCATCAGTCGCGTTACGTATCGTATTATGAAAGCGTCGTTTCTTTTTTTCTCATCGTATCTCGCCGGGTGTTAATGCAGTTGATACGGAAGATGTCATTAATTAAATCCAGAAAATCTTTAATTACGGCGAGTTGGTTGAAAAGAGAATGTAATTTTGGACAAAATAAGAATCATTTTTCGTTCTTATGGCAAAAATAACAAGACTCTTCGTGCTTCGTTTACGCTTGAAAATGTTTCAATTCATGATTCGCTATCGAGGGTTATGACTAAATTGATTAATTTTGATGTGTTAATATTTAAAGTGTTTTAATTTTGATTAATTTCTCGCAATGTTGAAACTTGTCGAGATTAGAGTTTACTTTCATCAAGGTTATTTATATAGGACGGAAGGTTTGTGTGATTAATAAATGAAAAATATACTTCTTAATATAATTTAAATAAAACTGTAATTGCTTTTATATATTCTTGCTTATTCTTTTTCATTTCTTTACTAGAAAAATATTTTGTCGGATTGGAACAAAAAAAGAAATTGTATGATAATACATTTTTTGCATTTACATATGTACTTATATTAAAAGAGGGAGAAAGAGATATTAAGAGCAAGAATAAAAATATTATTAAATATGTTAAATTTTGAATTAAATAATTATAAATCATATAATATGAATGAATTGAAATACTTGAAGTGTGAATGGCTATATTTGAAATAAAGTTTAGTCTTAGATAGTAACATTGTGCATTTAAAACGTCTAGACATTTATTACGTGATATCCATTATAAATTGGATTGCCGATCTCACTTTACTTTGGATATACGTGCAATTTGGTCGACATTACTTATTTCGTAGGCAGGTATACGAGGCAGCTGTTTCACCGTCGCGGAGCAGCGCCCTGCCGACATTTTCTCTGAATAGCCACCTATCTATTCGACCGTAAGTTTAGATTTATGTAGTAGTGGTATGCTAAATGGAAAGTCGGATGAAGATGTACCTGGTGATATATGATAAAGACCTGATTTCATATACGTCAATATTACAGTGCAGAGAAATTATGATTTTTGCATAATAAATTACAATTGATAATTTATATGATACAGAATATTCTACTTTAATTAATGATAACATTTGTTGGAAACGTGTTTATATGCGTGATTAATCTGTGATAAACCATATTTTATTATATATACAGGGGTATCATTATTATTATTATTATTGTATTCTGCGCAGTCTCGCCGTTGCATTGTTATTTCATCAGGCTTGTTAACAGCAAGAAGGATTATAGGGAACTTCAGTAAGAGGGAACGCGTACGAACGAAAGCTCCAATCGATCGAGCAATTGGCGCGATATGATTCGCATTCGCGTTCGGTTGGCGGAAAAATAAAAGTTTCGTTTTGTCCCACTGTCGACGCAGGTCGTTATCGATGCGTTAAGGGCGGCGGCCGTTACAAGTATCGCGGCGGGAACGCATCTCGTAGAAAGCAATAACCGCTGCCAACTTTTATTTCGCACCCGCAATTCAGAAAGCGCAATAGGGCATACGGCCGGACAGCCGGACAAAGCGGAGTACACCGTACAATTTTCTCGAAACGAATGCGTCGGCGACGGAGGCGACTTCTTTTGTGCCTGGGTAACCGGTAGCCGGCGTGAATCACATTAACACGGCATTTCGTATCGGGTCGATGCAACTTCCTGCTTTCTCTCTCTCTCTCTCTTTCTCTCTTTTTCTCTCTCTCTGCTCAGTCAACATCCGGTTGAGGTCCCCCACCAGACGCGACCGCCTGGATCGCTTTGCTCCCGTCGTTGCGTTCCTCTCGCATCCACCACCCGGTGCAATTTTAACGGCGGGCGTGCGCCATCGTCGACCAAAGGATTCCCGAGTCGGTCTTTTGCATCTTCGAAAAAGATCGCGCATCCGCACTTTAATGAAAAACAGCTTTTTACATAGCACGGCGCAGCTCGAGACAGCGAGCTGTCATCCCGCCCCCTTCCCTTCGCGTCGCTTCTTTTTCTTCAGTGCCGGTGCAGATCAAGTGCATCGATTCAGCAGCAAGCTGCGACTATATCGTGCGCTATATTGTATAATGCAATAGCAAGCTAGTCGACGCGCCGACGATCCGACGTGCTCTTTTTATGGGCTCGTTTGACAATCCTTTATCTTTGCGAGAGCCCCTCTCTATACAAGGCTCGTGCAGAGGCAGTTAATAAAAATGCATGTAACGTTCTCTCGTTCTCGCGAGAACAACGACTAGACAGTAATTGTATCGTGGACGAGAGGGCTAGAAACTGAATGGATGTTGCCTAGCTCTTTCTGGTAACAGGATTTTATTGAATCCGAGCTATTTGAACCTCTAATTAATTTCATACGAACACGTGCGATCACTGTAGAATAGAATACTTCGTTATTAAATCGACTTTACAGTCGATCTAGATGTTTTGTAATTATTGATTTGTGTTATTAGTTTGCGCGTGTATTTTAAAGAACACATGATCAGGCAACTCTTGCTCTTAATTAATATGCCGCAATTAATTATCGTCTTTTTCGATATATTGAATTGTTTTCTTATTAGACGTGAAAATCTTTTGAATATTGCATAATATTGCATTTAGACGTGATGCATTTAAAGATAAGTAATGAGCCGAATGTAAACGTCTCCCTCTGATGTGCTTGACATAATTAAATTTTGCGTGAACGATATTATCAATGTTATGTTGAGAAAGGCTTTGCGCGACTGAGGGATTCTCATTTCAAACGACCGTACCGCATTTCTGACGCAGCTTGTTCACGCAATGAGTTGAAAGCGTTATTAGTCCGCCCCGAGAAACACGTGAAAGGATACAATTCAGTCGTGATTCATGAATAGGAAAATCGGTGGAAACGTCTCGATGGTATGGAGAGCACTAGTGGTTTCCTGTCCGTACCATATCGCTTGCGGTAGTAATACGCAGCAGACATCCGTGTCGCTCGAAGGAAGATGTACGATATCGAGCTCTCTCTACAAGCGCGTGGTGTTGTAACCTCTGGTAAAACGGATAGTAATAAGGAAAACGAAGAAAACTACAATACCTCCCTTTCTCCTTCCCTCGAGCGTATTCTGTCACAGTAATCTTGACAAGGAATCGTTGGGTTTACATTTCACCCATTAAACTTTTATCGCCAAAGGAATAATAGTATTATCTTCCAGCAGTTTCTGTACATATTAATTTTTTAAATAAATATATTTTATCATTACCTTCTTAACATGCGTATTTTATTAGTTTTAATTTAAATTTTATTCTTATCATTTTTTTATTTTTTTGATTAGAAAGAATATTTAAAATTTTTTTTTAATCGTTATACACTCATGTTGTATCACATTATTATTTTATATACTAAACACTTAGTTTTCATTAAAAATATTTACAATTGATCATAAAAAATGTTTATCGTGCAAAATTAAAAATAAAAAGGCAATTTAAAACAATAAATCATTATATGACGTTATATATAATATATAATACAAATATAAATTTATAATAATTTTCTTAGGTAACTGTAGTGCTCGAAATTATATCGTACATTACATAATTCTAGATACGCTATCGGTTCGCTTTTGCTAGTAACAGTAATGTTACCATGAGTACTGGTCGGGCAGGCGGCGTCCTAGCAAGACAAATCAGGGAACGGATTGCCATAGAGAGGGTTCAGGAGCTGGACGGTTGTCACAAAGCACGCCGAGTGATCTATAGCTCTAATTAATGGCAATCTCCGGAGGGTCTCCTAGCTTTCCACGTGGATTTCAATTATCTCGCATCGGTCCGCCTGGGTAGTCCAGTAAACCGATTAAAGTTTTTGCGATCAGGGGCTACGAGCGCACTCCATTCGCTTTCATCTCCATTTCTCCTCTACCTACATTTCGTGCTTTCCGCTGATATAATACTATTAAAATCCCACATACTGCGCACATATACGTTATATTTATATATAACGGCTTCATAAAAAGTTTAATTAAATTCTTGCACATTTCTCTCTTACAGACATGATTGTCACATAAAATGTTTCTTTCCTGCGACTTTTTAAGATGTGAGAGTTATATGTCGTATAATATTACATCTTGCGTAAAAGTTTATTCTCTCAGATGAATTAATCTGAAAGCAGGAGAGATGTAATGCATTCTAGTGTTGCATTAAATTAATTTTTTTTCTTAATAAAAAGTCACTGTTTTTAATTCGCATTTTTCCAACATACTAAACTATATTAGGGCAGAGGGAAATGTAACGACGTTATAAAGTATTTGCTGGATTCATGTTGATGTATTTCAACAAGTATGATTGCCAACGCAACTACAATGTGCCCGGACATTATTTGCATCTACTTCCGTAACAATCCTCTTAGGGAATGTTTCGCACGTTTGCCTTACAAGAAGAAACGATGCTGACGGGACGGAGATTATCGCTAGAGAGTTTGCAAGGCGGCCAAACATCCTCTTTAAGATCTTTGCCGAGATCTCTGAGGTGTATTTGCACTGTTGTGTGAGAGACATTCAGCTTTGTTGCCACTTCATAGTTGTATTACTAAGACACGGGCTCGAGCGACCGTAAAACGTCGATGTCTATTTCAATACGAGATCTCCGCAATACGACCTCCGAGTTTAAGTTGAATCTTGTTGAGTTCAGCTCAGAAATTATATGAATATATATTTACTATGCAACCTTTATAAACTTTTTGAAAAATATTGTATTTTTAAAAAATATATTTTTTATACTTTATATTTTTTATATTTTTAAAAATATGTGAATGTGTGTAAATTGAGAAAATTGGCAAGCAATTTTGTCGTGTTCTGTATTATATATCTGCCCCTATGTCATATAATACGCAAGTGTCGACAATACGAAATGAAATGATGGACAAACGATCGTTCCATTCTATTAATTAGCGTACACCATCGTAATTAATGGAATTTTTCGAAATCATAATGAAGAACGGTGTAAAGCAACGTGCATAAAAAATACAGCTCACAAAAATGAGTAAATACATTTGTTTTAATTATACATATAACTAATGGCAAATTGTACATATAACTAATGACATTTTATCAATCTTCGTCAAATTTTTAACGAATGCTACATTAATGCAACGTTAAACAACAATAAATTCAAAGACTATGCACGATGAAAAAAAGTTAATGAAATTGATTATTAAGGTCTGGCTCTATAAGTTTTACAAATATGTTATGAATATATATTTGCAAATTAAATACCGTTAACATACTGTAAGTAAGATTTATTTTTACGTTGATTTGTTTCATTGTGTAAAATATTATATTCTGTATAAGTATTTTTATTTATGATCCCTTAAACAGTACTGAAGATAGATTCTAAATTTTTGAAAATAAAAGAATATTGGTTTTTCATTATAGCACATCTATTTAATATTTATGTATAATAATAAGCACGTATAATAAGATTTTTGAGAGAGAAAGAATTTCAAGAATATAAAAAAAATTAGCTTCTATTGATAAATAATAAATTCATTTCATTTAATAAAGAGTACTAAAAAAGTATTTCATTTTTATCAGAAATATATCCTCTTGAGCAGAATTTTAAGTTATATACTTATATACTTTGCATGCGCAAAGAATTTTGAGTTATATATTTTACATGCGCAAAGAATGAATGATATAATAAACGAATTATATTTTGATCGTTTCTCTATCTTGATTTTCTACTTGTCGATCGATGAAACTGCTTCTATAAAACCAATAGCATTCAATATGTGCTCGTGTACGCAAGAGATGCTTCTTTACCCCTTTATCCCTTTTAAATTACTGTTCGTACCACGTAAAATACACATACGTGAAAGTACCATTCAATTGAATCTTATCTTAAATGATTGTCAAATACGCGCTTGGATTAAACGATGTTATTTATCACATTGAGTGCTGTCGACGATTTTCTACTTGCATCTGTAAAGATTTCCTTAATGTTTTGTGTTGTTTTTTAAAAAGCAGAAAAATGTTGACAAAAACTAAATCGATGAAAATATTCTATTTTTAAAGCTCGTGAATTTTGATTTTAGAAAATCATATTCGTATAACATGACGAATATAAATATGTACAAATTTATTTCTTTATCAATATTATTGTCTTTATCAGTATTATTGTTTTCGAAGGACTAAAATATCTTTTTTACATAAATATTTTACAACTTGTTTTTTAGTTATTTGTACATTCAAATATGTTTATTAACAATTAAAATTTGATGAAAAAAATACTACTATGTTTAAAATACGTTATGTATATATGATTTATTTACTGTTTGTTATTTTTAAAATTTTCATAGCTAAAATTACAATATCAATATTTGTTTCATAAACTAATCCTGATCATTGCAAGTAATAAATATTAACATGCTCAATATCAATAGACAAGTGTTGCATGTCGCTTCTGATCCGCAAATTCTCACGTATAATTATGTGTCAAATATTTAATCGACAAGTTGTGGAGAGAAAAAGCGAGAGATTAGAATAAATCAATGAAAGAGATACTTCTAGTTTTAAAGGATTTAACGCTTCTAAGACGACTGTATCTTGCACCGAGATGTCTACCAATAATAACGGCAAGTGGACTCGTGCGTGGAACTGTCGATCGGCTCGGAGGGATTCGTCATCAATCATACGCGGAGCGGTGTTCGTATAAGTATACACGGGTCATCCCATTCGATATGCTCACGCGTATACTATCCCGTTTCTGCATTCGTGCACCCTTCGCAACGACGACACCCAGGTCGCCCGTTTGATAGACGGCTCTAATCGCTATCGATCATTATTATACGTGCGCGTGTAATACATGTAGGACCCGCGCCTCTCTTCGCCCACGCGAAACGCGTGTATTATATCGGCGCGTGTATAAAATAGCAGGGAATCGTGATGTGTGAGTGATACTCAACGTCGCGTACGTCGCGAATGATCGATCAACCGGACAGGTAGATGATAGACAACGTCGTCGTTGAAAATTCTTAACCGTCTCTCGTGGGGGAAACACTCTTTTCTTTTTTTTTTTTTTTCTTGGAATAAAAATCAAGCGTGCGGATCTCTGTTTTCTGGATCTGATAACTCCCATGATTTGCTAAATATTTAGCGGAATTCCTGGTGGAAAATATTTAACGAAACGTCCTTTTGCGTAAAATATACCATAAAAAATTGGCGAAATAAAGAAATTAGTGCGGTTTAAAACGAGAAGAAAATTTAATCATGTATCTTGGACAATATTGGCGAAATATTTCGTTACTAGTTGTAAGTGAGAGAATAATACCCTGTAAATTTGCACGTCAAACTTCATTTGATCTCGAAAATTACTGTCTATACTTTGAGACTCGTCAATGTCTCAATGATATGTTTGAACTCCGTACAGCGCGAAAAGTTTAATGAATTTCGATGTAAGGAAAATTTAGTGTCGATCCAAATTCAAAAGTCAATTGAATAATCAGATAATTGGAGCGCTGAAATCGTCTTTGCGTCAGTCTATCCGTTTAAAAGAGATTCTCGATATTGTAAATTCAATTCAACTTTTTTATCCGTTTGAATAAGTCAAGCAGAAATAATTTGTTTATTGTAATAAAATTTATAAAAATTTATAAAGTGATTTATTTAATCTTTTTATAAATTATTTTTACAACAGATTTTCTTTTTTATATATTTTTCACAATATTTGAGAAATAAGAAGATGGAGAGATCAATATAACTTCCTCGAAAATCATTATCGTGCAACTTTTATAAAGGTCGACGTGTGCGCGTTTTAATACCAACGTCGAGTACTTCCGCGCGATAATTACTGCGAGGTGTGAAGAACTTTTATACCACGCTTTTTTTCTAGCAAAGCGCGATGAGAATTCTCAGCCACGATAAGACGAAAAGTTACTAGTCATGCATTTTTTTTATGTTTACTAACTTTTGTCAAGTATAACTTTTGTCTCTGCAGGATGTGCCTTTTACACGAATTATATAGTAGAATTTGTATAATAATTAATATATAATAAACAGATAATTCCATCAAAAATAGCGATTTGATTGAAATTTCTAAGAATTTTATATCACATAAGATGTTGAGTCGTGCAAACTTATGGAATAAATCGATTAATTTCTGCGAAAGAATACGAATCGTTCATCAACGGTGTTTCGCGTATGAACTACCTGAGATCAAGAGTTGTTAAATCTTACGGCCGCGAACATATATACGGTGGGAAAGCTACAGAGGGATCCCGGGACAAATGAAAATAGGAACCGAAACTCCTATCGTGACGCAGCTGCAACTGTATGACGGTCACCGCCCTCGTGCTGACCCTTCCCGCTCGTTGGCCACGCGAACAATTTTTCTTCCAGCATGTTACCGCGCGTTTCATTTTTTTCTTCTATTCTTTCTCTCTTTCCTTTTTTTTTTGTTTTCAGGAGATCGCTTTTCCGGCCACTCGCGCCCATAAAACCAAAAGCGTGTTGCATGCATACGCAGGAGGGTGAAATGGGTTTGGGCTGCTGTGCGGTGGTTTGCACGGCCATTTTGATCGCGCCAACTGTCTAAATCCTCTGGCATTGTTTGCGATGCTTTGTGCTGTTCCGCGAAGGCACTCGCCGCTCTCCTCTGCAACGACTCGCTCTCGGTCGCAACTCTCTTTCAACCCTCCTCGTATATTGTAACCGTTGCTTTTGGGTCGCGATTCTCTGTCGTGACTATGTATTCTATGGTGTGGCTGAATAACATACAGGTGAGAGGGAGAGTATCAACGATGGAAGGGTATTTTGATGCTGTTGGGCGAAGGAATAATGTAAGGGGAGGGGGGGAGGGGGACAGACGAGTAAAATGAGGGGGACGGAGAAGGGAGTCGGAAAGTGGCGTTCAGGACAATTTCGCGGTTGGATAATCACGTTTTGGCGGTTTCCTCTTACACAAGGGAAAAGAGAGAGAGAGGGGTGGAGAATTGGAAGAGAAACGTGGCGGCGTCCTCTCACCCGCTTTATATATCTTATCCAACATGGGCAGATATCTTATAAGCCATTTAAGAATGAATGTATGTGTTTAGCTCGATACCGGCATCGTAGAAATATACTACTCTTGGGGTGTGTTTTACAGTATTTTATAGCGAAGGAATTTATCTTTAGCGAAAAAGTACAGCAATGGAAGAATTCAATGTTTGAGAGGAAGATTATTCCATGAAAATGTTCCAACAAAATCTCAATATTAAAAGAAATGTTACATAATTTATCGCACTGTATTATTCAAGGCAATATGCCAGTATAAATGTGATATAAAAGATGTCTCTTAGATTTTTCAAACACATATGCTTCTCGAATATTTTTATTCGAGAAAAAGTCACCTTACTTTAAATCCTCGCGAGAATTAAATAATCATTCTTAAGGAAAGAGGAAAAACATATATATATTTAAATATTACTCGATACAAAATATAATGAATACCAAACGATCCTTAATTACTTCGTTTGAGAAAAATGTACAGTATCTAACCCAGCTTCAACCTGCGATGCCACGTGCGACGCGAATAAAAATTCACGCATACTCTGTGTCGAGCTTGAAATATGCAGGAGCAAAGTGTTGGGAGGAAACTCTCTTTTTATCGTTCTTTTCCGCTTAAGCTTCTCCCAATCCTACTCGACGTGTCACTTCCTTCCATTCATCGTCAATCCCTTTTGCGGGTAACGAGTCACGTTCCGAGCTACCGCAGACGAGATACATGCATGAGGGAATATATGTACATACGTGCATGCACACATACATGTATACCCATATAAGTTGCATCTCGAAGGCGGGATCGGCTTACGTGTTGCAACTTAGAAGCAGTTTACTGCTATAAACCATATACACTGTATGTGTACAGCGAAAAGACGTTTTCGAAGAAGACACTTACCCCTTTGTAACTGCTCAAAACTACACGTGATTCGCAATCGCGAATGCTAAACTCTGTGTCACTTTCGAAAGAAACGTCATACTTCGTGCATGTGTGTACACATATCGCTACGTGTTTTAGAAAAAGTTCCATCTTTGGCCGCGAAAACATTTTTAAATGTGATTTTACGCCAGTATATATATCATTACGTGACATTTCGATGAAACGATATCTGAATCGATTTGCGGATAATCTCGTAGACAGTTGATTTTTATCATGCGGATACGTGTACGAGAGAGTTGAATTATTAAAGACTACATTTATTCTTTAAATAATTATTGAAAGATCACATTTACTCTTTAAATAACACTATGGTCCGTTAATCTGTTAGAATATCTCATTACACGTGAAATTTTCGCAAATTTAAGTAATTGATTTTCCATTTTGGAATCACGTAATAATATCAATTAATCGAAGGAAGAAACTTGAGCAAATAATTAATAAAGTAGCATAAAATAATACCGTTTTTAATAAAGTATCGTATTTACGAAAAATCAATGTTCAATATTTAATCTATGTAAATTTACTTTCGCTCTCTTTTGCGATTTATTATCGCGCAACTCTGTATCATGAATCAAGCTCTCGTGATTTATTCATGGGTTTTAGTATTACCTTTAATTATCATTAGAGCCGACTCCTTTAAACCTTCATGCGGTCGAGTGGTAAGTCAGCTTTCTTTTTAGCGACGCGGTATTAATAATTCAGTCCCATAAGACTAATAAAGTTCGTCGTCGGAAGTTTAGTTTCCTTCCACGCTTGTCCCTCCAGTTTATCGACCTCGTTTATCACCGCTACTTTATTCCGTACCACCGCCAACAACACCTCACTTTGCCGCGTTACATACCGAGTACCGAGAGAGTACAGATAGGAAAATAATCGAAACCTCGCAATTTATGTCGCTATACATGTACATGTATACGTTGCGTGCACGGAAACATGCCGGCCGCAGGAAGGCACGTACGACTCATAAATACCCTATAAACACCGTAGAGGGAAAACGGGAAATCATTAGAGCGCCGCTCAATTTGCGATACACCCTTGAAAAGGATGAACTCAATTTGGCGAATGCAGCTGGGTTTCTAGTTGCGAAAAAGTCAAATGGCGAATGCGCTGTGCGCGCGGGCTATTCTGCACTTTGCAATAACGCGAATTCGGTCTCTGGCTCCGATAACGCTCAGGGAAGAAACGTAGATTACGGGTAGAACAGAGGAAACGAGCACAGTTGCCATGGCTTGTGAATAATTAGGTTTAGTTTGGAAAGTACGTAAGTTAGCAGTCGCGCCGAGTTTCGCAATTACTGAAATGCGTATGTCTTTTGCATTGATCTCGTTTTACTTAATATAGCCGTTAATATATTCTATCCAATTTTCGTTACAAATACTTCGACATGCATTTAGAGGCAATTTTTTATTTTTTTATATATTTACGATACGAGACTTAATATTATGCATAAAAAATAATATTGATATTTTATTAGTGATTTAATTACCTAAAAATTTATTTCAGATAATTTCTTATATATAATTTTTTCATGCAAAAAATATGAAGTAAAATTGTATATATTTATTTTAATAAATATTTATTTTAATAATTAATTAATCAATTAATTAAATTATTCATAAAATATTAGCAAATATTACCTTCCGTCAAATATTATCATTTTAAATGTCATATAATTTCGTATGTATAATTTTTACATGCAAGAAATATGAAGTAAAATAATATATATATTTATTCAGTAAATTGTGTAAATTATAATTAATTATCATTTTAAATGTCGTTAAAATAAATAAATATATAAAAAAGAAAAGTTGCCTTCGAATCTTTCGAAACGCTTATTATTGAGATTTTTAAAAAGTCTACTTTGACACTTTCCATCGCCGCGAATGACGAAGGAAAAAACTGATAACGATAATGATGAACCATCGATAGCCTGTCAACTATCGACAAGGAAATTCTAGCGACTTACGCGCTCGCGTAGGAAAAAGTATGCTCGATAGGAAAATCTGGCTGGATCGTAGAGAGAGGCAGTATCGTACACGTCTCAATATTGCACGTATAACTGGTATATCGTACATATTTACGTAGTTTGCACGTGCAAGTCGCACTTAGGTAGGTATATGCCGCTCAGAAGCGGCAGTAGCAGCAGCAGCAGCAGCAGCAACCGATGCAGCGAGCATACTTCCCTCTCCATATCTCGTGAATTGAATTTTCATATATCCCGTCTCGCGCGATACGTCAACCGGTTGTCACGCCAGGCGCAGCTCGCGCGCGATCGCTATCTCCAATTTCCCTGATCGCTTTACCGCGGCCATGAATAAAATATCGCGCGTCATTTATCCCTCTGATGTGATTCGCGAGGTCAGAGTAATCCCTGTACGCCTGTATGTAATTTTGTCGTCACATATAAGCGTCAGAGATATTAATACGTATTTGCAAAATTTTCGGCTTCATTCTGTAGTTTTTTTTCCTTTTTTGTTCACGCGAGCATGATTTTAAATTTATAGACTTTTTCGAAGGCTCTGCCTATTATTTAGCTATTCAAGTAACTCGTATGCTCCTATTATTATATATATCAAAGATTAGAGTTTAGTTTTGCGATATAATCTCGTGCAACATCTATATGCACTCTCGCTTTGCGACGCTTTGCATACGCTCGGTATTTTGACAGCGTATGTACGTTCGTAGGAACGTGCTGTTCATAGAAACGTAAGCGTTTGTGCATTAACGCTTTGCGGTTCTCTGCATTTTCGTTACGGATGTCTAGATGCACAGAAGAGCTTAGGGTCAATTGTAACAAGGGACAGTTGTAATATTCGGGTTACGATAATTTAGGTTGACAGTTGCTATCTACATTGAGAAAGGAAGCAGAATAATGTTCAAATATCACTACGCTCTAATGTCGACATTGAATCAACACTAGATGTAAAGCATTTTCATGCTATCTATTTTTGCATTAGTTATCTAATGCAAAATATTAAATATATTAAATATATTAAATATATTAAATATATAATCTATAAAATATATTAAATATATCTATATTAAATATATTAAATATAATCTATATTAAATATATTAAATATATTAAATATATAATCTATAAAATATATAATCTATTAAATATTTTTTAGATTCTCTCATCTCTAAGACTTGAGCATTTTTCTCAAAAATTAAAAAAAAAAAACATTTTACAATCCTACATTGTTTTACAAAAGATACGTGGCATGACATTTGAAACGTTATTCTCACATTCCATATTTATTTACATAGACGCGAATAATTTTAACATTTAATTGGATTTGCGCGAGCTCATTGTTAAATTCTAGAATGACGTAAATCTTTTGTCGGCGATATAATTATGAGCAACTTGATCGGGATGAGTAGCAATCCCGCGACTTCGGGGTGCCAACAAAATTCGTACTGTAAAAATCCATATCGCGCCAATTCTAAACACACTTCGGGTGCCCCTTAATTAAGTTCTCCCGAGATATTAATTGCGAAATGAATTATCGGTTCGCGAGCGCGATGCCACTCTCGGCCAACCCACCCTTTCCCCGCGGAAACGGTGTCTTCCCAACTGGTGGAAGGCGGGAGAGGGGAGGGGGGGAGACGTGCGCCGCGGCGATAATATATTCCCTCCCCTTCCCTCCCCTGCTTTTCATTACTACAGCCAGTTATCGCGCCTCGTTCTCTTCGTCGCTCCAGTAATCTACCTTAGAGACCGTAGACTCTCGGCCCGCAACCATTCAAGTTACGTAAAAGCGTTTCCCATAAATAGGCGCTTAATAGAGCAAACAGTAATTTTACCGAAAGAGACGATTTGACGTTACTCTGGCTGACCCAAAAAACGAATGACTTTATTAATTTCGCTCGAAAACTGCGCTCGGGACGTTTTATGCGCGCATGCACCCATAATGAAGGGACCGAGAAGAGCACGCGACAGAAATGTGTACATTGTACTTAACGCAGCGAAATCATGTAGACAGCAGACTTATGATGCACACGCAGTGTCAACGCAATATAAAGGTCCGTAATAATGAGCGCTCCGACCTCGATATAGGCCAAGCACCGAGGCGTGTATATTGCGTAGACGCAACGATAGCTTGTCTCATTAAAATGCGAACAAGCGAGAAGAAGTAACACTTGAATGAGCGTACATTTTGCGAAAGGAATTTAGATTCTTGCGAAGAATAAGACTCGCGAAGAATGCAACATCGTGTTTCACCCTATGAGATTACTATTGCGTTTTCCAAGGGATGTAAATACTCCAACAGAATAAATGTAGAAGACTGTAAGAATTATCTCTCGACAGATCGCAGTTTTGTCTAAATTTACTTTGATTGAATTTTGTTGAATATTATATTGCAGTCAATGATAACATTAATTTAGCCAAACTGGAATTAAATAAAACAATGTTTGCATATAATGTTTTTGTTCCTTCTTATTTTTTTGTATTATTTTAATTTTATCAATTCTTCATCTTGTCTTTACAGTGTAAATTCTTCATCTTGTCTTTACAGTGTAAATTCTGTCCAGCTTGAAAACTAAAACTTTTTATTTTACTGCAATTTGCTATTAATATTTACAAAATTGAAATTTTCCTTTGCTTGAAGAGCGCAGTATTTTTATTATTAGCATTAACAAGGACAAGAATTCGCGTTAAACATATATTAATTAAAATGATTGTATCTTTATAATTTGTTATACATCCTTAAGCAATATTTTTTTGAATAAGTTATTCGTAACTATAAATTTGTCCATGTGCTTGCGCGACATGGAAATTATAAACGGAAGATTATTAGTGCTTACATGGCAAGATACGTTTGATTACAAATGCTCTAATTAACGACAAAGCGTATTGCAGTCATTGATTTATTAGACGGAGAAGGAACGCTGAACAATGTATATGCTCAAAGGCAATTCTAGGTCTGTCATTAGTTCATACAGGCAAATAGTCCAAGGATTAATAGGAGGTTGATTATGTTATACAATTTGTAGCTCTCTGGCAACATATCTGTACACATTCATACGAAATATCACGTAGATTATCTTCAAAATAATCAGTTTCTTAATCAAATAATCAGAGGAAAACAATGTGCAATCAATTAATTACGCGTTCCATTAGAATAAAATTTAATTTTTAAACTGCGCAAGAAGAGACATACAAATACGATAATAAAATAATGGAAAGAGAATAACACAAAAATTATATTTTACAAAGACACAAAATCTTTAAATACAAAATATGTTATTTATCAAAAACAAAAAGCAATAAAGGCAAAGAGTCCTAGACACAAGTGGAAGTGTGAAAGAATATTTTACCAAATTATAAATTGTATTAAAAATATATAGTATAAAATATATTATATACACAACTCTTCGCATATTACAAATTTTCAATTCAACATACAAAATATTATTGTGATAAACGTTTCGATCTCATTCAGGTCTTTTTCAGTGTCGACAAATTAAATTGAAGTGAACAAGTTATTTTTGCTTTTTTATATTGATTTTCTTGCTCTTTGTATCACTCTGGACATTATTTGTGTTGCGACCTTGACCAATCTTTTCAAAATGTACTTTATACTGCTTTTTTTATTTAATTTGTTCTTATTTAAAAAATTTTTCAATTTTTTTATGTCTAGAGCTCTTTGCCTTTATTGCTTTGTATTTTTGGTTTATATCATATAATCCTTTCACATTGCACTCTCTTATTAATTTTATATGTTATTTAATTTTTGAAACTAGATTAAATTGTATATTTCATTATAACTTAAAGTACAGATGTGTACCAAAAATAACGAGCTGGCTTAAATATTTCCAACTCGAATTCCAGCTAATTACACATTTTAAAAGGAGAAAGAGTATAGTTAATCTTTCAGAATTTACGTGTCTGTCTAGTAGAAAACAAGATATTATTTGCATTTCCTTTTTTATACCATTATTAAATTAAATGTATTTATTTTTGTATAATATTAAATAAAATTATTATTATTATTAAAATATTAATTTAATATTAATATTAAATATTATTTATTATATTTGTATGCAAAATAATTAAAGACAGGCATTGTGTATTCTATATTTTGTATTTATTATAATTAATTTTTTTTTAAGATTTTGATATAAATTTCATTACTTTCTCTTTTTTTAAATTGGATTACTTTCTCTCTTTATATATTTTTAATACAATATTAAGTGAGTTTGATGGTATTGGCATGTCTATCAATCCGTGATAGTATTATAAAATTCTCAGATGAAAATTACAATTAATTAAGCTTGAAATTTTCAAATCGGCTGGCTCCGCGAGAATTTAGTGGCAAGGTAAATTCCGCGCCGCGTATGATCGAACGATTCCGATTTCTACTCGTTAAACTACGAGCGTTCGTTGGTATTACTTCAAAGGAGATAATCGCCGAGGGATTTATCGGGACTCGAAATGGGAATCTTTCTCATTTTGAACAGAGATGCGCGAGATGCAAACCCAGTTTCAGATCTGGTTGCATAGCCAGACTTCAAATCATCGTGCACTTAAACGAGCCTGTAAGTTAGGGAGCGGAGAGGAGCAGATGCAGGAGCGGGGAGGGGGGAGGGGGAGGAATCGAAATGGAACTTCTGGAACTCGCGGAGACGGATTACGGTAGAATGAATGAATGATGCGTATCGGCTCGATTTTGCAGGATGACAGACCTCATGCTCGTTAAAGTGCGAACGCTTCAAAGAGCTCTTTGAAAGGAGCATAGTCGCACTGAGTAGCGAAAGCACGTTATTGAGCTGGGCACTGCTAGAAAGCCCGGATGCAAAGTTTAATTTTGCAAGTAAAGGATGCACTGTCGGGTCGATTCAAACTTCGATATTGAGCAATAGTTTTAAATTCATAATTCTATCGTGTTGACCTTATTCACATTTCTATACATATTTATATTTTGGTCTTTAAATATTATCTAGTTTGATAAATGGTATACAATTGGAAAAAGATATGTTGACATCATTCCCCCAAATCGAATTTAATATATATTTAGGATTTATAATTATATATTTGTAGAAAATTTAGATGAAAATAATTTATATATATATATATATATATATATATATATAATATAATATATATAGATATATATATATAAAATATATTATATATAAATTTAAGTATTAAATATTTTATTATAAATATTTTTAAATATATGTTTTATAAATATAAAATTTTAAAAATGTTTTATATAATTATATTATATCGCGACGTGTAAAATAAATTACGTTACCGCAGAGATAAACGAATAATTATTTTCGCAAATAATAAGTAATTAATTATATAAGTTAAGTACTCACTCTATAGATGATCCGCTGACGCTCGAGATCCTGGATCTCTTTCTCTTCATCCTCCATTGTTTGTCTCTTGCCGTTTTTTCTTCATGACACTTCCATTACACTCACTCGCGAATACACAGTTAATTACCACCGCACGCGTACTAATCAAAAGAATATGATGAAGAATCACGCGGCATTTTGCACATTTTTGCAGACATTAATCGCACGCGACACCTACTTTATTTAATTGCAACGAAAATATGCAAAAACTACGCATAAAATTACGACTTGCTCAACGCTCAAATTCGTAATGACTTTGCTACTGAGAAGCAATTATCAATTATGTAGATCACAATAACATGATCATATGTAATTATTATTTTCCGTCACTTTTTCTGGCAATTTTTATACTTAAAATGTATTATATATCGTATGAAATGTCCGCTTTATTAAGTAGTTACTTTGACACGTTCACAAGTTGTTAATTGCGGGATCAAATTATTTGCGTCGATTAATAATCGTTAATTGTAAGAAATAATTACGTTTTTCGAGAAATAATACGACGAAATAATACAACGTACGGAGCGTCTTACGACGCTACTTGTTCACTCAAGTGTGTTGTGCGACTGATGGTATGAAAACAAGAGCGCGCTACGTCACACGGCATCGTCAAGGTGAACACATAGACGTATAATATATAGACCGCGAGTTCCCACTCTCTCCTTTGTTTCGGAAACGTCAAATTTTAGAAAGAGACAACTTATTTTCATGTTAGTTTCTTCTTTGTCTAATGACGCGTGGTGGGGGAAAGAAATCGATCAAGACATACGTTAAGGTGGCCATATTAAATTTTTGCCCCATTCTGTTATTGACAAGACAAAGAAACTAACACCACGAAAGTATGTTGTCTTTTTCTAAAATTTGTTCAACATTTTAGCCAAACGCGAATATGTATTCAACGTCTATGGATGAATATACACACGTATGTATACATATATTTATTCACGAAATATTTATCGTATAATATAAAATAAATTCACACTAGTAGAATGTTTTATAATTTTCTTTAACTTAAAACTTTGATATACGCGATTAATTGTATTTTTTATATTTAAATTCTCGTATGCAATTCGTGTATTATTGCACGTTTTCTGAAAATGATGAACAAATTTCACTTTAAATTTCATTTTTATTTAAAGAAGGAAATTTGTTATTGACTAGAGGAAGAAAAGTGTTATATGTAATATGGAAGGTGTGTACATTAAGTAATAAATTAATATTTAATATAAATATTTAATATAAATAAATAAAAAAATATTTAATATAAATAAAAAAATATTTAATATAAATAAAAAAATATTTAATATAAATTAATATTTATTATTATTTTTTTTTTCAAATTCTTATTTTCCGAGGAAAGTAAAATTGTATACATTGAATAAATCAACAATAATATTGCGGTTTTAATAAAATAATATAAACCAATAATATATAATTGATATAATATCATTTATTTATCGATTCGTGATTGTGAATAAATCTTTGTTGATACATATACTTTGTGTAGCAATAAATTACAACTTCTCAATCGGCTATCAACAAATATAACCATTTTTTACGGAACGTATGGATACATAAATTTAACAAGGACGCTATTTATAGCTGACCAATGCCCAGGCCAATAAATTGAATGTTCGAAACAGTTCATAGTCGATTCTTTTCCAGTTCGAAGAATCGATACTAATGTGTTGTACTATTTCTCCTGTCGATAACGAACAATTTCATCCATTTTTAGATTGTTTCAAATACACTTCTCAATTTATCATAATCCTTTTTTAAATAAAAACGTTAGTATAAAATAAATTTAATATATTAATAAAAATATATTAATATATAAATATATATATATATATATATATATATATATATATATATTTAATATAAATATACAGGGTGAGGCATTTATAGTGACGCGGGCGTATTTCTCGGAAACAAAGCGAGATATTAAAAAATGTTTCAGACGAAAGTTGTATGGTTTCAAGGGGGACATACGAGGGCTATTTGAAAAGTTTCCGGCCTTTTTAAGAAAAACACATATTTCGAAGTAAAACAAAATTTATTTCTCAACGTAGTCTCCCTGCAACTCGATACATTTGGTCCAACGTTTCTCCCATCCTTTTAAACCGTCAGAAAAAAATTGATTGTCTAAACCTGAAAAATACTGGTTTACAGCGTTTTCCACCTCAGCATTTGACTTATATTTTTTTCCCCCGAGATATTTTTTTAAATTAGGAAATAGGAAAAAGTCGCTGGGAGCTAGATCTGGCGAATAGGGTGGATGCGGAAGCAATTCAAACTTCAATTCATTCAATTTTGACATTGCGACCATGCACGTGTGAACCCGAGCGTTATCCTGGTGAAACAGGATTTTTTTCTTGGCCAAATGCGGACGTTTTTTTTTAATTGTGGCCTTCAATTTATCCAACAATGCAACGTAGTACTGTCCGTTGATTGTTTCACCCTTTGCAAGGTAATCGATAAGAATTATTCCACGGCTATCCCAAAAAACTGTCGCCATCACTTTTCCTGCAGAGAGAACGACCTTTGCCTTCTTCGGAGTTGGTTCCCCCACCGCAATCCATTGCATTGACTGTTGTTTGGTCTCAGGCGTATGGTGGTGTACCCAGGTTTCATCGACGGTTATCAGTCGCCGCAAAAATTCCGCTGGATTTTTTTGATACAGGCTAAGACACTCGCGCGACATGTCCGTCCGTATGCGCTTTTGGTCGATCGTCAACAAGCGCGGCACCCAGCGCGCGGATAATTTTCTCATATTCAAATCTTGATGTAAAATCTTGTGCACCCGTTCAGATGATATCCCACAAGCCTCAGCAATATCCTTAACAGTCAATCGACGATCTTCCATCACAGTTTGATGCACTAAAACGACCATTTCGTCAGTTGTAGCGGTTTTCGGGCGCCCGGAACGTTCCTCGTCTAAAATGCTCGTACGACCACGTTTGTACTCGGCAACCCAATGCTTGACCGTTGTAAATGAAGGGGAGGCTTCACCGTATACAGAGTCTAACTCATCTTTTATTTCCTGAGTGTTTTTCCCTTTCAAATGAAGGAATTTTATCACTGCGCGATACTCAATTTTCTCCATTGTTTACAGACAATGTCAGCTGACAAGTTTGGAAGAGTGCCATAGACAAAGTAATTATCAGAATGACTTGAAATTTTTACGGTTTACATATGTCAAGGCCATCTATCAGACGGCGAAAGAAATTTTTTTCTACAATTACTTTATGTCAATGAGGCCGGAAACTTTTCAAATGGCCCTCGTAAAATGGTGTTATTAATTTGATCTTGAAGAGCCACCTGAAGGACACGCGAAGGTCAGCTCCAACTTTTTAAATGGGACACCCTATATGCTTTTGCATATTCTTGTAGCTCATCTCAAGAGCTTTCCAAAACACTATAATTAAGTTAGTTTTCATTAAGTACTTTCCAAGTTATGAGGCTTGAAATCATTTTTTAATTTTACATAAACCGTAAAATATCTTGTAAAATATTCATTTTTCGATTATTTTACCTTAATACTTTTATGTACAAAATAATGAGAAAAATCAATTGGTGTAAAGAAAACTCATAGTTGTTTCGAAAAAAAAAATGTAATTTGCAATTAACAATTACATATTTTTTCTTAAAAATAACTATGTCTTTTCTTTACACCAATTGATTCCTCTCATTATTTTGTACATAAAAGTATTAAGGTAAAATAATCGAAAAATGAATATTTTACAAGATATTTTACGGTTTATGTAAAATTAAAAAATGATTTCAAGCCTCATAACTTGGAAAGTACTTAATGAAAACTAACTTAATTATAGTGTTTTGGAAAGCTCTTGAGATGAGCTACAAGAATATGCAAAAGCATATAGGGTGTCCCATTTAAAAAGTTGGAGCTGACCTTCGCGTGTCCTTCAGGTGGCTCTTCAAGATCAAACTAATAACACCATTTTATGTCCCCCTTGAAACCATACAACTTTCGTCTGAAACATTTTTTAATATCTCGCTTTGTTTCCGAGAAATACGCCCGCGTCACTATAAATGCCTCACCCTGTATAAATATACATATCTTGAAAATATTTGAAAATAAAAGTCAGTGTTTAATTATAAATCTAGTAGTAATAGATCAATCTTAATTATATATCTCGAAGGATTCATCTTATCGTAAAACACTACCATCGTGGAAAGTTAAAAGCGCAAACGTTTATTCGGCGTACTCGTATAAATATTCCACTATCGCCATGTAAACTACGAAACTAAATTTCGTTCAGCACTTGCTCGGAGCACAGCATGAATGTCACATATGCCTTGCGGCGAGTTATTATTCTGGTCATTTGCTTAACAGAATTATGCAAAATCACGGAGATTCGGAGCCCTTATCATAGAAGCGACACGTGTGTGTCTGTATTCTGTTGTAATATATATTCATAAACGTTTAAAAAAAACCTTCCAATCTCAATTCTATTTTAACCTTGAACGATCACGTTGCTGTGCTTTGTGTTATCTAATACAAGAGCAATATATTTTATAGATATAAAAGAATAATAAACCGATGTGCCCCGGAAAATTAATATCTGAAAAATGTGAGACACATAAAATTTTAATGTTTCGATATCTTGATATTAACTGTTAATTCAATTCTAACTAATTGCAATGATCATTTTAACTTTTTGTTGAGCATTTGGAATATTATTGATTTTGTATTTTATGTATAATAATAATTTAATTATTAGCTGAATAATAATAAATATGTGAAATGCTTTACAAATATTATTCATGAATATTATTTATAAATATTTATTTATAAATATTATTTTTATTTTTTTAGGAAAAAAGTATAAAAATAATTATTATTGATATTCTTAAAAATGTTCTTGAAAGAAATCTTTAAAATAATAAAAATTCTTAAAATTAAATATAAAATTTTCCAGCAATCCTACAATATTTGTATACGTTATATATCATAATTATTATTATAGTTATGCGTATATATGAATATAATGTGTGACATATAATTAATAGCGTTTATTACAAATTTTGAGTAAAATATTATGAAATTATTCGTATGAATTTATGTTGCATTAAATATTTTGTGGTAAAATAACTATTGTGTATATACATGTCCAATCATAGCGACAGTTGTTTATACATTCCATCATTTGCGCGACAATAATTAAGTGAACAGGTCATGTCGTAAGATGCTCCGTATTTTGTCGAAACGCGATGTACAATTAGCGATTATCAATCAGCTATCAATTTGATCCCGCAATTAATGATTTAGAAACGTGTCAAAAGGTAACAGCTATTTATCGACACAGATATTTCACAAATATATTTCTGGAAGAAATCAATGACAGAGAATAATAATTATAAATTATTGTTTTATTATATATATGTAAAGAATTTCTGTAGAAAATTTATCACAATTTGAAGCTTACATATATCGGTATAATTTTGGAATTCGTGCATCCAGTGATATCGCAGCATGCAACGTGCGTGTTGTAATGCCATTTTTCATCGGAAGTATGATGAACGCGAAGCGATGTTATTTTAGCTTGAAAGTAATTACTTCAGTTATTTTAGTGTATATATAATCTATGATTGCTACCGTTAAACGTATAAATCGATCTGCACAAAAATGTAAATGGTAATTACAAATACTATCTTCGTGAAATGAATAACGATATTGATTCAACTTCATACTGTTGTTATGGAAATATGTACATTTTCACAAAGGTACATCTTCAGAATCAAAAGGTTATATCTCATATAATTTGATCGAATGTTTAATGATCAAATTTATCTCTGTCCTTTTTCTTCTCATTAACGAGTTCTCGGAAGATTTTAATTCTGTACGAAGGATCCAAAAAATACTGGAGATCGAACAGCTCTAATTCTACTTCGTCGCGAGAATTTTCATTATGTTCTTGAAGATACGATAATCTGAATAATAAAAAGATAAAAATAGCTACTAGATTAACGGTTATACAAGAAAAATTTTTTCTTACAAAATTATAAATATAATAAAAAAATATTTGGACGTGTATACGTCACATATTTTATAAAAGTTTATAGAAGATTCTCTACAATCGCATTTTATAAAAATTCCTTTATAACCGGAACTTTGTAAATTACCTATATTTTTCTGAAGGATTTTGCAGAAATGGAAATTTTTGCGTCAACTGACATATGTTGTAGCGCTTCTTGTCAGAATCTTTCATAAGTTTATTACATCTTCGTGATGAAAGAGATTTTAAATTGCTATGAAGGAGTTCAGGCTTGATCTGTGTCGAGAACTTGTTCGCGGATTTACAATCTGCAAAGAGATCTGCGTAAGCGAGATTGCTTTCGCGTATTTCCTTGGCGATGACAATTCCGCAAGATAATCTCCTGGCGATGATTGAATTTTGTTGCAAACTTCTAGCGTAGAAATTAAGTGCTTTCGTTACATTCTTATGTAACCGATTTATGAACAATCTCAATGGACAATGCATATTTATAACGCCTTTTTAATTTCAATTAAACTCGATTTCGTTCTTGGACTATAAATTTAAGTACATTGCCACGGGCTATGCTTCTCGATCCGACTTAATCAAATATTTTTCGTGTCTACTATCTTTCACATATCCGCCAGTCCATTGTTTCAGCTTGAGTCTTTGAAGTTGACGCAATGAAGTTCACACGTACCTGTAATTATCATAAGGGTATTTTCACACTTTACAAAAGAAAGGGAGTCTTGTTAATATGCAATTTACCTAATATTTTCCCTGTACCTGTATATCGATCGTGATTCCGTAAAAGAAAAAAAATAAGAGTAGAAAATTGGTATCTGTCCATTATGCAATATCAATGTATACCATCTAAAACATAAATTATTATGAGAAAAAAAATTGAGAAAACAATTATCATACATTCTTCTAAAATGCATTTCGTATATTTCAATAAAAATAATCTAATGTATAGAGAATCTTGTTAATATGCAATTTACCTAATATTTTTCTTGTATCTGTATATCGATGGCGACCCCTTAAAAGAAAAAAATAAGAATAAAAAATTTGTATCTGTCAATTACGCAATATCAATGTACTATCTAAAGCATGGATTATTATGAGAAAAAAATTGGGAAAACAATTGTCGCATATTCTTCTGAAATGCATTTCGTATATTTCAATAAAAATCTAATGTCTAATTGCATTGTCCACGTATAAACACACAGTAATCAAATTTCATCAATTTTCATATATTTAAATGTAATTATTTTGCGTGTAACGCTTAAATTTAATTTTGATGATTACGCACATTCATAGAATTAAATAATTTAATAATAGCAAGAATCGATTCAATGATTAATGCGCGCGCGTGAGTACGTGCCACTGATTATAATATTATATCAATGATTATGGTATCAAGTTATTTAATGCGATACGTGGAATGTATACTGTAAACGACAGTTCTGTCAATATAATGTTGTGCTTGAACATGAAAGGAATCGCGTAATGTTATCGTTGCACCATATATGCGATTAAATTTTAAACATATAAATGAAATCGTTACTAATTGTTATTACGTTCTATGAGCTTATACTACAAAATTGCATATAATTTTATATAAATGTTTAAACTTTATTACATTTTGTACGTTAATATAATTTTACACAGATTTGAATGCTATTATATTTGTACAAAGCGCTACGTGCGATTTATAAAACTGTTTCTCTTGTCAAAAGAATTATACCTTGTAATATTTCAACATGTAAAAATATAATTAATAAATGCATGTGCATTATAAGAAATTTTAGCTATTTTATAATGAAATACCGAATCAATCGTGCATTATTTTATTTGTAAAATTAATACATTAATGCAACTTGCTTCTTTGATGTGAATTATTTGCGAATTCCCAAATTCTTTTATGAATTTAGAAATTGGTTATGAAGCATTTAATTATATTTAATTATAAGGATTATTAATGTAAAATAATATAAATTTTTTGGGAAAGATGTTATAAATGGAGAACACACTGTAAATCATAACTGCATCGTTTAGAGTAAGCACATGTTGTATATATCGCATAGTAAATAATAGGGACATTTGATCTGCAATGAAATTGGATGGTAACTCGAGTACAGCTATGTGATTGCTTCATCACTATGACGTTATATGATATGGAAACAACTTAATAACGCAAACAGCTATTCAAATTTATGACAATCGTTTCTTTTCCTGTCAATAACTATGTCAATTATTTTATGATGTGAGATTGGAATATTCGTGTAAAATATAATATTTGCAATTTAATCGCTTCGTTTGAAAAACAAGAATTTCCAAAGCATTTTTCGTATTCGTAAAAAATATTCATATACTAATAATCAATTTTTTTATATATGCATGTTGTTGTTAAACAAAGATATAAAATAAAAAAAATTAGTGATTCATTGTGTCAACTGCTACTATTTCATAAAAATTATAATCTCATAATAGGAGTTTGCACACTGCTCGTTATAAGGTTAATGATCTTATCCAAGAATAGAATATTTTCTTATTAAAATAAAACAGTGATATATATATGAAACTATAAGTATTCAACTATATCCAACGTTTAAATTACCATTTATATAACCATTTATATAAATATAAATTTGATATAAATTATTATACAATAAATATTATAAAAGGATGAAAAGATAAGATTCATAAAATAATATTGAAGAGATGAGCTCCACGAGTTAAATTATGCGCGGTTTAATTCCAATTTTAAAATCGATCTCTGATAACATCACTCTCAAATATAAATCCTGAAATGTCTACAATCTTAATATATCATCCATGAAAAATTCAGATCGTTCTTTCTGAACGAGAATAGAGGACTCGAGTTTGTACGAAAGTATTCAACGACACAGGGAACTGTATATTTGCAATTATAAAGCTGAAACTTCCCAAGCGGCATTTCTGTCCTCATCGTTCAAGCCCGAAACTGAGATCCGAATGTCAGATAGATTGCATTTTGTTCAACGATTTATCACCGTTAGTTGCACTTGTAGCGAAAGTAATTCGTCCACGAAAGATTTGCATGCCGATGGACTGCCTCGCGAGGATACACGGCCTATAGGGGCGAGCGTGTGTCGCGCTTGTGAGGGAAATAAATCAAACGATGGCGCAATGAACAATTAACGTGTCGGGAGCTGCGCGCGGCTTTGTTATGGCAAACAAATCGCGTGAAGCCGCGCAGGCTTCGCTGGCAATTTTCTTCCACTCGATGCTGCGACCGATGCTGGGTCTCGATTTAAGCTTGTCATGGTCGACGTTAACAAGAAGGAAATACCATGGCGTCCTGACGCTCGAGAGTCAGGATATTCCATTAAAGGGGCGAAGAGAGAGGCGGAGTCAGAATGACAGCGGATCTTGAAAAAAAAAAAAAAATAGAGAATACGCTGAAGGTATATCGATCGGCAGGTACACGAGATACAGATATAGCGCAAAAAAGCCGTTCATCAAATATAAGGTATTTTATCCTTATGAATCCCTTTGTGCAACTGTTACGCGCAAAATTGGATCTTTTATATATTTTTTTATAAACATCCCCCGAGTCTCTTTTGTATTGTCGGAGGATCGAAGTCGTAGATTCCTTCTGATGGTGGGAAGGAGAGGTCTTTTTCTCATCGAAATGTGCCTGGGAATTCTTTAATATTCGCGCGATACTGCTCGTACGATCTGCTGCTTGCATTATTTATGACGCATGCGTGAGGGGCATTTAAAGGGACCGCATTTACTTCCCTTTTTTAAGCTGGAGGAAATGACTTACTTTGTTCGAAAGGGAGAGAGAATATCGTAGTTTATATATATAGCTTGTGTTTTTCTCTTTAACATATTTTAACCATTAAAGTGAAGAAAGTAAGGGAAATAACTATAATTTTCTCAAAATTAAAAACAGTAAACGTAAATTGCGTCACTAATTTATTTACTCAATTAAATTATAGTATATACATTGTAGTTGTTGAGTAATTACTGAATAATTATTACTTTGAGAAAGATATATAGAATTCATGTTTTGCACAATTAGGTATAAATATGACGAGACAATAAATTATAATTTTTGTAGTTTAACCATATTACGGTCTTTTAGGATAGATATATTATTTTATAAGAGCCTATTGTTTATGTACTCTATTCTAAGGTTATATGTAACAATGAGAAGTTGCTATTATGCGGAAGAAATGGAAATTGAAGTCCCGAGATGCACAATGGGCGGGAAAATCGTCGAGAGATAACATTTCCACAGCGCGGTATATTAATGGCACTGGTTTTTCCGTACATTCGTGGTTAACGCGCGACCGATGGAAATAAAGTTCGCGGTGCTGTCATCAAATTAGCGCGCGTGCGGAGTCGTTCTCACTCGAACGGACGCAACAATGAGAGCGGAAATGGATATTCGATGTAAATGTCAACGTAGCGCAGTTCCGCGATAGCTTTATCAGTTTGCGTTCTATCTTGTATCGTGGGAGAATCGGAAACTTAATATATTAATAATTTATTAGTTGCTGTTTCTTTTTTTCTCTCTCTCCTTTTTATTATGTATTTCGACAATGATCTCATTTATATTCGCGGTTTTATTATGTTATATGCGAATTGCATTTTATGCGGTTCGAATATAATTTTAACTGTCAATGATTGAGAAATTTATATCTAAACTTTATTTCATTTTTCATTCTAAAAAAGCTTTTAGTGATGCTGTATTTCTGAACTGTTCAATAATTTTAAAATTTTGCATATTAGGGCAGATCTAAAAAAAAATTAATGTAATAAAAAATTTATATTTATCTTTAAAGATATAGTTTAACAAACTCATACCTTATATATTAAAATTTCAAATGGCTTTATTTCTCAAGTAAGAATTTAATTGCTTGCTATTTCTGTTAGATGTTATTAAATAATTCTGTACTTAGGATTCAATTTTTTCCTTTTCTTTCGTTTCAATTTCAATTTATTTGGAGAAAAATCGTGCAAAAATTCGTTCGAGAATATGACCTTATCATCATCGTTTTTAGGATGGGAAACGAAATTGCATTTCGTTACCAAACCACAAACTCCTTTCGAAATTGAAGAGAAAGGATAGGAAAGATAGATATTCCGGAAAGGCGAGGCAAAATAATTTTCTACCTCTTTCGAATTGCCGTTTCTTCGTGAGAATGCGTGTAGTTCAGCGGTTAAAGACAGTACGTGAGTGTCGCATTGCGGTGCTCTCACCCCTGAAATTGGAACTTGTACGTAGTACAAACCGTTATGTCTGGCTGATATTGTTAGACCATGGCAATAGAAACTGATAGTGTGACATAGCCGGAGGTCTCGTTGAATTTATTCACAGTACCGTGGAATATTTATATGCGCTCTGTATCATGCATAGAATCGTCGGCGACGTTATTCGATAGATTACCGCAACGGGGTTAAAGTTAATTATCATTCGAGATCGATGCGGGAATGCGTGAGCATGCGAAATGTTGTTCCCATTTCCAATGTAGCACTGGAAATAAACTGTTAACCTATTTTTAATGATTTTAAAAACAATCGTTAATAAGGTCGTTTCATTCATTTTTTTTTATTCTTAAATAATATATTTTGTGTGTGTGTGTGTGTGTGAATAAATGATGAAGGCAAAGCTCTCTGGCAAGATTTCTATATTTACAACACGGTCGAAATGCAATTAAAATTGAATGAGTGATTTTTTTACTTCGTTATTCTTATATCATATTATGTATTATTAAATTTTTTAAAATTAGTTTTTATAAATTTAGCACTATTTAATTAATATTTGATAAGTAAAAAATTGGGTAAATACTAATAATAAATATAAAAGGTTATTGTAATAATAAGTATTAAGTATGTGATGAAAATTCAAATTGTAAACGATGATTATTGATTTTAGAAAGTCGGTAGATTGTAGTTCGAGCGAAAGATTAATTTGTGTTCGTTACGTATACATATAGATATGGTTAATTAATTATAACAATTAAATTCCCAATGTTATACATTGAGCATATTTTATCCGTTGCTTCTTGTTTCATATTTTGTTTATGTGTTATAGGAAATTATAACCGAGGAAACAAAGAGACTCATTTGCTCATCAAAAGCGACGCGTCAGTCTTTCGGTTGCGTGTCTGTTGTGCAGCACAAAGAAACGTAATTAATTAATTCTACCTTTGACCCTATCGAGACATGGCCTTTATTCGCTTTGTATTTGACAAATTGAAAGAAACACACGCTTATGCGACAGAGTAGTGTCAATGTTAATCATACTCTCGTGTTCAAAGCCATTGTTTAGCCGTGTGTTGTTTAAACTTTAAAAGGTTTATATCATAATTAGCCTGAATTTATGTATCGCCTTCTCTATTATCATAATACGAAATTTATAAGTGGGAGATGAAAATCTCTTATAAATTAAAAAAAACGAAGAGCTAAACAGATTAAAACAGCTGTTCAGCTTTTAAAATCTTTCAATTTTACAAAAGATAGATGAGCGATTGTAGTATAATTTGTTTACTTACATATATTGAAATAATCTCTTCCATACTTGTTAGTTATAAATTTAGTTACATGTTTATCGTGTAGAAAAATGCATGAAAAATGCATTAAACGTAAATGTTCTCACAATATAATCTAACACATTGTTAATTCTATATATCTCTCCATTATTTACAAAGTTAACTTCCGCGCGTAAGTCGCTTCCGTTGTGCTGCTTCTTGATAGTTTCCGCGATCGTAATTTTATGCATCATAAATTCGGTTTATGGAGAGATGTCCGCGCGAGAAGACGGAAAATTTATGTCGTTTTAACAATGCACTTTCGACCATATCGAAAATGCAAAATGCCTGCCGTGGCTCATAATTTCGTTTCCCATTGATTTCTGGTCTATTATCGGGGAAGTGAATGCGAGTTACATCAATACGATATCTCCAGACGATGCTTCGCATTGACTTGCTGATGTTTATGACGCGATCCACCGCAAACAAGAAGAGTAACTCTCCGAGTCGATTCTTGGCGACGACATTGGAAGAGGGGAAGAGGGGAAGGGAAGGACGATAAGCAAGGGTGGTCCATTGTTGCTCGGTATCTTTGACCAGACTGCGCGAGGAAAGCTTTCCAATGTCGATATAACGACGGTGCCGCGAGAGACCGAACCTAAACCTTATCTCGGTTCTCGAGGGACGTTACCGTATTGAAGAAATCGTCAGTACATTTCTCCACCCTCTGCCTTGTTCCGTTGCTGCAAAGGGCTGTTTTACGCTTACGGCCTGCTTGTGGTATCTAATGGATCCTGAAATGTCCAAGTACCCTTCACCAACTCGTACACGTGTTTGCTCGCGGCTTGCAAGTGCCATATTCTCTTTTTGCACATCGCTTACAAGAAATATCCGCGAGTTTATTCACATCTAGCTATTTTCGTAAAAATTTATAAGAAAGGTAAAGAATAAGAAATGTTTACATGTTTCAAAAGATTCAAATGTGATATTGCTAACGTTTTTTTCTCTACGCTATTCTCGTGGTCAATTATAATAATGTGCATCTCATCATGAGGGAATTGCGTTAAAGCTTCTGAAAAAGGAGAAGTATTTTATATGAAGTATTTTAAATATCTGATGAGATGTGACATTAAAAACTTATGTGTAGATGGCTTAAGAGTATTTAAAGTTAACAGCTTAAACGTTCAGTTTTTCGTAAAGAAAGCTAAAAAAATATTTAAATAAATAAAAGGCACACATATATAATCTAATAAATACAAGGTTATTAAGTCTACTTATTGTGTCGTGTACTCGATGAGATTTATCGAAAGCAATCGCGTAAATTATTATAATGTATTTCGAGAAAAAATACTTTCGATCATTTGTGGGATTTATACCTCGTACAAATCTACAAAGTGTCATTGCAGATTGAACAATGGAATTACAAAATTCTTGTTCAAAAATCTCCGTTTTGCGTGAGATTGCTTCACAGGAAAAGGCTATTCTGATTCGATAATCTTATAGCAAAGGAAGACCTCATTAACCAGACTCCTCCTTCCCAATCGATTATTATTTCATGTGTTACAATGTAAGCGATGTTTAGTCTCTAATTCTTTTAAGGTCTTCTATAGTCTTACAATAAATTTATTATTAGTGCGGAATAGATTCACTTTAGATAACGCTTTTTAATAGTAATTATTCTAATCTATATCTATTTGAGTGATATATAATTTAATTAAATTATACAATATTGGAATAACGAGGACAACAAGAATTCAAACGGAACTTTATATTTCATAAAATCGATCGTTTAATCTTGTAAGAGTACGTTTTTAATTGGTTAAATCTATTCGAATAAAGAGGTTCTGATTCAGCGAAAAATCGTGAAGTTCAAATTCATTTAACTTTAACATAATTAGGTTTCCTTTTTGCTTCGTTTATATCCATCGTATATGCTTCATTTTTATCTTTTTGATTAATAAAAACTAATTACGTAAGATTACTTTTTTTCGAATCGTCAATATTTATTAATAATATGCTATCAATAGTGCTTGATGCATTATAATTTCGGAATATTAGTTTAAATATCACTGTTTTGTCACTCGCGTGTATCGAAACAGGTCGACATATTTTTTGTATGACCGTGTAAAGAGAGAGAGAGAGAGAGGTTCGCATTCTTCTCGAAGGGGTGTCACGACCTCCAAAGATATCGATTAGTCTTAAGAGCGCGGGTGGCACGAAAGTAGTACATTCTACTACTTGCATTGTGCTTTTATTACCTCGCAGCCGCGAATATAAACACGGAGGTCACAAGAGCTACGTTGACAGACAGGTGGATCAGGTGATTCGCTGACGTCCTCGTGTAAAACAACGCGAATCCGCAGGAATCGCAGGGAAAAAGCGAACGTAAATTAAATGAATCACTATTATTGACATACAAATACGCATTGTTTCCCCGATGCATCATCGCTATCCTATCAGCATTCGCCGTGCTTTATGCCGCCGTTCATCTGGAAAATGAACGGCCGCGCCTTCTCAAAATGTATTATACATTTCCTCGCTGTCGGCGAGCGCGACGCGGCCAATATTTCCCGCGCAATAAATCAAGCGCCTCGGGCGGCGCGCGTTCCGCGATGTACGGAGCTCGGAAGGAGTCGATAGGGGTCAGGAAGGTAGAATCAGGAACGTGATCTGACGATGAGACGAATTTTTCGAGATGTACGAAGATCGAACGCCGTGCTAAATCTAAAGAGCTGAGGTTGCAACAAATGTTGCGGTCGCGATTAATTCGCGAGATCGGTCGGACTTACCCCCGTTTTTATTCTCGAACGGGGCCGTTCGATCGCGTTCGGGCACACGCGTGTTTCATGCCTCTTGATTTATTCCTGTCCCCGATACATATATGCATCAGCGGTCCTGAATCGCGAACGGAAAGGATACGATGCCGAGGACGGATAAGAGAGGATAAAGATTGGACGGGACGAGACGTGGAAGCGTCAATAAAGGGATCTCGATGATCGAATTCGTGCGCTTTGTGCGGAAGGACCGGCCATCTCATTCGAAAAAGTTCCCTACGAACGAGTCGCGTAGAGCATATGTGCTCGTGACGTTATACAAAATAGATGAAGTCTTTTATCATATCTTACAACGAGGAGATACTTATTTCAAGATAATGTATCTCACGTCACGTTCAAAAAACGCTTGCAACAGCGTTTCTCTGATAAACTGTACTTTGAACTGTACTATAAAGTGGCTCTCGGTAGAAGTAACAGCTCGAAATAAGTCTTTTGGACGTCTACTTACAATGCTTTTTATAGGCTTGCATTGTTCGGAAACGAACGTAACTTTTGTTAGTTTTTGTAGGTGTTAGATAAAGGAAGCGAAAGTGGAATGTGCAGTACTTTCTCAGTCGATGATTGCGTCGCTATTATGCCATTCGCATTTTCGCGCGTCTCTGTATTTGTCGCGATGTTTGCCGTGGACTTTTAAATGGGAGAAAGCCGGCTATTCGATTGCAATCGTTTATTTAGGAGAGACTTCAAGCGTTTGCAAATACGACGTTTAACGGCTTTTCGCGCGTTTCCAAACGCTGTATAAAGCGTACCTTTTTTTGAAGAACCTACTTGATTGATGTTAGAACGATTATACATGCGCAAATCGATATTTTTATCATGTCTTCTTTCGGTCATTTTAAAAGCCACGCTTACAATTTTATCAGCGCGAAAAAAGTATAAAAATATACGACATTGCCTTTCTTTATTGCAGTTCGATATACAGGGTATGTCTTAATAAATGCGAAAAATTTTAGGAGATAATTCTTTGTCGAAAATTAAGAGGCGTTTTTCATATAAACATTAAAAAGTTCTAATAAAAAATTGAATAGAGGTTGCTACTTTTATCCTCTTATAACAATACGGGAGGCTGAAAAAAATATTAATAAATAATATTTTTATTAATAGAAAATATTCTAATTTCATTTCTTTAACTTGTTCCAAATTTGAGAAAAAAATAAAAATCTAATTTTTACTCCCATTTTTGGAGGAGTGTAATTCCACAGGGAGGGATGTAGGAGTATATGTTTATATGAAAAACCCTTCTTAATTTTCGACAAAGAATCATCTCCTAAAATTTTTCGCATTTATTAAGAAACCTATATACATCTCATTTCCTCTCATATCATCACTTGTCGATTTCTCTGCATTTGTCATCTAATATTGCGATATTACGTTACTTGTAACTGTGCGTTTGCTTTATCGCTACATTTTCGCATTATACAATTGTTTCGTGGAACGGGTACAATTTTGGAACAGCGAGTTGGGAAGCGGGCAAATTTGTTGGTAAAGTGATTAGTCTCTATGAAACTGGCGTCTTCCTCCGCACTGTCTACTTCATTGTAGACTACGTAAAATGAAGTAACAAACGGGCCGGCAGTTGCTATCCGAGGATTGGGTGTCTCTCAGCTTCTCCCTAAGTACAATTTAAGCGTACAATTACAACAAATAATGAATCTTTGAAAGAATCAGCATTTAGATGAAGTATTAAGTTGCAAAAGTAGCTTAGATCCCCTTCCTCTTTCAATCTTATCATATCTTCGGGACGTGATTTCGCTGCTCGCGATGACAATTTTCGCAAAATAAATTCAATGAACCAACCATCGTCACAAACCCTATCAAGATTTCTTTCGGTTAGAAAATCCTTTAGAATAAATTCGAAAAAATTCCCCGAGAAATGTTCGACGCGCTCGATGATCGATCGCATACATCTCACATAATCGGCCGCGGAAAAATGACCCGCGGCGTTTTACGGCCGAGTTCCGATCGCCAATTTCCTGAAACACACCGAAAAGTCGGACTTGTTTCGCGCACGTGACGAAATCAATCGCAGTTCATACGCGTCGGTTGGCGCGACGGAAATGAAATTGAAACAGCGTCGGTGGTACGTACTTTTGTACGGAACCTCGTAAAGCGGAGGGCTCCGGTGCCGGCGAACGATACCCACAAACGATTCATTTTAATGTCCTCCCTTCTCGGTTTCCCCTATCGTTACCAACCCACCGCGTCCAGCTGTTATTTCGGGGTACATCGGGGTCCGACATTGCAAGAGCGGCCGTAAGCCTCCCGCGCTCGTACTTCACCGCACTAAAGCACACTTAGTCTGACACTGTGAAATCCTAGGATTTCATAAAGCATATCACGTACAAGTGCGCCGTAAATATGTATTACATTATAGGCGGGAGAGAAGGAGGAAAGGCGAGGAGAATGCAGAAGGAGCCTAACGACGTATGTGCGCGCGTGGAGCGAGCATTAAGCTTGCGCGTTCGTGCGGTCTGCGTTTCTTGCAATTAGGCTGAAAAAGGGTCGATTCACGAATTAACGCGATAAGACGAACACGGTATAGCGCGCGTGGTCCGTTTTTAATATGTAATAACGGCTTAGAGGACGCCGGAGGATTATGCTAGTGCTCATATCTAATTTGCAACGGAAAATGGGATCTATTATTTTGACCCGATAAGAAACTCGAATGACATTCTCCGAGCATTTTATATTTCTGATAATGGTTATCGATAAGCAAACGGACCCCGGAGCGACTCGCTCACGGAACAGTTTCATTTTCTGCCATATATGAGAATACTGTTTAATATTTATCTTTGAAAAAAAATTGCCGCGCTTGAAATATTTTTTTACATACAGAGAGGGATAATTCCTTAGTTTGACCTAGATTTTGCACTGCAGGAAATTGCAATATACGGGTGCATATAATACTCTTTCAATGTTTCTTTATACGATGATTTTTTTTTCAAATTAAATCGAGAAAGAAAGATCACAGAGAGAGAGAGAAAGAGAGAGAGAGAGTTTTTAATATTTTATAAATTAATCATATTAATGTGCGTGCGATGTACATTTACAATTAACGTAATTATGTTTTATATATTTTAATTTTAGCAATATTTTGCTAACGTAATTTTGCCTAGTTCTAATTTTCTTAGTTCTATTTAGGATAGTAACGAATATCACGTGTGTATTAAATGTAATATTTCGTCAAAGTGGCGTTGCGTTGCAATCGTTATAATTTGCTGAAATGATCGCGCGCTTCGTGTCGCCAATTTCGTGACAATACATCGCATGAGCGCGTCGCCGCGAGGCGCGTGAGTTTTGTTTCGGGTGCTGGATTTTCGGTGATTATCGTGAAACTCAGGTACCCAGCTATCTACTCGTTACGAGAGAGTCGAACGAATTCGTCGTTCGGAATATTCACGGGAGCGTGCAGCTTTTCACGATTATGAGACCCAGGTTGTTATCGTTGACTACATGAGATCCGTCGGCTCCGGTAAAACTGAAAGCGCAAAATGCGGACCGCAGAAAGCTATTCAAACAGGCGTCAGTGGCAGACAAATTCCAAGCAAAATTAAATATAGTGCTCGGATGGCGGGTCACGAAATCTCGTACATCTGCCGCGAAATTGATCCTATTCTTTGCAAAAAAACATGAAAAAGCTTCCGAGTTTATTTGCCGTTAGAGCAGATGAGTAATGGAGTAGCAGCAAAAAGTGATCTCTTGAAAAATATTTTTAGATAATTCTATCTTTATCTTTTTCCTCCACGGCACTTTTCTTAATTTACGTTCGAGCTCTGTCAGAAGCAAGTTCTCCTGTATATTATTCTATATATTATTCTGATAGCTGATATTGGATTCTTTGTGAGAAAAAAATTAAATATTTTGTAATAATTACAATGTTTATTATTGCTTGTAATTTTGCAATTATAATTATAAAAGATACACTTGATATTGCGGAATAATTTTTTTTCATTCGCCATATTTCCTTCCTCCATCGATCTTTTTCGGCATTTATAATAGATCGCAGCATCGAAGCTGAAAATGTAAAGATAATACCCGACGATGATAATGTATGGTAAACTCAAAAAACGATACTGATGTTATTAATGCATGAAAAGTGTCTCGTCTTTGGTTTGAAATATTAATTAGATGCTCGGGTATTGAACATTTTTAAGCGACTCTCGAGTTACTTCAATTAGCTGCTTCTCGCAAATACGTATTTATCTCAAGGAAACTGCGAAAAATAAAAAAAATATTCATTCGATATATTTATTGGCGATTTAAAGTATGTACATTTGATGGGTAACATACAATGGTTAAGAAATTAAGGTTTCGTGACATATATAAAAAAGAATAATATTTTTTTATTTTAATATATTATATAAAACCTTGTGTAATATCAGATGAATCATATTAATTTATAATTATTTTTACGTCCTTTTGCTTATCGAAATCTTTTATTAAACGGAAGCTTGAGAAATTGATGAATCTTTATAATACATTTTATATGTTTTTATTGATCCAAATGGAAAAATGTTAAATGCATTAGCATTTTCCATTTCACAAATTAAATCCAAAATAGATTAAAGATAGATCAATATTACGATGATAATGATAATAATATTCTCGCATTATTAATCTCTCGGGTTGTTAACGAAAAGCGTGCCTTATCGCATCTCATTGTACTTTGTTGAGCAGATTTCATTCTGCATATTTCGCGGTTTATACAACTAGGAAAATACAAAAATAAGAGTAAACACCATTCTGCTTCAGACCTCGCACCTTGTCTGGAAATAAAGTTTCAGCAGCGAAAAAACAAAATAGAGAAACACGCGGTTGCGCGCGTATCAACGATACGGTCAGCAATAATTTATCGGCCAATTTACCGGCATTGATATCTCGCGATTAAACTCTATGTCCGGCGATTGGCGAAACTTCTCTGCTGTTCGATTCAAATTGTTCAAACGCGACGAGTCTCGCGCAATATCAATGTATTTGTATGACCGTCGTGCACAGCTCGACGAAATATCGTTTTAAAAATTCATAGCGTTATAGAGGCTACATGAAATATCTATAGCGCCGAAAAAAAAAGAGGCTGATGGTGCGATGTTGAGTTTAAACTTTATGCGAAAATATACGCTCAATAGTTAAGAGGATTACAAAATATATACTAATCTTTGCCGCTCGACATGTTCAGCTGCACGAATCCGTTTGCATTTGTGTACGAGCTAGAGAAATGTCATCGTAGATAGCGCTCGTAGACGCGATATTTCCCAGACAATCAAATTGTCTGGGATGATTGCCGTTAATCGAATTCTTTTACAACGTTTTTTTTCGGTTAAACGCAGTATTGATGTAACGATCGAAAAATATTTTTAACGAATATTATATGAAAAATCAGTCGGCATCAAATCGAATAAATTGCATGCATGGTAAACTAATTTTGCTGCAAACCGAAAAAGAGAGATTAAGTGTATTAATATATCTTTTTCAGTTTTTAAAAAAATAATAAATACAAATCCGACAGATTGGCAACGGACGATTTTTATCGAATCGTATATAATGGAAGTTCGTATAAAGTTACAGCAACGATGCATGATAAAGTGATAATTATATCACGGCTAATATTGTTAAAATTATTCGTGTGCAAAACGCTAGCAATACAAATACATCATTTTATTAATGCGCGGTTTATTATCATGGTAGAATTCATTAATTAATTCCAATGTGCGGGTCCAAGATGTGGGTCGTTATTAGCAGATTTACGCGTACGCGGTAAATTTTGTAAAGCGAGTTTTATATATACGTATATTTGTGTGCGTATCCAATAATTCGTTACAATAATGACGCACAATTTGTATTATTTTCTATTCTCTTCCATTACGAGAAATAAAATTGATTCTGTATTCATTTTTGCTTCCAAGGCAAATATTGTCTCTAGATATATTATAATGTAATTATTATGTTTGTTTTTAATTTTAGAGAATTTTATAAATACAAAACGTACTATAAAGTATATAAATGTAAGTAACTCTACGTACCTATATAAGCTACAAAAATATCTTGAGAAAGAAAATGTATATGTCTACAGAATTTGTACTTAAGATCCGTGCTCGACGTAAAGAAAGCGAGCTATGTTATATGATGAGACAGGTTGCCGTTAAGACAGGAAAATTCGATATAAGTCGCCACGGAGTTTACAGTGCACTCTTCGGACGCACTTTATGAAATTTACACTAACTACATTACTGTCTTCCATGCCCAGCTGAATGCAATTTCGCGAAAAATATAAGCTGGAGCGACGTTACACCCCCGCTCTGTCTCTCCACTCTATATATCATTCTCGAACTGAAAAATTTTTGTGACAAATTCACTTTTTGCATGCATAGAAATGCAATTTGGCTTTTTATAAACTTCGATATCAGCGTTGAACTGAAATATCGTTACAACTATAATTGCAATAATTTTCTTAATATTTCGCTTGAGCGTGTAATTTTTATATGCATAAATTTTACATTTTTTTTACAATATACATTTGTTAAAATTTCAAATCAGGTTTAAGATATTTGCGCAGCTGTATTTACGGTGATTTAAAACGCGCGTATCGATTAAATCTGCTGGATGAGAGCGCTTTTACGTTGTGTCGTTCCCGAATTCTTTCAGAATAAGTTAATTGGAAAACTTTCTATGGCAGTTCTCTGGGTTTTGTTCTGTTCTTCCGTCCTTCCGAGAGACACACGGATCGCTTGCTTTCCGAGAGATTTCCGAAATGGTGAATCAGCATCTTCGGACTACACCGAGCTTACATGTGTAAGTTGAATGGTTTTGCAGAGTCGATTCTGTTATGTCATCGGGAGAAGTAGCTTACGTTCACTAATGCTTCATATTTTCCAAGATTAGGATATGCTGATAAAGTTGCGAAATAAGTGTACCAGTTTTCGGAAAGTCACACGAAGCAACACGACGGATCGCTAACTTGGCGAGAACGTGCCTAATGCAAAATAGCAAAGTTTTACCTTAAGCGAGGCATCGATTTTTTATGAGTTACGCCACGAAGATGCCGAAGAGCGCAAGCACAGGCGGCAAACTTGATATAAGGAAAGTCGAGCTTTCCTCATCAGCACTAGCGTGCGGAAAAAACTTGTTTTCGAAACGTTATTCATAATACATTCGGGATCGTTCAATATGCAGCTGCGCATCATTTCTCCGCGTTACGTACAAGACAGTAAATTAAGAATTATGTTACTATATTCTAATCAAACAATTTAAAAATATAATTTGATACACAAAAAGGAGTAATTTTTAATTATATTATTTGTATTATTAATAATGTTTACAAGAAGTAATTAAAAACGACCACACTGGCAAATTTTATTAAAGTGAATCACGACGTTTCGACCATGGTTTTGGTCCTTTTCTGGTGAAAATAATTTAGTTAACTATTCTATCGTGAGAAATAAGGAAATCACTTCGTCAAGATTGTCAACTATCTCAACACACAGAGAAAGACTAATAATTTTTAATTACAAGGATCGTTTGATAAGTTTGGTAAAAAATAAAACACGTTATTTTTGAAAAAATTTATGTAATTTCTTAATATAGTCTCCATCGAGGTCTATACACTTAGTCCATTTTTAGTCAAATTTCCAATTTTTTAATACCTTCGGAAATGTAGGCTGATGAGGCGTCACCAAATGAATTGTGACGCAATTTCACGAAAATTTAACAAACTTGTCAAACGACCCACGTATATTACTTGTATTGTTCATAATTTTTAATTATATTGTATTATTAATTTATATTATATTATTATTAACAGTAGCATATAAAATTGCACATGAATTTATTAATACATGCATCATCTGTTTGAAAGCAATATAAGAAAAGCACATATCCAAGTAAAATATATAACGAGTTATTTCCACAAATTTAAAATTTGTGAAAATAATTTAAACATTAGGGATTCCCTTCAATCTGCATACTTATTATGATAATGTATGAAAGAAATTCTCAATTGTCTTAAATCTGTAATGCAGAATGGCGATAACTCACCCTAGCATTTGACAGGAAATCTCGTACACCTTCATTACGTGATATCGGAGATCGGATAATTGCTATGCCGTAAATAATCCCCGTAACTTATCGCAAATGACCAGCGGCTGTTCCATCCTTCCTGAATGGTCAGCATTAGGCGATAGTGTCGAATCTACGGACGGACACGTACAGAATCGCTTTTCTTCATAGCCGCGAATTACTTCGCGGGTGTCATTGGTATTTCTATCGGAATTTCCGATAAAATGGAATTTCGTACGACCTTGGTGCGTAGAATACTCTGGGGGAAATTGGATATTCGAAGCACGTAATCATCCGGACATTCTTCCCTTTGCATCTGAATAATGTGTTATTGCACGCAGTGCAAGCATATTAAAAATTCATAGCAGCATATTGAGCGCATCGAGTCTTATATATTAAAATTTTTCTTCGTAGGTATTATAATTGATTAGCAACTGATATATTACACGTTGACATTTGTTTTAATATTAACAATTTTTAATTTCTATTTTCTTAAGATTTCTTAGATATTTATTATCTAATATATATAGGAGATAATTGTATTTATTTCATTTTTAAAAAAATGTAATGTTAATAATAAAAAATACTCATATTTCATGTAAAATTTTAGTAAAACGTGCAATAATTTTCAATATCACTTTTTATTAAATTAATTTCCATTTGTAAGTGGTGATTCTATGAATCTGTAAATATTAATCTATTTTAATCTCAAATACCTATTTCTCGAGTAATTAACATTAACGCCCTGAATTCATGGTGAGACAGGTGGCATGCATTGCGCAATCGGAAATATTCCAGCAACGTGACAGCAGAACGATTAGATGCGAAATGGAAGTACGAAATTCCACAGCGGTATTTAGTCGAAAAGTTGCAAAGACCCGACCGGTTCGGAAATCGCGATCGGTACAAAGACGCTTTACGGGACGCCGCAAAGTTTTACGCCATCAAAGTAGTAACGGCGAGTTTTGTGCAGACGTAATCTCGAATATTGTCCTGCGCCAAATTGGATTCGGCCAGTTGAAATTGCGGCGTTTTTCGCGCTCGCGGAACAGCCGCTCTTGCTAAGGAGAATAGACGAGAAACGTAAAATTATGAAACGAGATCCGCGACTCGTTAGGGGGAGAACCGACGGCGTCGTACGTGCTTGTGAAAGTTTGAGAGGCGGTCTGGGCTCGTCGTCGTCGAGGGTTACTCACGTCGGCGCTCGCTTTTAGACCGATAGAGTGCACGCTCTACAGACTTGTTGATGCATATCTTCCCGCTGAAGCATTTTCGCGTGCGACATTATGCAACTTTCGAGAGGTCGCGTATTATTGCACCGGGAATGTAATATATGCGCGTGCGAGATGTGTCTCGACGCATATATTTTATTCTCTCTCGCCCGAGTCACTATTCTGAATCATCATTCGTACTTGTGCGATCTCTCGTCGATCTCATCATTGACAATCGCAGGGGTAGATAATTATATTTATTGCATTTTTCATTTAGCGTTTGTATAAATCGCTTGTATAAATCGAACATGAAAGCGCAATCTTTGTGAAGTAGAAAAACGTGCTTGGATAATATTAATCACATTAGCGTATCCATAACAATTGCATTTGACTGATTACGATCTTTAAGTAACTTCCAGAGGATATTAAATCCTATTAAAATATATTACAATTGAAAAATAAAATATCTTAAAATAACGAGAAGACAAGAAAAGAAATGAATCTTTTTAATTTTATGCTATCATATCACATTCACATATATTTATCAAAAAGGGACAATATTCTATTTACGTAAAAATCATTGAAATATTTTGTTCTGTTATCTCGAAAAACTTACGATCTTTCGTCAATCTTATCATTGACAATCACAGGAGTAGATAATTATATTTATCGCATTTTTCATTTAGCGCTTTTATAAATCGCTTGTATAAATCGAACATGAAAGCGCGATCTTTGTGAAGTAGAAAAACGTGCTTGGATAATATTAATCACATTAGCGTATCCATAATAATTGCATTTAACGCGCAATTTCTTCCATATGCATAACTTTTCATATTTACGATCTTAAGGTAACTTCCAGAGGATATTAAATCCAATTAAAATATATTACAATTGAAAAATAAAATATCTTAAAATAACGAGAAGGCAAGAAAAGAAATGAATCTTTTTAATTTTATGCTATCATATCACGTTCACATATATTTATCAAAAAGGGACAATATTCTATTTACGTAAAAATCATTGAAATATTTTGTTCTGTTATCTCGAAAAACTTACGATCTTTTGTCAATCTCATCATTGACAATCACAGGAGTAGATAATTATATTTATCGCATTTTTCATTTAGCGCTTGTATAAATCGAACATGAAAGCGCGATCTTTATGAAGTAGAAAAACGTGCTTGGATAATATTAATCACATTAGCGTATCCATAACAATTGCATTTAACGCGCAATTTCTTCCATGTGCATATCTTTTCATATTTACGATCTTAAGGTAACTTCCAGAGGATATTAAATCCAATTAAAATATATTACAATTGAAAAATAAAATATCTTAAAATAATGAAAGGGGCAAGAAAAGAAATAAATCTTTTTAATTTTATGCTATCATATCACGTTCACATATATTTATCAAAAAGGGACAATATTCTATTTACGTAAAAATCATTGAAATATTTTGTTCTGTTATCTCGAAAAACTTACGATTTTTCGTCAATCTCATCATTGACAATCACAGGAGTAGATAATTATATTTATCGCATTTTTCATTTAGCGCTTGTATAAATCGCTTGTATAAATCGAACATGAAAGCGCGATCTTTGTGAAGTAGAAAAACGTGCTTGGATAATATTAATCACATTAGCGTATCCATAATAATTGCATTTAACGCGCAATTTCTTCCATATGCATAATTTTTCATATTTACGATCTTTAGGTAACTTCCAGAGGATATTAAATCCAATTAAAATATATTACAATTGAAAAATAAAATATCTTAAAATAATGAAAGGGGCAAGAAAAGAAATAAATCTTTTTAATTTTATGCTATCATATCACATTCACGTATCGTATCGTATGTTTATCTAAAAGAACAATATTTGTTTTATAAAATTACATAAAAATCATTGAAAATATTTTGTTCTGTTATCTCGAAAACTTGCATGTTGTTTTAAACTACAAATTATATTTGTACAAAGGAAATGCAACGCGATCGCAAGATATTTCACGATCTTGTTATATAGATTTACCGTATCTTGCGTTTAGACGTTATTGATGGTGACTTGAGTGCTTACGAAACTTTGTAGTTTCATTACGTAAACTTCGTAACGTCGCATCGCCATTCGCGTGAATCCGAATGTGACGGTTTTGAATATAGGGTGGAAAGTTTCGCATTGTGTGCTCTCTTCTCTCTTATGCGCAGCACCGGTACTCGTTAACTTTTCTGCGGCGCACCATTTAAAGCGACTTCTATGTACTGTATTATCTTGCGAAACAATCTACTTTGTTATTCATCGCATTGTATTACGGTATATCCAACTTGTAAACTGCAAATGTACTTTGTTGGCGCCAATCGCCTAAGCAAGTTTCTAATATTTAGTTATTTTTATTACATATTGCCAATGTATCATGCTTTTAATATAAATCTAATTATATTTTATATTTATTTTTTGAATCGCGTATTTAAAATGTTAGAGTCGAGATATAATTATTTTATTATATTTATCTTTTAAAAAATATACATAGTTAAAAATAATTCATGGAAATTTAAATTACTTATTACTTATTAATTCGTCATTGCATTAATTCGTGTGCTATTACAATTACAAATTGCTCCAATAAAGCTTATTATTGTAAGCATAAGTGTAACTAGGATATAATAACTGTGATCACGCTATTACATGTGTGTGTTTGACGACATATGTATATGATATTATCAACGTAATTTGGTAATTATTATTATTAATTGTAACAGTCTATTTAATAATAGCATGATCTTTACAATTGTCTATATTGATATATACTGCCGCCTTTATTTATAACATCTACTAAATGTTTTTATAGTGTTAAAATGCGACATAAATATACTGAAAGTTATAATAACTGATATAAAATGTATTTCTTTAATAAAAATTATAACCAAAAATAAATATTTTCGTATAATGTTTTTCATATTTAAATTAAACGAAAGATACTATTTATACAAATTTATCTGTAGATTAAAAAAAAATCTGTGAGTTTAAACTATATCTCCTTCATGAAGTTTAAATTATATTTTGATCTCGGTTGACATTTCTTAGCGATATTAAATTCAAAGATAATAAATAAAAAGAAAACACGAAAGACGAAACGTAATATTTCTGTAAATAACAGCTACATAAACAGCTTCGAACTGTGAGGAAGAAACTGATCAACGAGTAGTCGCAGTTTTAATATCGCTTTCAAAACATGCTTTTGTGCGATATAATACCGCAGAATGTGAAGGAAATAAAAATCCTAGAAGAATCATAATCAGCAAAAGTATCAATTAAAATTTTTTCTACATTAATAAAAATATCACACGTGTATAAAATTACTTTAATCCGCGTAAAAAATATATGAGAAAAAATTAAAGCTGAAATTTAAGTCAATGATATGTTATAGAAAGAAAAATAGCATGCCATTCTAAAATATTATACTTTTATAATATAAAATTTACTTTTGACGTATTATTTTTAAATATCATTAATACTTATTAAAAATCTTATTTCTGAACATCATATTTAAGAGAGAGAGAGAGATAAAATATATTATTAAGATAAAATAAATTAATATATAATATTTATGTTACTTATTAATTCGTGTTATTTATTAATTACAATTAATCACAATCAAAAATATTTAAGTGAGATTATTATTTAGGTAGAGGAATTATTATTCAAGTTATCTAGATTGAGCTATGCTCTTTATATCATTTTAGAATAAGAATATGATATCACGTACAACTATTTCAAACTATCATCAAGATTTATAGTAAGTTGTTGATAATGTAATCGGTTAAACTATTCGTCACTCAAATACTCAGTAACCGATCGTGCTCCTTTCAGTTGGGTGAAAAGATGTACTGTGCAAGCTTTTACGTAAGATGCACATCTGTCATTCTTCGATTTTTTTTTACGATATCCAGTTTTCTCACACATCTCCGTTTTCCTTTTTCCGGCAGTTTCGGGTGAGAATGAGAGCTCGATTCCGGAAGCTATGCAAGGGAATGGGATGTGGGCGGCTCGTCGATCATCGCTGTAGGTCAGTACAGTCGATTCATCTTTGTAAAGCAACTCTTGTCGATGGTGGTACTGTCACAAACTCCTGTTTATCTCCCATAGGAATACGCATCGTGAATTCCCGTCCCGCGACAAGGTAAACTCGCATGTTTTTGGCGCAAATTGACAGATTGCAACGTCGCGTCGGCGATATTCTCACGGCGCGTTGCGAATCTGATTTGTTTGACTGTTTGTCGACGGGAAAATATATATATACTAGTATTATATATATATATATATATATATATATATAATATTTTTATTTAGATATTTATATATTATTTATAGAAATTATTTATAAAAATTCCCAGTATATATTGTATATTTAACAATTATATTATAATATAATTGCTAATTATAATATATTATAATTAGCAATTAATATAATATTCATAATTAATTATAATATAATTAGCAATTATATATTAAGAAAACTTTATAGTTGTCCATTATTAATTATTATATTATTTATTATAAAATTTACACTTGCTTACGTACAAAGTTTATACACGCTGTAGTTGGGCAATTGAGAAATGTGCACATTTGTCGAATACACCACTAGTAATGACTAGTGTTTGAAAACGTATCTGGATTTTATCGATATGAGCCTTTTCAGCTGGCGCTTTCCGAGAAATTTGTATCCAATAAATCCGGATTTGTGCAGAACATTTGCTCCGGGCTATCTCGGCAATACAGCACAGGCGGATTTCAAGCGAGCTAACAGGTATAAGAGACCGCCATCTTGATATTGATCTTGTACCGGTTCCTTGGCATTTCTGGCTTGCTCTACGTGATGTTAGAACTATGTTAGCTGTTCTGAATAGGAATTCGGCGCTAACTACAAGTGCTCCCATGATCACGGGTAGCAGAGCGTTATTAATGTCGTGTTTCGGGAAGTCTTATATATAATAAGGAGTCTTGCATACAATATGCATGAAACTATCGTAACGCTAATACTGGCAACATTTAATCTTTAACGGAAGATTATCGAGATTAATATCCCTTTGTCGGAGGGAAATGTGCAAAGAAACATATTTTAAATTATCTTTGCGGTATCAACTGATACATGTTCCATCATACCTCTGTAAGATATAACATTTCAGAATCATTTCCGTTTCCTCCACTTAAAATCATTTTAATTGAGCAATTTAAAATTAATGTAGCAAAAATTTTTAATTTTTAATTGCTTAAATGTCACCTTTTTTTATCATATTTAATTATTATAATATTCAAGATTAAATGTACGTCACGAAAAAAATAGATTAGGAAAATTAATCAAAGAGTCTAAATATTTTTCCGATTTTTATATTAAATATCATCTTGTAGTTAATAACTGAATTGTATCGAAATGGTACGAGAGACTTTATATGTTAATAAAATAATGTCACTTGGAAAGATATGAATCATCACATTTAAGACCTCAAATTTTTTTCGATCGTGTTTCATTTTAGCCATGCTAAAGTTAACGTGACAAAACAACCTTGATAAGTGTCGAGAGTTCTTGCTCGTTTACATGCAGATTAGGTATATTTCACTCCAAGATAGATGGTATCGAACACGTACACATACGAAGTATAGCGTTCAACTCAATGTCAGGGCCGATATACCGAAACTTTGAGACAAATGCAATACGAGACAGATCTACAATGCAATAAGTCGTATTCTATGTAAAACTTATATCTTTGTATCATTTATTTTAATACTATAAGATTTTTCTTTTTATATATTAAATCTAAGATATTTGTGGTGTCATTAAAAATATTAAAAAATCATAGATATATGCATGCAATAATAATAATAGATAATTTGTAAAATTTGAAAATGGACAGCATTCAATATTTTTTATATATTTTATTTGTCAAAATTTCGTCTTCAGAGAAACATATTTGATCGCACAGAATGTTTTCATAGCTATACATATTTTTAATCTTCTTTTAGCTACCCGAGAAAAAATGAACTTATAAAATGATATAAGATCATATATAAATATTTTTTCTCGGGTATACATATTTTTAATCTTCTCTTTTAGCGAAAGCAAATTATCAAAGTTAAAAATCATTGATGTTGAAGTAGAGTAGTATTTAAGATGTTTTTATAATTTAAAAATTAAGAATTTTTCTCTCTCGATGATAAAAAACCCCCCAAAAAATGTACGTTTCGCGGTTTGCATAATCACACACATAATGCGCGATCGATTCATTTAAACGGTTCATTCTCCAATTATAAGCAGCTTATCGCGAGTAAGGGATATCGAAGTAACTTTACATCGATAATACCGCAGCCGTTTAAACGTAGAGCCAAGTTAGATGAAACCTACACTATTACTTACATATTATACCGATATTATTGAAGTTTGTAGCGCAAGTAATGGCGTGTCATAGATGATGTAAACAGCTTTGCAATAATCGGCTGCTACAGGAACCGCTTTGTCACGTGACAACACTTATGTCGATGCATATATTCGCTCAAATTCGATTTACAGTATGCGCGGTATGTAACCGCTATGGCGCGCGCATTACATACTTACGTTCACTGAAATTGTGTTTACACACACACACACACACGTGTATATATATATATATATATATACATATATATATATATACATATATATATATATATATATATATATATATATATATACACACACACACACACATCTGCTATTAGAAATACATTCTATAGTCCATACCGCATACCTTGCATAATCGTTTATCCCCATAGCCTTATTACAATTGTCGCAGTGTGTCGCAGCACACGAGTCTACACATTTGCGGAGAATTGTTTTGCAATGTCTGTAATTATTTTGCACAATTGTGAGAGAAAAGGAGGAAAAAATGAGGCGCGCTGCTTTACATTGCTCTAATTTTATCTTCAAGCACTTTGAAGCATGGTATACATTTTAACGTTATTTACATTTATATCTCTTTTAATGCGGTAGGAGAAAAGATGCACTTTACTCTGTATTTTATCGATAAATTTCTTCGAAGCGGACCAAATAATCGAATAATTTTGAGGATTTCGTGCCCGTATTAAATTGCATACCAACTTGCGGTTTTAACACTGCCTTCTCTTAACATAAAATCGAATCGAATTCGCGGGAATTTGGGCACCGGGATTATTTCATACGATTCCTTCTACCTTCGATGACAAAATCCTACCTCGTTTGTTATCGCGATCCTGCGAGGGTGAATCTGATTATTTCGTTTTTCGCTCTTCGTGCTCCTATATCTCGAAATCTATGCATGAATTCTCGAAATAGCTCGATTAAATAAAATACTCTGCTGCATCTCTCTCACATTATAATAATTGATATATGTATAATAATTGATATGAGTATTAATTATGATAATTTATCCTGTTTCAATAACATACACATACATAATATATGTATGTATTTTTGAATGGAGAAATCAAATTATAATAATGAATGAACACAATTTAAATTAGAATTATAAATTTCTAAAATATATGTACACTAAATACTAAGCACTTATGAATATTTTATGAATATTTTTTAAGAGAATTATTACACACACTATGCTATTTTACTAGAATAATTTATGATTCTATTATATTTATTCGTCGTTATTTTGATTTTGAGAAGAAATGATATAAAAATTCCTCGTAGTGAACGAAGTAATATTGGAAATCACTAATCTTGAAGGATATATATAAAATAAAAGTTGCGCTACAGCCTGGAGGAGCAAGGAGGAAGTTCACGTTTTTAGAAACACCATCGTTCTTCTTTCTTTCGCAAAATTGGAAAACTGCAATAGAGAACCGTTATCCGGGTGCGCCGCTCTTGATTGACCTCAATCGAATATCCGATAGTTTGCCGTTGAGTAGATGTGGAGCACCATACAACGAATAGTACGCGAGCGTTCAAGCGGCAAGACATATTTATACAGCACAGTTCGAATTCATTCAAATTTCTCGTAAATCACTTTGCTGCCGTTTCTGATATATCACAAACGCGTCAAACTTTAAGGAGGCTATAAATGCATTTCACAATTCACATAAATGCAAGAGACATGAACGAAATTTTATGAAAAAATGTTTAATTTTTAATTTATATTTAATCAAAAGTGTAATGAAAATAATTCTTTGATAACAGATACATATTATATTCCCAGAAATTATTAAATAAGATGTTTAAAAAATTATAAATTATAAATTATATATTTTAAATTATAGATTACAGATTTTAAATTATGGATTATAGGTTTTAAATTATAGATTATATTTACGTCATATTTTATGATAATTTTATTTTTTGATATTTTAAATAATATGTTCCATCTTTTAATAATTTTTATATGTTATCGTCTTTTTAATCATAATAAAGAAAGAGTCTCTTTTTATCAGTTTACAAGCGATTTGTCGAATATTTTACGCGCAGATAAAATCTATCAACGTCACCGTACCTCACCGAATGATATTAATATTTTATGTCAATACTTTTGTCTCAGCAGGGGAGAAAAAGCTTGGACAAGACTCGATTCGACGCGGTCGCTCATGTGAGTAACTGATAAATTATATTTTATAGCGAATTGTATCGAATCGAGATGAATGTTAACATCATAGGGTGGAAAAACCGGGGAACAAGAGGAAAAAGAATAAGATTGAGCAAAAGCATATAGACGGGGAAGTTTGTGATATTCCGTTTCTATCCTCGCGACAGACGCGGTCCGTAGAAAAACCCCTATTATGTTCCCGCTTTAATTCACATCCGTGTCGCGGAACCGAGATGTAACTGAGACAAACGAAAGACCATGGCGGATTTTATTCCATTCGGGGCGAGCGAGTGCGTAATAATGTCTTTATGTAAACGCGCAAGATGAGGGTTCCACCAGGAGGTAATGAAACGACGTGGCTCATGAAAACTTTTCCGCTACCGCTAACTCCCACTCTTTTGCAACATTAAGCGCGATAGCAAAACTGGATCGAAATGTCTGATGGTCCTTTTTGACCGCGATGGAAAGATGCATTACAGAACGAAATAGGGAGAGGGGAGGGGGAGAAGTGAAACTTGTTTCGAATGCTCTCGGTAGGAGTTGGCGAATTCATTCGGAGAGTTTACTACGTCGGCATGCGCGAATAGCTGTTCTGGTTACAAATTAAAGGGTTTAGGAGAATCTACTTAAACCGTGAAATATTTTAAATGCGCGCTTTGGAGTTCTCGTGAATGTCATAACTCGTCTCTCTTGCCCTCCTTCTTCCTCGTTGGTTGCTGCATAAGTCGACGTGTCGAAAAATTGCTTTTTTAAGTAGAGAAACGCAAGGGATTTTAGAAGGAGAACGACGCAGCGTTTAAATTTCCACAGAGAATTTAGTGCATCCTAAATCACAGCAATCTGCACATTAGTCCGCAATTTGCGTTTCCAGAGTTGTCGCATATTTTAATTGCTGCAATTTATCACATTATCTCTTTATATATCATTATCAATCACTATCCGTTAATTTAATAACAATTCATCACAACTGATATTTTTTATTGTAATCTTCTTTAAAGTCGCGTCTACTCTGACATTTATCTGTTAGCATTAGAGTATATACCGATAGATTTCTGGAGATTCATCATGCCGCTGGCTGCAAAACGCTTTGTGCGACAGATGCGATTCGCAGCGGACAAACTCCTGATGAAGCGTCGAGCCTCATTTTTCATCAGAGTCTCGCGTGCACGAAGGAAAATTCCTTGTATCCTCGAGATACCGCGAAGTGTTATGCGAGGCGCCAGCTTACCTGCGCGATTCCCGCAGGTAGAGCGCATAAGAGCACTTTGTGTTGGCACTCCGAGGTGCCTGAAAAGTTTTCCCATTTCCGTGGTGCAGTACTATCGCGCTCGAGCACTGCGCTGCTGTCGAGAATATGCCGTGCCATTGCTCGGCAAGCACGCCTATCAGACGAGTGGTTTAGCTCTTGGCCCGGATTGCCTCGGCCTTTCGAAGAGAATTCATAGAGCATTCCTGAGAGAAAGCTCGAATCGGATTGCGAAAGCGAGAAAGATATATACGGCGTAAAGAATGGGGGAGAGAGAGAGAAAGAGAGAGAGAGAATGGAAAGAAGGATGAAGAGGTAAAAGGAACAAGCAGAAGAGAGAGATCAAAAGGTACGTAGGATCATACGAATAAATGTGTCGTCGAATGCTCCGAGAAAGAGTTTCTGCTAGTATCTCATCGTAATAGTATCCTTTCGGGATTCTTCATTTCGAGTAATAAGAGTGAAACTTGTGGCTAGTCAAATACACAATCTTACGATGTAAAAGAGAAATTGCTTGTTTACGAAGATTTCTAAAGACGATTTATATGACACAAAATGTGTATTTTTGTTTAATTTTATTTAATAAAAAATATATTACATCGTTATATCATTATTTCATGTCGTTATTTTTTTAAGAGAGTGAAATTTGATAAAATCAATTGAAATGATTTGCCTTATGATATCTGATTTCAAAGCGGTACAAGAGATCAAAGTAATACAAGAACTTGTCTCTTTCATCGCGTAACGTGCAAGATTGCATTGAATGTCGTGATATCCGAAAGGGATTTAATAAAATCATCTTATTCTACAAGAGAAAGACGAAGGAAAGAAAACTTGTTACTGCAACCGTCAAGCTATATATGGAAGAAAATGTTTTGTAGAAATATGTGGCTGCGCGAGAGATGGCTGTGCACCTAGTAGTGACGAAATGTTTTCTTTACGAGACTTAAATGCCTTATTCTTGGAATAGACACAGGTGAAATAAAGTTATAAATAAATGCATTTCCTTCAGAAAATCTGGAATACAAATTGCAGTATTTTCAATCAATATTTTTCATCTATCATGTTTGCATCATTCATGCATAATTATTGTATTTTCGGAAAAATTAAATGTGTATATTTAGCGTTTCACGTTAATTTAGTGACACGTTAGTCATTATGTTAATCGATGAATTTCAATCTCATATAATAGTTATATTTTGAGACATTAAACAGTGTAAATTTTTGGAGTAATTTTGTTATTTCAAAAAATAATTTTAACATCCTAATTATTTAAAATAATATTTCCGAATCCTTATATAGAAAAAGCTTGGATTTACTTCAAAATAAAAAAAAAATCTCAATCATGAATAAAAGCATCTCCATATTTTTTTTCAAATGTTACACATATTGAATTTCTCATCAAATATCAAATTTCAACCCGTATTTCATGTAAATTTAGTGAAGCGTTTTCAAATAGGAAAATTCCGTGTTTCCTAACTCTTTAATATGCCTAAAATTTATAAATCAGCTTAGAGGCGTTGGTAAAATAAAAATATATTCCAGAAAATTTTTTTGCCGCATTTTTTTTATCTATACGTCGCGTGCAAACGCTTACGCGAATGGTATTAAAAACTGTTTAAAAAAATTTTGAGCTTTTATTTAAACAAAAAATACTGTGCACACGCAACAAAAGTAGCATCTGGCCCGCAGGTTGAAAAATATTTCGGCAAGCGCGCGTAATCCGATATAATCGTACGAAGGGGAAGCAATATGAAAATAAAATTTGTAACAATGTAATATATTGTAGAGTTAATCATTTTTTTAGTTTTGTTCTCCAAACACAATCGGTTTTATGATTAACTGTATGTGATTCAATTGCATACACCCAATTCCTTTGTGCCCGTTTCGGTCGGTCTGGGGTAGCTAGCGGGCTAACGGAAATTGCCAGACTCGCGTTCATATTACAAATCACTGATTTCTATATAAACGGCAATATATAATATATTAGCGGCGAGAGAATTCGGGTGAGTTGGTATTACGTCGCCGTATTCACAAAAAAAAAAGAAATAAATATAAATATACAAAAGAAAAAACCAAGATGTGGATGTGGACAATATGAAAAATCTCTTTACTCGAATTGAAGCCATCTTTTCGCACATATACAAGTAAATGTAGCTCATCTTTCATCAGCTACGCTCCCCTTCTGCTATTTGCATCCAGCATCATTTTTGCATCCACGAGATTCCTATAAATGATCTTTGCTGTGTTACACGTACAAGCTTATGCTTTCCAAATATTGTATAACAAATTCAAATAAATCCCGAGTACATAACAGTCAGGTCCGATAGCCTTTGCCCTCTCTAATCCCGGAAACGAGGCGTGACGATCAGAGATGGACGGTCCCGATGTAATTCATCCTTGTCCCTTTTTCGATCGGCAAACGACTGAATTATCCACGTGAGGTTCCGTTTTAACCGCACACGGATGGATTACGCGGCGCACGTATCGCACGGGGAATTCGGTAATGAAATGTCCAGCCTGTCGGGATAGCAATTTGCGTTTCCGAGATGAAAAGTCGGATATTTGCCAATCCCCGGCCGCGCGAATTTTCGGCCGAGCGTAAACGCGCACACGGGCGTACATGCCGGAATTTTAATCGCGAAACATTTTCGCAGCCCCCGCCATTAATTCGACTGTTGTTAATGTTGACAATTAGTTTCGCGTGCGTCGCTTGCAAAATATCGGTATGTTTTATTGAATTCCGCTGTTTGTCGCATCATTTCGCGTTTTCCGCAGTATACATTTCTGGAGCATGACGTATCGCGTTCATTGTTGCTACCGGGGGTGTAAATTAGCGAGTTACGCAGTTAACAAGTAACTATGCGTAAACAGTTCAAGTCGACATTTAGTGCGCCACTGGTCGTAAACGGTTTCGTGGAAACCTCAGACGACCGGTTAACTGACTTTGCGGAACAAATCCACAAACACGGGGTGCAATCAAAAGTTCATGACCCGCGGCCGGCAACTTGTTAGTCGCGTGGAAAGAAGTACTTATTCTTTAACCGAGGGAGAATTCATAAAGAGCTCCGATGTTACATAATGCTTCCGAGTTCGAATGCAAACTCAGCCGTCACATGATGACGGGAAGGGAATGGAATTTCCGCGTCTTGATCTTCCATCCCTCGTCGCGCTGCACAAATTCCGCTCTCTTCTTCGCGGGAGAGAAGTTTCAATCGTTGGAATTACAATTTCGATCTTCAAATAACCGCTCAAACCCCTCCGGGTTAATATTTCATTCCTACTAGTCTTTAAACAGGCGAATCGATTTCTCAGATATCGAATTCCGGGACCGCATTATATTCAGTCGGATCGGAACCAATTTAACCGGTGGACACACAGTCGTGCTCCCGGTACCGATTCGTTGAGATGAGAATTAAAACGATTTCCATAGTCGTCGAAGATCGAATTTCATCACCTTTCGATGTAATGAATTTTTTGTCATTTTCTTCGAGAATAATGTATTCTTAATTCTCTGAATTATTAATCTCATTGTTACATCGTATCAATATATATATATTTTAGATAACGCGAAAATGTATATGCGTGGATATTTAAATTTCGACGTCGTATCGCGCGTACATTAGCGTCAACACATTTTCGTCAACAATTTTTGTCACGCGAATTAATGGGAAAACAAGATTCATTTCACTCGGTATCTGTCAACAAATAATGATTTTACGTATCTAAATGTTTCGGGAGCGATGAACAATTGCGTCGAGTTAAAACCAACACTGTTTACTCGTACCCTGAATGATCTTGATTCGATGCGCAGCAACGCTAACGAACTTTACAACATCGCACCGCGGCCGCACCCTGCCTTAATTGACCGATGGAGAAGCGTGATGCACAAAGGAAGCTTAATTTCGCGCGAAAGTCGCAACCGCTGCGAAAAGTTTCCCGGGCTATTTGTTTTCAAAATTAAATGTCCACAGCCTACATTGTCGCAAGATGAAAAGCAATTTATACAGCGATGCCGCCACCCTCGAGAGCTATGTTAACACGAAGGCCGCCTTTGAAATCGCGAGTTGTCGCCGACCGACCCAAACTTTCGCAAATTGAAGCCGGAGCGGAATATTCCGTCCGGCAGTCAATGGACGACTTACAACACGTACACACACAGATTTACCTCCGGTTCCGTTCATCGCGCCGAATACTCCGGGGATCGTTATGCGAAAACGGATTCGCGGTATTATAAGGACTTGCTTCTCGTAGAAATGGTTATGGGGAGTACTGTAGTCAAAGACGCGCCGGAAACAACGGTTTTCGCTGAATATCGATGTTTGAAACCGAATTTCGAAAGCGCTATTTCTCCGCATGAAGTTCGCGCCGAATATTTCGCGAGGCGTTCCGCTTCGATTACCCCCGCTATAATAAGGAGTTTCCGGTGTTTTTCAAGCAAACTGCGTCAAGTACACTTTTAAGATAAAAGCGCCGGCAAGTTTCAAAGCGTCGCAAAGTGGGAAGAGGAGAAGAAGGAGAGGAAAGTAGTTTCGAGACAGCAGGTATTGAAACGATAAACGAATGCAAGAAGAGGAGTGTAAATTACTTGGAGCAGTTTTCTCTTTACATCTCGGAGTGGAAAATGCATCGCGATAGGATTACATTTCCGCTCGTATTTCGTTAGCGGTATTCTTTTCCTTTTTTTTCCTCAGTGACAAATTCAAGTTTCCCGCACATGGCGGGATTACAAAATTTCTTTACTCATAGTATATTTTTTATTTCAATCTGTAACATTGTATGTATAGTTTCGCCGGTTGTCGAGTGGCACCTGTGACGTGCTGGCCGCCCTCGTGAATATTAATTGAATTTCTACGGGTGACAGGTGACTGATCGATATGTACGGCCGGTCGACCGCCGCGTTCTGTACGCTCTCGTTAAGCCGCGATGAAAGTTGATAGGATAAACGCGAGCTTGACAAATAAGAGGTGGCCGGCACGCGTCGCGTACCACCAAAAAGCATCCTGAAGCCAATCGATCATGCGAGTACTTACCCGGTTCTCCGATTACGGCGCGCTATTGTCCTTTACACGTCTCTTTTCCCGATCGATTGCTCGTCGCTTGGTCGAAAGTATCCACAAAAATTGCGCTGCTTTAAACACGCACAGGGGAAATCGAAAGTTTGTCGGAATTTGCGAGTATTTGTCGCAATTACGTTCGCGCGAAAAGTTGAACGGCTCGATCTTAGATCGATCTCGCGTCTCGATCAAGTTCGTCGTCGACGAGGATATCGGTATGAAATTAAATTACACAGGACACCCGCGCTAGTAATATTGATGGTAACATTGCGGGGACGATTCGCGTTGCGTTGCCGTGACGGCGACTAACTCTCTCAAGGTTCTCGACCACGCGACTCGAGCTTACAACGCGCAATTGCTTTGCGCATTCGAAAGCACGCCGAGGCCGCGCACCAGCGAAAGCTGAGATTTTACCGCTCGATGCCATGACATGGAAATCGGTCATTCGTCTCATCATGCCAGATACTTTGCGATTTATCGCGTAAATCTCAGAAATATCAATTTGCGATTTTCGATCGCATTTTAATCGACTTTGAATCATTTTTATTACAATCACTTGAAATATATGACACAATTTAATATAAAAAATTGTAAAATTTCGTTGAATATTTATTAATTATGTAATTTGTAAATTGTACACTTTTTTTCTGCTGTGTGAATATTTATACAATTTATGAGCGTTAAGATAGAGGGTTTACAGTGCGAGAGATTTACGGTTGGGCGATGGAAAACTTACATTCCTCACGCTAGACTCTCGCCAGCTTTTGTTCATACAATCCGATGTATTGATTTATCGAAGAATGTGACCTGCAGCTCTCTTTGCAGCCTTCTTCGGAAAAACTCTGAAAAACTCTTCAGTTAAGCAGTTACAAAAAATTGATCCCCGATTCTTCTCTCACGGAGTTTTTATTTCTGGTACCCTTTTAATCCTGTAAATTACATTCGTTTAATCGGAAGAGACTTCGGAACTTTTCGAATGCGATGTATGACACTTACGATGGGATGTTGCTGGTACACTAGTGGCCCGCTTCTCGCGTATTAGAGTTCTTCGAAGGAGAGGGCTCTGGCGGAGGGTTTACATAGGATTTTCAGGGATTCGAACGTCGAGCTGTCAGTGCGGCGGAAAAGTTAGCTGACGTGCGCCGTCGTTTGGCTTCCGTTTCTCGCGACGGGGATTTCTCAAATGTAAATTTAAAGTCGCGTCTACAGACGGTGCAAATTTCACCGCTTCCGGCAGCGTGTGACACTTGGCCGTCATATTATACATGCATATTACATCCCGAACGAAAAACTTTCAAGTTTTAATGCTCCGCATTAATTATGCGGCGTTATTTTACTCACCGCCTATTCATCAATTATCTAGCAATGCCGAGTTTCATTAGATTCTTCAGATTTTCATGCGCACGCTTCCTCGCTTTTCTGCCTAAAGCTATTTTATTAGTCTGTTAATGTTAATAAAGAGTGTTTATAATTGTTGCGAAAATTTATGTAAATTATTCGGTACTCTGCAAAGATTTATGCAAATTATTCAGTAAATTTTGTACTTTCTCTCTCTCTTTCTCTCTCTATCTTTATATTTTTCTTAAAATCTAATATAACAATTTCTATATTTTTTACAATTTAACGTATATGATAATTACAATAATTACTTTATCACTTTATATTTGTCATGAATGTAATATTCTCGCTATATTTTATTCATTCGCTTCAGGCTAACTATTCTAATTTATATGATAATATTATATATATTTTTTTTTATCTTACAATAGTATTATATATTCTTCTTTCGTCTTTTACAATAAAAACTTTTTATTCTCATGCACAATATCAATTTTTTATTCTGTTTTATATTATTTTATATAAATTCTATTTTATATTATTTTATTTAAATTTACGACATATCTACAAAACCTATTTTAAAGATCTAACAAAGGAGAAACATCATTTAAAAAAAATATCCCAACAAATTTGCCCGCGTAGAAAGGTAAAATGTGCATATCTGTAGTTTATCCAATGTTGTTTGATATGGATTCTAAATGCTTACAAGATGGAATTTTCATTTCATAAAGTGACGATATTGCTTACTCGTACAAACGTGTTCATACGAGAGTCTGTCTAGCGACAGGAAGACACGCGTAAGCTCGGGCATAAACGTATGCACGAGCACGTAAAGCACACGTTTGCGTTCGTACCTACCTACGTACGTATCGTTGCGAGAGAAAAGAAGCGGCAGGGGTAGGTCTGTAATAAATGCGAACGCGGGAAAGTGGTGAATAGCCGGAACTCCCCTTGCTAACCCAGCGCGCGCTCTTCCGCCTCCTCGTTGTCGTTTGCTTCATTATTTCCACGCTGAGTTTCGTCCGGGGGTTTCCTCTTCAGAGGATGAATGTGGAAAAGGACGTGACTGTCGCGCGCTCCTAACCCTGAGCCGGAGCGAGAAGGAAGGATGCGAAGGATGCCCGATCTTTCACAGCCGCGAGAGGATACATCCGCTTTAATGCGACGGTCTTGGCCGGGGCCCCTTTCAGCGGTTTTCATCCAAATTGACGGTTTTTGTTTCGGCATGACTGACGCTCGCATTAGAGATTTTCGCGGTCTGGTGTCTCGTAGCACTAACTAATTAACGGCGGGGAACTAATCCGGCGACCGCTGCTCGACGTATCGTGTTAGGGGAAAAATAATTTCACGTTGAGTGCCGTCCATTTATAAACAAGAATTTTATCTTTATTTTTTCCGTGCGTCTCTCTCCAGACGCGTTGTAAAATTTTTTCCATCAGTTATATACCTTCTACAGTCGGACGTTAAAAAAAAGTTTTGTCTCTAAATCGGGTTATTGTATTTGCATAAGTAAATTATAGCAATCTTTGATTATTCTTCTTGGACTACAGAATGTATTTTAAGAATATTAAATTTGTAACATCGAGCTTTATATCATCATTAGGAAAGAAACTTTTATCTTTCGCTGCGCGATTAAAACAAAAAGGATTCGCCATAAAGCAAACAGTTTGTACACCTGAGATAACATGATATATGAAAACCTTTGTGAATATCAATCTCGTTTGCCTTATACAAGTAGCTTGCAGTAATATTTCACGATGCAATCAATCGAAGATCGTAAACCACCGCTCTCTTTTATCGTATGTATCGTCCTGAAAAATCGATCGCGCGGCACACGAAAGACAAAAGTGGACGGGAAATTCAATGGCGGATACCGAGCAAGGTATGCTTTGGAGACCCACGCATTAATCTCTCATCTAATCGTCACGCGATTCTGCGCGCAGATGTGCGTGAATCGGTCAGATATCGCGAACCGCGACCTAGAATCCGCTCTTGTGCGCTCAGTCAGAGCTTACGACAGAGCGTATGCAACGATAGATACTGTTCCAATGGATAAGAGCGGGTCTTCACTCCCGTGAACGATGGGATATTAGACGCGATAGTTATCGTCTACTCGAAGAAGATTGACGATCCGCCGAGAACGCGATGGGAATATAAGCTTGGACCCCTACGGGGTGTAATGTAATGTATAGCAGCGTAACCCGCACACACAATGTAACCGCTATGTAACGTACAATCTATTGTACCGTAAACAATCCTGACAATCCTTCCGGTGCGTGCATTCCGCAACATGTTAGGCATTATATGGCACAGATGTTACTGTCCCTTGATGTATATATGTACATCGTACTATATATATTATGATCTTTATAGAAAAATAGATGAAAAAGTTGCAAAGTCTCGAGGGAAACATAAATTTGTCGTATAATATAATATATAACGTTTTAGATATTGTTAATTAATTATGTTTCTCCTTCAGAGAAAAAGTGAGAATATTTGAGTAAAACTCATTTTCACTTTCATATACGTGTATTAAAATTATGTACCATTTTCTAAATATAACAATGTAATGCAGCGCTATGTAATTATACATGAATTTCTCTTGAACGTTTTGATACGGACGTTCTACAATCGCGCGTATTAATTATCGAGCGCATAAAGCAATTATATGCAACGTTAGCTCCGGGACGATCCTATTAATTTAAAATTCTTAATAATCATTAACATTTCGATAATTGACCTTCCGCCGTTGCTGATTAATGGCTGTCGTTGCTGCGTTGCTCATATTTGAGAAATGAAGCGGCACGAATCTGAATTCATAGAGTTAAATCTCGTAAATTTGGATGGTTTCACTATTATATTACGTTATAATTTCTAAAGAGATACATTAAATTTCGCTCGAAATTTCATTTGTAAATTAACGTATTGATTCCTGCTTCTGTTACCAACTTTTATGAATTAATGGTAGGTACAACGATTAAGAGAGTAAAATGTAAAATTATCATTACTGAAATATTGCAAGTTGTCTTTCCATAAATTCGGCAAAAATGTGTTACACACAAGTAGATTATATTTTGTCGAGTAATGTATATTTTTTTAAAAGAGAGAGAAAATATTGCAAATAAGAGAGATTGTATTTCAACTTGGTTTCTAATTATGGATATATTTTTTCTTCGCTTCTCTCCATTATATCAAATAAACATATGAAAATTTTACATTTTCGCGATTTTTATATTTTTATATTTTATATAGATAATTAGTTGTGCAGTACCACAAGGCAGAATATAAATCTACTGGTTTAATTCTTATTTATCGTCGCGCATACGAAGGTATATCATAAAAAATAAATAAAAGGTAAATAATAAAAATATCCGTTAAGAATTAAATCGGTCTCGTTGGATTTGATCGGTTTTGTAAATCAATCTCATACCGACGACCTAGTATAACAGTATTAACAGTCCTCGATACCGCAATGTTCTCGTCCGATTATTCGAATCGCGATTGCGCAATTTGCACGACTTCGATACACCGCCAATATTATTCATAGAAAAGACATATCAGACTGATTGAATTCGAAATGGCTCTGCAGAGTGGCAAGGAGAGGATGGAGAAAGGCACAAGGAAGCGGGAGCCCTTCGGGGACCGATTTTGTTGTCGAACACAGGATCAGTGACGAGTCAAAAACTCGACGATAGCGATCGTGAATGTACGCGTAAATACGCGTGTCGTCGACGTGCGAAGGGCTCTACGGCCACGAAAGAAGACTGGTTCCCTTTGCAATTCAATCTGATCGACGATTTCCGTAAAATCCGTCGGTATTTGCAAACGGCGAAAAAGGGATTGTCGCGTACATACGAATGTCAAACGCCGCGCGCATTTGCGAGAAAGAATTCCCTCTCCTCGAAGCCTGTAGAAAAATATTTGTTTCGTGCGATCGACAACACAATGGTTGGCGCGTTGTCTGTAACCGACGATTTGACTTACGGGAAAGCGCGCAAAGAGATAAGTGCAAGCGACTACCATTTTGGTGATTTACGTCTACGGGAAAGGGCTCCTTTTCGGAGCTTTCCACGTGCGAGACAAGTTTTATGGGGACATGTGTGATCCGACTATAATATTCTATTTCCTACAGAAGTATATCCGTCGAATTTACAAATGAAAGAAATAATAACGCGATTCGTCACGTGTCACGATGATGAAATTTTTCGCAAACTAGATGTGAATCGTATAAAAATTTTGTAAATTATTCAAATTTAAAAGATAAACAAAATTAAAGGCTCTCGAAATTAATAAATTAAAATAAAATATAGTAATAGGCCATAAAGAGCCAACGCAGTTGTAAGGCGTGTTTTTGAAAAAAATAATCCATGAAAACGATCACATTAAACGATCTTTCTTCTTTTTTGACATCAAACGTTTCGGACTCGTGTGATCGTTTTCATGGATTATTTTTTTAACTGCGTTGGCTCTTTATGGCCTATTACTATATTTTATTCAGATTTATTTTCTAGAAAGACCATATTCCTGATCATAATTTCAATCATCATTATTCTCATCTTGTTAAAATTAAACTTCAATTTCTATTTCTGTATGAAACTTAAATATCAAGAGACAGATGTGATATCTAAGGAAAATTAAAAGGTTTTAAATAACATCTATCAGTGTGACAGGATTTGATTATTTATGATTAATGCACATGTACGTAGCCATAGGCTGACTCATTTGTATTACTATGATTTTCATGTGAGACAGAATTTACAGGCGACATCGGCTTTCATCGCGTAAGGCTGTATATGATCGATGGCCTCTAGTCTGGCGATAATTACTGGCATTATGAAGCGTTATCAAGCTGGTTCATGGGATCGAATGCCGGCTCGATTTCGGCTGTTCCTATATCGGGAATTATGATGCTCCGATGAGGGTGTTGATTGCATTATGCGCTAATCAACTTGACGTTGTGTAACCAAATTCAGTACCGGCTGACGCCCTTCGTATGACAAATCCAATAGAGCACATAATCTGTTAACAGATATAAACTTCGACATATTGTCTTCATATAAAGTAGTTACATATTGGCGAAAAGATATGAGATATTTTTAAAAATGTGCAAGGAAGTGCAAAAATTACTTTCCTTTCTGAGGAAAATATTTTTTTTCCATTGATTTAGAAAATATATGACGTGATCAAAAAATCAAATCTAATTATTAAAACGAAAAATGCATTCTTTGGTAAACAAATGCATCTGTTTTCAACGCAAACTTGAATTGTTATAACTCATAGAAAATGATATACGCGAAGAATAGAAGTATACACAAAATTTGTCATCCAATGTTAAAGAGTTCGTAATTGAAACTGCATAATTCGTGAAGATGTAGGAAGTAGGATAGAGACCTGGAAATTGCTGTACGTTATCTCTGAAATATTTTACCGCATCATTTTATATTAAAGCACAATTAACTATTAATGCGCTTTCGTAACGCGCATGGTAAACTAGCTGCAAACTTGTTCCATCGATAAGGAGCAAGTACACGCCATCAGTTTAATAACTAAACATTCCTCGGCGGCAAGTAAGCCACAAATAATGCCCGGAAAGATGGGAGAGTTTTGCGTGCGGGACAGAAGAAGAGGAAGAAATCGCGCATCAAGTGCCTCGCAAACTGGCCGAATTTCTCGTTTCGTCGACGGTGAAGTATTGCCTGGCTCGCTACGTGTCCCGAATGCTTTTCGCGCGGCCCTTCCGCGACTCGGAGGGCGCGATACGATCGTAAGACCGGGCCTTAGCTGCTTTGCACATTGGTATTCCCGCTATTTCCAACTTAGCGGACCGGTGTGTCTACCAGAGCGCAATTTCGCCCGCATTTTTCTCGATCGTCTTTTTCTCCCATCTTCCCCTTCGCTTCCTTCGTTCTAAGCAGTCATCCCCTGGCGCGCGCGAGTACTTTTTGTTGTACATAAATTGTATTCGCCACGCGATCGCCGCGATCCTTTTTTTGCGATAGCGCGAACAGTTTCCGCGAAGTAGTTGAGCGAATGGTACTGCAGTCGAGGGGCTTTTTCTTCGCGTATACGGGGTAAGGGACGATCGCAAGTCGAGTGGATACCTTTCGCCATGAATTAAAAAGTTAACCGTAGCACGAGAAGCTCGGCAAGCGCGAAGTTACTACTTGCCGTTGTAGCAGTCTTCCATTTCGCGTTCATTATACGCGTATAATCGATATGCGCATTCTCTTGTGGAAAGTATCCACTTCGTCAAATTGTTACTCGTTATAATTGAAGAACGTTGATTAAATCATAAGTACTTCTTGCATTTTGCGTGAAATGTTATGCAAGCATTCTTACTTATGTTAATAAAATAAATATTCGCTGAAATTGTTCCAAGAAAGTTGATACATTAAGAATAATTTATCTGATGTAATCTAGAGAATTGCATATACATTTAAACAACATTATATGAAAAATTGATTTGAGACATTGAGTTAATCTGCAATTTCTTGAGGAATTGATGTGATAGCAGTTGCCATCCGACTTCATCCAAAATACTCTCTCAATCGATAAATAATACATTTTAACAAAGAGTCTGCAGATTATGATTATAAATTAATTCATATTTAATTATACAAGTGCAAGTAATTATATTTTGATATTCCGGCCAATAAATTAATTTTAAAATTGCTAATTCTTAAAGCGTTCAATAATATTGTCACGTATTTACACGCACACCACACATTTGGGGATATTTTTAACATCTTTTTGATCGGATTTACGAATTCACAGGTAGTCACTTTCAGCACGAGTGCATCCCGAGAAGTCTCCACGTTTATTGAAATTCAACGGGCTTATCGCTAGCGTTTCGCTGCGTTCGCGTAGAATATCAGAAGCATACGCACCGACGCTTCATGTATCCTCACGGGCAAAAAAAGGACATCGAAAGATGATGCCGCAGTTACACCGCTCGATTCGATTCCGATGGCCGGATGCCTCTAGCTAGGCGAAAATGTCATGCGCTCGCTCCGGAATCCGTTACAATCTCTAACTTCACGCGCGCGTAATCCGCGGCGATATTCGATTGTTGCAACCCAGAATCGCCTCATGAATTTTACATTGCTCAGCGACGAACTATTATCAAATTCCGATAGACAATTGGCGTTCTCGGGAGCGAAGGTTAACGGGATTGCGGCACCGCCGCCGATGAAAGACGGGGGTAAGAGGAAAAGGGGAGGGAGCAAAAGGGCTACGAAGGGTTACGAGAAACGCTCTGTACACGAGTCATCGTCTCTGAGGAGTTTAAGGTTAGGGGTGATTTCCTCCTCTCACCCGTCTCAACGATAGGAAGGCGACCTTAACGCGGTTGAGCGGGGGTAACGTGTGTACTGCCTCGATAATCGATGTAGCGTGCATCCACCTGAGTCCGATGCCTGCAAATCCGGAGAGTCGACCCGAGAGAAATTTCTATTTCGAGGTATCGTGCCGTTGCAGCGAAACCGACGTTCGCCTTACATTGTATCGGGCAAACATAATCGCGGGCTCGATGGAATTCTAATCGAGACTTCTCGCGTGTAAGATCTCGGCGAACTTATTTTTGCGAAAACTTTTTGAAGGCCAACGAAGGCGACAGGCGAACGCGTGCTATTTCGACGGCGAAATATTATTGAAGAAACGATATTATCGAAAAAAAATTAAATTTAAAAATGCGAAATATAAAGAAATGAGAAGAGAAAAATTAGTTTGAATTTATAGAAAAATGCACACTCTCCATATAAGTTATTGATTATTTTAACAAGTTTGAATTTTACATACATTTTATTTATTTGTTTGTATATCGTTTTTTTTAAGAAATAACTGGTATTCATAATATATATCTACACAGTAAAAAATAAAATGTTAGTTATAACATTTTTACATGTCCTAGAAAGTCCACTTAAATTTTAAGTTAAAATAAATCATTCGTTGTATGTTACTTATTGACAGACTAAAAATGTTAAATAATTGATACAATACTTCACATTTATTTTTGTGTTTTTGTGTTTAAATGTAATGTAAAAATAACACACAAATTAATTAAATATTACATGAAAAAATAGTTACAATAACTCGTAAGAAATGTTGAGAACATTAATATATAACAGTAATTATTTTAACTTAAGTTATTTCTAATAGAAATATTTGATTGTAGTAAATTTGATTATATTTGTATGTCAAAGTTCAAGCTATTTGAAGATTTACTTTAACTTTTTTTAGAATGTTAAACTGAGAATGTTAAACTTTGAGATATGCTGATTGTTTAAAATGATTATGTTAAAAATACTCTAAATAATATTCCATTTCTAAGAGACATAGGCAAGTATCAAGTTAAGAAGATGACATAAATGTAACACATGAAAACGTTATAAAAATAATAACATATAAGTTGTATGCTAATTTTACATTGAAGTACTAATCAAAACGTGGTAACACAAGAAAATTTTAACATATGGACGCACAATTTTTTACTGTGTAAACTTGTGAATATCATATTATAAATAATAGTTATCTCAAAATAAACATAATATATAAATTGTTTTACTATTATAATTGACTATTTACAGATAATTTTGAAGAAATATTCAGTGAAAAAATTGCATCTCATACAAATTTTATTTCGAATTAAAAATTATTATTAATTCTATGTAAATCTACAATTTTGAAAATACTTTCTTTTAATAAAATTGTATAATATGAGAAAAAAAAATTATTACACATCTCTTATTCCTCATATTTTTCTCACAAGTTAATCAATTAAATTACCTGAAAATAATATTGATAGAGAGAGTTTGCCAGTATTTGCAATATTTCCCAGCCAATGCATTCAACACCGAATATTTTACACTACTTAGTCGAGTGAGTTTACGTTACAAATTACAATGCTTCGCACTCGAGATAGCAGGGAGAGGATTGCATCTGCCAAGTACGCGTACTCGAGATAGTAACTAAAAGAGTTCTCGCTGTGTTTCTCACTTTTAATTTTTCTTTTTCTCTCTGTCGCCCAATTTCACCGACTCGCGTACACGGAGAAATTTTATTCATATCTGCTGCTTTAAATTTCTCAGTGAGCTTGCCAACCAAATAAGATTATCTAAATCAAAGTGACTCGAGAAGTCAGCGCCTGCGGCAAACGGTTCTCTTTTCATCAGCCGATGAATCAAAAGAAAGACACGGTCTCGCTTTTCTCGTGTGCTTTTTACTAATTCACAAACGGCACGTGAAAATATATATAACTATTCATCAAGATATTTCAAGAACGTAATTAACAATTTCGCGCGCGCGTTTATTTTTATTTTACATTCATAATAGAAATAACGAGTTTCTCTCCTAAGTCTTTTTCTTCCTGGTAATATCAAAATTATAAAAAAATATTCAAGTATATCGCAATTACTATATTTTTTATGAAATACTTTTTTTTATGATTTACATAATAAATAGATTAGTTATAAATTTGTGCGTATATTCGTTTAATGCGTCTCGCAATACATCTCATAAAATTCAGCATTTACGTAATGTTGCATAATAACATGATTCTGTATCGATCCTCTGGAATCTTTAAGGAGCGCATTAAACATTATTCTTGATTCACTTTAATGATACTGGGGGCTCAAAAGTGTCGTGCCACCTCTCATCGTTCATTCACGATCGCCGTTAAGAACGACTGCCACGATCGATGGTTTTAAGTCGAGAAAAACGAGCCGTGCGGGACGATTACTTGAAGCATGCCTGTTGCGGAAGTGAACCACCGGTAACTGCCTCGAAACACGAGAAAACTGAAGGAAACTCGGCCGAGTAACTGCGTGAAGGAAAATCAACGATGTAGTCTTGTCAGTGATAAAACCACGCGTACGAGACAATGTAGTTTTAATCGAGGCAAATTATCCTAAATTATGGTAAACAACATTTCGTCGTTTACTAAAAACACACTATGCCGACAATAACGACTTCTAATTATGCTAAATAGAGGATACTATGAAAGATGAAGCTTGTACTCTTTATCGAGTGACAACATTATATTAGAATTATGTCGAACCGTATTAAATCTCGCGTGTCACGTTCTCATTAATTCGAAAGCTAGTTTCCGGGGAAACGTCCGTCAAGGAACTGTCGAGTTCTTGTTAATGAAACTTGACAGTTGCTATTCGCATAGACTTACGAACGCGAGTTGCGAGTGCATCCGAAACTCGAGTCATTTGCAACTTATGGGTTAAGAGAGGAGGTAACCTCGAAACCGAAGTATTTAGTTAGGTTGAAAAACAGACTTTTAAACTTGTTTTTGGCACGTGTTCATGTACACAAAGTCCACACGTAAACAAATACACGTACGGAAATTGGCGACCAATAAGTGAACGTACGAATCTACCCTTTACTCGTGTTAGGGGATAACGTATGATCCGATCGTACGTTTTCACACATATTGGAGCGAGTATATTTTAGCTGCGGAGGCGCGCGCGCAGATACACACACACACAGAAACGGTGGGATACCCAGTTACTGGAAGCCTTCCAACTGGTACGAAAAACTAAAACGCTTCGCAAAGTCGGCAGAAATATGGCAACCGTATAGCCCCGTTCTCATACATCAAATATTACTGCGAGAGACCGGCCCGCTTCTGGTCCTGCGCTCTTTTACGATGTATGTAGAACGCGCGGGTTCAGCCTCTTGCTGAGCCAGGGACTCGTGATAACGCGTATTTTCAAATCCGCTACGCAAGACGGACATAATGCCATGAATCGCGAACGTCAGTCATATTTGGCCGGATATGATAATCCGAGAAAAGGCGGATCGCGACATTTTTTTATCGCAGTCTTTGTTTCAAGCTTGTTAGAGCAGATATGGTCTTTTACATTTTGAGGGAGAGAGAGAAACGTGAGATGTACATTTATTACAGAGACACAATTCTATTTATAATTACATAGAAATAAAATTTCGCTGTATGACATTTATAAAGCGTTTGCTTGTTGCGTGAATAACGTAAGTAAAATGGCTCGAGGGAAAAGAAGAGGAAAGAAAATTGTATTTTCTATAATAGTACAAAAGTTTTTTCGGATGTATCGTTAGATATAATATATAGAAAATGTACTTTCCAAGGATTGTTGAACAACTGAAAAAGCGAGAAACGAAGACGAAAGCTTTTCACAGACTCCATTTACGCAATGAACGTCCAATGGAAGTCAATTGTATCTACGGCGATGATTGAAGGTTACAGAAGGCAGACGTCTTCTACAAGTTTGAGTTGAAGTAGAACACCTGGCTATAGTCAGCAGATTCTCTGTAGATCTCTCAAAGTTTTGATGGAATCTACTCGCGATAATGATACGTGTGACTTGAATAACTAAATCAAAACTCTTGTATTACTAAATAATACAAGATAGACTCATTTACATACATGCGTCTAAAAGTTATAACATTTCTAGAATAAATATAAAAATTAAGCACCTGATAATTTTTATATTGTAACAATGATGTGTTAGTTTGCATAATAACAAGATGTAATATATTATAAATTTATTTAATAAAATTTTAAACTTCCATATAATAATAATATAAATTAAAACTGAAAAATATTATAATTATGTGATTACAAATTTACAAAAAAAAAATGAATTTTGAATCGATGTGATATTTCTTTGAGAATTTTTATCGCTTTGTAGTTTCATGTTTTATATAATAAATTGGTGAACAGGCAAACTCGCTTTTTCGCACATATGTGTGTTAGAATATTACGATCGATATTAATATTACATTTTTTTTATATATACCGCGCAGATTATAAAATATTGTATTATGCCGTGAATTGGTTTTTCTTTCTCTTTTATATAGTGTACGTGTATATCGATTTTGCAAGGATTATTTATGTACCGTGATCAGGTTTGGTATATCGATTTGAGGTTGGCTTCCAAATATTCGGGATGCAGGATGAAAGTTAAGAGACATCACGAAAATCTACTAGTACCATATAATATACTAATAGATAGTACAGCTCGCACAATACTGCATAGAAGAAATATTAAAAAAATAAATAATTACTATCTATAATTAAATATTTACTAACTATAATTTTATAACACTTTTACAATCGCATATTGATAATATAAAATAATGAAATTGAGAAATAAATATATTAGATCAACAGCATTTTTCTAATAATATATATGTATATACTTGTGTCTCTCTAGTATTTCTAGCAAACAATTGGGATTATCCTCAGCCATAATAATGTGCATAATACAAACTTCATGAAGCATTCAAGCAATTTACATTTGGGAACTCGTCCTCTCCACCTTGTATTAACTGTGATATACGTGCGGCGACTAAACATTCGAAACTATTTAGAAATTTTGAGCAGGCAGAATAGTTACATGCCAACCATATAAATTAGATGAGAAGAGTAATCTTTGTGTAAATTATCGTAACAGATTTTTTTTCTCGATCTTACAATATGTAAACGGTACAATAACTAAAAAGTTGCCAAACAGGATCCTCGTATTTTTAGCGTAAAATTTTACGTTGATACATTTAACTTACAATTTGTTTTTTGAATGTTAAACAGTCTTTAAACGTTCATTTGGACCTTATTTTTGTCAAAGTTAATGCGAATTTAGAATCGCTCTATTATTTTTACGCGAGAACGCGCGATATATGTACAGCGGACCTAAATTGCGCTTGTGAACAAGCTTCCCGTGGCCAAACAATGTTTGTCACTTTTATCTACGTCAAAATGATATAGCGACACGCCCGACGGAATTTTGCCATCGCTCCCTCTTTATATCGCGAATATACCGCTTGTTTTTCGTGAACGTGGACCAGGCTTATTCGATGGAATTCAAACTGAGTTCAAACTGATTATAATGAAAATTGAAGCTGCTATTGTGGCGCGGCCCAGATTCCGTCGTGTTCTCGGAAAATTGAATTGCACGGTAGAGAACTGTCTGGGGAGCGAAGCGCGTGAAATCCTCCATGGAAAATAGATAGGTGGGACTAATTTTCAATTTAACTGTTCATCAGAACGACACACCGCACGCGAACAAACTCACCTGGCATTCGTTGTTTTTGCGCTCGACAGATTTATTATCGACATTCTTCAGTAAACTGTCTCTGTTACTTGGAGAGGATTACGTTTGTAAATGATTACGATGCAGTGGGCAAGCCGGGTACAGCGTCATTTAACTGTTTGCACGAAACAGATCTCATCTCTGTTCGTTAAATGTTAACTCGATTTTATCGCATTACGTAAGCAAGATTAACTCTCTAATTTATTACCTTGACTTGTTCGAAAACGCATTCCGTTTTAACCTGTTTGTTTTCCCTTCTTTATCGAATTTTCCGAGCCTCTACGTTACATATCGGTTTTATTTCATATAAGACTGAATATATTGAACATGGAAATTTACGACGCGATCTCAGGGTTGTTAAGAAAATTGCAATTACACGTGTGAGTTAATGGCATAATGATGCAGATGATAATGCGATGTAAAATGCACGCGCTGCAATAAAAAAAATACGTAAGAGTCGGCAATTTAATTTGCATAACTCAAGCGCGTGATTTGAACGTACTCTCGATTCGATCGATGAAATTTTCGAAAAATCTTGAGTAATAATAATTGTATTACGGCTATACGGAGAGATACATTTTGATACAGTTATCTTTGTTATCATCTCACTGTGTTCCATTGGTCAATTGCATCCGGGAGGAGTGACTTTAGTCGCATCTGCATACGGCATAAATCACAACCTCTACTATTCGGAATACATGGTGGACGTGCATATAATCGTGAAACGGGATGTGTTTGTGTTCCACGCGGCATGCCGCTAATCGCTTAATACAATAATATGATTTCGCATTCCTAGTTCTCCGTCAAGATAAATATACACGTGTTAAGATATTTGCACAGTCATACGCGCAATGTTAATTGCATGTCAACATGACTAGGTAATATGCTCCAAATATATGTACCACCTTCTTTGTCAAATCATTGAATACGAATGTGTTAAAACAATGTAATATTATCAAACGAAATTTCCACACAAACTTGTTCCATTTGAAATCGTGAGACTGCATAATACTTTATATTGCATTAAATTCTTAATCTTTCTGTGCGGTTAAACTTAAAAGTCATTTCTTTATTGTTCCTAATCAAGATTCCGTGAGTAACGAATTTATCTCGATTATTTAACTTGTTGTAAATCTGTTCGAAAAACAATGATTTTTCTCTTGTTATTTAATAGAAAATCCGAATTGCGCTAACGTTGAACCATTTGATCTGAGATGCAATATCGTATTTTCTCGATACGATACTCGTTAACTTTAAATGACATATCTCTCGCGGAAAAGGGTCAGTCGTGCTCGCGCAGTCTTCTTTTTGGTTACAGCAAAAACTGGCGGCTGTCAAATCGCGAAAAATGCATATTCCGTGAAATTCCGGCGTTAGCCAGACGCAATTCCGATGGAAATAAGTTTAAACTCGATAATACCTGATATTTTTTTTATCCGAAATATTCATGCGTAGCCAATGTGGGAGAGAATATGGAAAGTTATAGATCGATACCAGATATGCTCTCACGTACACACATATATACATATATGTATACACATATATGTATATATATTTTACTCGAATATATGGCGTTATCGTACCGCGTGACGTTCCACGCAAAATGGTGACGTATTACGTCCGCGATACTGCATAACATGTGTCAACGAGCGTGTAATTCGGCGGCCATACTTTTCAAATGACAATCGCGGATTGCAGATTGAGATGATTCTCTTGTTTATATATTGTAACTACTAATATATTTTACGATTCAAACGATCACATTTATTACATAGAGAAAAATATCATTCTACTGCCGAGAAAAGCGATTACTCGGTTTATTTTTCTTTTTTTAAGTAATAGTTTTCTTCAACAAAGAATATATTCTTGATAATAGTCTTAAAATATATACTCATCACAAGTGTTAGAAAATTTCATCATCACAAGTACTCAAAAGAAGAATTTATTTTCTCTGCAAGAATATTGTGAAGTTGTATCAAAGAAAAATTTCAAACTTACTTTACGCCAATTCTATGTCGTAAGCAAATCAAATTTTTGTTTCAATTTTATATTCTTGACTATAATACTGCACTTACTAAAATTCAGAATATATTCAATTAAGTTTATTACTTGTAGTAAACTTACGATATATTTGCGGATATACAAACTTATGATATACTTAAAATAATAAATTAATAATAATACTTATGATATACTTAAAATAAATAATATTAATGTAATATATTTAATTATTATAATATATTTACTTGAATGCATTACTTGGATGCATTGTATACATTTTTCTTTGTGTAGATACGGATTTCGCAGTGCAGTGCATTTACAAATGCAAGAGATTATCTTATAGACATAATGAATATTCAGAGACGCTTGCAGCTATACAGTAGCTTTCGTGCGCGTTTTCGAGACGCTGTAACTGATCATCAAATGTTGATCATCACGTATTACTGACGTATCGATATGCGAGGACACAACTCGTATAGATTTACTCTACGCTAAATCTCGCCCGAGTGATATCCTCCTGGAATATCCTTACTCCAGATCCGCGTACAAAGTTCTGGCACATGGCTAATTGTTTACTATTTGCACAGTACTCGAGCACGCTAAGGGTGGCAGCTTCTCTGGTCATACAAACCCTTTGGCTATTCCATATCTATCGGGATCTCTCTGTAATTTATCCGATATAGATAGTATTGATTAAACATGCATATGATTATGCAATATTAATAATTTTCAATGCGTTTGCGCGCGTGTGTAAATAATATAGTATTATGTATATGTATAATAAAATTACATTTCTGAATATTCAAGAAAACTGTTGGAAAAATATTGCATAACGTTTAACGTACGAGAGAAAATAATATTTATTTAATAATATTTATTTAATAATAATCAAACAATAACGTAGAGAAAAATTGCAAAGGAAGACTGCTGGAGTCTTATTTATTACTTATTGGAAAATCAATGTCCAACTCATCTTCATTGATAATAAAACAAAAAATGTAAATTATAAGAAGAGAGGCTACGTTTAATTAAAATCTGTCCTTTATTTTTTTGTTCCTTTTATTTTTAATTTTAACGAAAACAATATTTCATCTTTATATTAATACAGCATTAATGCACTTTTTGATTTCACGATTCTTTTAATATCCAGATCAATTTGAATATCGCCATTAAAAGGTAGACAGCTGTATTGAATGAAACGATTCCTGAATAAATAATAAAAATATGCTATTTTTATCCTGAGTCGTTATTCCGTCGGTCTCGGGAATTTGCAGAAACAATTTTCAACGAAGGTCGAGTGGAATCTCGAAAACCTAGAGTCTGCTATAGACATGATAAGATACGATAATTTTACCGGAGGGCTATAGAGCCAGAATTCCATAGCAACGAGGTTTAACTGTACCGTCGTATGGACGCCTTGATAATCCAGCTGCACTTACCTCTTAATAGTACGCCGTCCAAAATTATATCAAGGATTTCTACAATCTTCGTTAGGTCCCAGTAGCGCTACATATATAGAATATACTTGGATGGTTACAATTTTAAAATAATGGAGTATGGACAAAGAAAAAATTATTAAAGGAAAAGTTTGGAAATATTTTTTAACATAATGTTAATAACATTATTACTGTATAAAAATTGCATTACTTAATAAATAAAATTGAATACAGATATTGTCAATTATATCTAATAACTGTAAATTTTTTAATAAATTTTGGATAAATCAAATTCTTAATTTAATTACTTATAGTATTAATTGCAGTAAAGGATTGTTGATTTAAAAGTTGTAAAAGTCTTACTGTTAGTTTCGATTACATTTGTATATACATTTATTATAACTCTAATTTACTAATATAAATTTTTTTTTAATCTAACGAATGAGTAGCACTCTCTACAGTGATTATCTTTTCATAGTTTATGTCTCAAGATAAAAGATGGATAAAACTCAGAATAGAAAAGAGCGTAACCTTGCAGTCTACATGTGATGCCGGATATCTATGTGTCCGTTTTTTTTTGTTCCGTCCAGAGAAGAAATAAATCGTGACGCGATTCGTTCATCTGGAAACTGAGGGGCAAAGACAGGGAAGGAAGTGCTATTGTTCGCGCGTGGATGACAGTCCCGAAAATAAAAATCCGCCTGCGGTGCTCTATCCAATATCGGAAGAATGCTTTTGAAAGGAAAGAAATGTCGTAACGAACACATTCGCAGACATTTGAGGAGTCTATGTTAAATACGGTCGTAGAATTTAACGGATTTATTAATAATATATTATTACACAATAAAAGTAAAATGTAAATTTTAATATTTTTCACATGTTCCAGAAAGTCCACTTAAATTTTAAGTTAAAATAACTCATTCGTTGTATGTTACTTATTGACAGACTAAAAATGTTAAATAATTGACACAATACTTTACATTTATTTTTGTGTTTTTGTGACTTTAAATGTAATGTAAAAATAACACACAAATTAATTAAAAATTACATGAAAAAATAGTTACAATAACTCATAAGAATTGTTGTAGGACATTAACATATAATAGTAATTATTTTAATTTAAATTATTTGTAATACAAACATTTGATTTTAGTAAATTTGATTATTTTGTATGTCAAATTTCAAGATTATTTAAAGATTCACTTTAACTTTTCTTAGAATGTTACTAGAATGTTACTAGAAACTAAGTTTCTTAGCAACTTACTTTGAGACTTGTTGATTGTTTAAAATGATTATGTTAAAAATATTCAAAATAATATTCTAAGAGACTTATACAAAGTGTTGTAAATTATGAAGTTGACATAAATGTAACGTATGAAAACGTTATAAAAATAATAACATATACGTTGTATGTTAATTTTACATTAAAGTACTAATCAAACGTGATAACACAAGAAAATTTTAACATATGGGCGCACAATTTTTTACTGTGTATATATTATTCAAAGTAGCTTAAATTAGCTCTCTAATCTCAAATAAAATCCCTAATCGCACATTTTGCATTATATGCGGTTTCAGCCGTTCGTATATAGCTATAAATAAATCTGCAGATTTAATTTTATTATTTATCCAACAAATTATCCAATATTTTTAATTTAAAATATACAGAATAAACAACGAAATGATTTATATATTCCGCATACATCATGAATACTTTATGAAATTTATAAAATATCTTTTTGACAATATGCGATATTTGTGCTGATTAAATTATTATCTTTACAGGAAATGTATGCTAATAGCATCGATTATTAGTTAATCGCTAATAGATTTCATTGATGTGATTGAAAATGTGTCCAATCAATAAAATCTGATGTTTTTTCTTCTTTTTTTTATACGAGACGAATTATCACAATTATTTCTAAACTTGTTTCATTAAAATTTGCAGAAGAAGATGCCAAAGCAGGTCGGTCGAATTAATTACGCGCATCACTAAATCGAAAACCGAACTTTACCGGCTGATGAATAAGTCGATAGCTTAGCGTAGGCAATTATCATTATCCATCGCTTTTAATTCCGCCGCGAACTTGCTTCCGGCAATTTCTTTTCAAGAAATTTATCTCGAGTCCGTGAAAATAGCCGCAGATATATCGGATAAAATACTCCCAACGATCGTTCGGCCCAAAGTCGTAAGGAGCATCTCGCTGCAGCAATTTTAATATGCTAAGTGCCTTATATACTATAACCGTAATGTTAAAACTTCGTGACCCCTTATTGCGACGATATGCGCTCCCGTCTCGATTCGATACGGTAACGTGAGTTCATACGGTACCGCAAAGTCGTAGCGGGAAAACGCGAACATGGACGACCCAAGACGTTAAAATGCCGCATTTATTACTGTGTGTACCGTTCTTTCTGATTCTGGAAAAAACTTTTCGCCGTTTCTTGGCTTCCTAAATAGGGCGAATCGCGAGGCATCGAGGTTCCAGGAGCATCGAAATGCTCTGGGAGTTTGTTGTCTGAGAGAACCCCACAATGCGGGAGGATCCTTAAATTCCCATCGATGGAAAAATCGATACTGTTTCCGGCGCTAAACGTACGCGGCCGTAAATTCAAAATAAATGCTGGATGTTGCACTTTTAGATACGACCGCTGTCATGATCGTGTTGCGGAGTTTTGCGTCTAAAATTGCCAAGTTTCGATTTAATAATCTTTAACTATGTACATAAGTATACATTAAAGTGTCATCTCTATATGTATGTTAAGTATTACGAATAACCGAGTATAATCAGATGTTTCAGAATAATATTTTAAAAATTATTTTCTGATTGCATTCTTTAGAGATAAGTTAGTTTCAAATATTTTAAATTTTATTTTATTATTACATGATTTCCATATATTATTTTAATTTATGATAACTATTTATGCATGTGAATATGTTTATACACACATGTTATTTTTAAATTGTCTTAGAAATACATTGTATAGAAATTACACTAAAATTATGTAAACACATTAAAATAAAAAATTAGAAACTTGAAGATCTTATAAACACTGAATTCTTATATTTCTAATAAATGTTTCTTTTAAATGCATCAAATTCCTATATCTGTCGTCTGGCAACAATCTGACCATGAATGTAATCACGTGCTGAATCGATTTCACAACAGATTTCACAACACACTAGCACTAAGCTAGCATCAAAGGATACTCTCGGGCGATTACATGCTATGTATTTCTTCAAAGAATACCACGTTGTCTCGTTTTCTCTTTGTCTCGCTTTCTGTATCTTACAAACCCGAGGTATCCTAAAGAAGCATGATTGGCTAATCTCACAAATTCCACAAAAATTTAACAATTACATTATTTTATTATAAATGTGTATACTTCGAAACATGCTTATTTTATTAATAATTTAATTCAAAATGCTCAAAGTGAGAAATTCTATTTATTTCTGTTTAATTATTTTATTAAGGATTAAAAAAATACATACATATATAAAATTTGAAACATAAAAAATTATTTTTATATATTTATTATATGACATTTATATATATAATTTATCTAAAAATAAATCAAAAAAGATTATAAAAAATTTAAATGGAATATATTGGTATGTAGCTTAATTAAAAGTATATATATATATATATATATATATATATATATATATAATTCTAGAATTCCAGCTAATGTTGTTTATATTTACGCGATTCTGTATGTAAATTTGTGTGATTTATAATATATGCTTATATAATTAGCCGTTGGTATCAAAATACACATATGTGAAAATAGCAAAACAATTTCTAGTATATATATCTTTCTAGTATATATATATATCTATATTGATATCTATTGATCCGTTAAATAAAAAATTTAGTTTAATTTAGTTAAATTCGACAAATAGAAAGTCTGGAATAACTTATATATAATTTATATATTTATCTATCTATTTCGTCACATGTTAGACTGATTCTGATAATATTCATAACATGTCTGGAATAATTTATATATAATTTATATATTTATCCATCTATTTCGCCACATATTAGACTAATTCTGATAGTAATATTCATAACATGTATAGTTTCTATAAATGACTTATATTAATTTTTCAACGATACATTTATTATTTTTCTACTTTTTATAATTTCACAATTATATGGTAAATCTTTTATATCTTTGTTATCATTTATCTGGCAGTTTGTCTGATGTAATAATATTTTTATATCCTAATATGGCAATGTTAACTTAATTGTTTATAAAGTCATGTATCATGAAAGTCCACATTATATTAGTGGATTCAACACAGTTTAAAACTCTCACTTTGAGTGCCCAATCAGTGGTTATAGTGTTTGTGGCAGAATAATTATTTTAATTTTTAATTAACTGGAAATATCAGTTTTTGTTTAGCCATATTTTCAATGGAAAACATACTTTATTTTTCATTTTGGTTTGCGCAAGATTAATAAACAGTAGGAGAAAATGGAATCGAAAACAAAGGAGAACGAAATTTCATACAATTGTTTTAAAACTGTTGTTTTATCCACGCGAAACGTATATTCCTCTACGTGAATTGCAAGAAGAAAATAGGAAGCTGGATAGTTTGAAACTAAGCTGCTCGCTTCATAGACAATTCATTATTCCCATTTTTACTTCACATTCAACACGTTTGGCATTTTAATAATTTGTTTACGGAAATTGAAAATATGTTTATCTCAATTTCTCGGTTCTATTAAACTTTATCAATCAGTCGATTCTCTCTAAAACTTACGATATACATTCTCGCGATAATTGCAAGAGAAATCAAAATTTTTCATTCATTCTTATAAGTGTCATTGTTTTAAATTGATTTAGGAGAATTTTTAAATATAAGATTTGAAAATTTAGTAAAGTCAAGAATATTAAATGATGGAACTACCTTTTTCTCTTGTCACTTTCTTTCTGTATAGATTTTCCGAGAAAAATTTAATGACAAAAAATTGAATATATTAATATATATATAACTTAATTGAAATGCATAATAAATATATATTAAATTGCCAGCAAGTGAATAATTAATTTGCTATATGTAAATCAAGAATTTATTCATATGATTAAGAAATGTATTATCGCTCTTCTTAAATTTTATTCTTGTGCAAAAGAGAATTGAATTTTAAAATCTGTCAGCTTTTTACGATAGCTTTCCGCGTCTCGTTTATCTTGGAAGACCGCTAGTCGAAGTTGCGAAAACTTTCGGTTTTATGATACTGGATAATGTCGTGCGACAAGCAAAAGTGCGGGACGAGGGAAGAGGCGCGAACGTTTAGTAACGATGCCAAGACACCGCGATATCACAGCTGACAGGTAAAGCGGAATTCTTGAAGACGCACGGATAAGAAGCACGTCCCATCCGTCGATGTGCATTCTACCAGATCTTAGATGAACAACGGAACATAAACCATGTCGTTTTATTCGCCGTAGAAGAGAGTTAGGAAGAAGCTGTCTTGTGGCTTGAGAGTGCCGGGGAATTCAGTCCCGGGCTTGTATATGTACGGCGGTCTTTTACCGTTAGAGTTTGGAGGGAAATCTTTTTCCACGCCAAGGAAGACTGCCAGAAGTGCTTGTGATCCAGTTTAGCCAGGCGTTTCTCGCACTGAACATTTGTCTCGCATTAAATGTAAGATTTAGATTTTTCGAAGAGTGCTTATAATTGTTCCGTTTCATTGTACAATATACACTTTATTATGCAACACATGTGTAAACAAAAACCTTATTTTAATTGCATATTTATTATTTAATAAATATTAAAGAGGCAAGAGATCTTTGAGTATTTAACTTTTCGAAATTAGATCTCATAAGGTCTGCTAGCATCCTAACTAACCGCTAGATAAATATAGAAATTCTTGATTTTTACCTGCTTATACTTCTACGATGCAAATATTCTTCGAGACTCAAGGGACGTTTGTGCACAGCTCGTTTCTTAGATCTTTGAATCTTTGTACATTCAAGTTCTTGAATCTCCGAGTACTTGCTTCGTTCCATCCTTTGCGTCTATATCTTCTAGAATTCATATTTTTTTGAGATTTGGTGTAATTTTTGACTCTCTATATATTTTTTATTTTATATATTTTTGATAAAAAATTATCTTTAGCACTTTTTAGAAATTTAATTTAAGAGATGCGATTCTGTAGAATAATAGTTGATTTATAACTCGACACTATGATATAAATGACTACAAGTTTCGTGCGCAACTTTATATTTTTGATATTATGTTTTATAAACAGATGCAATTTGTCAGCAAGTCATGATTGTAAATGGTGAGCGTGTGTATTAGATCGACAAACTTGGCTGTTGTGCACGCGATATTCAAGCCAACATCTGACTGCCGGCTGTCAGATTTTCTAGAGAGAAATGCTGCTGAAACTCACATATATACGAATTTCATTAGGCAATTTAACATATGTGCTGTTATCATGAATAAATTAAGCATTACTCTTTTCAAGCATTGATATAACAGAAGCTAATGTTAAAAGTTTTATCGTTTAATTTTATATAATATTTTGTATAATATATATTATATTTTTACAATATATTTTATATCAATAATTATATCAATATATATTTCATATTAAAGTTTTATTTGGATTCTTTATCTTTTACAAATAATTCTTTCAATTAATCGAATTTTCACACAACATCTTTTTCATGGTTGTTAATTTTGTTTGAATGTATAATTTTCGTGCAAAACTCTACATTATTTATTATTATTTATTACCTTCAATGGAATCATCTATCTTTATTTCGCGGCAACATTTGTATCGGTTTCCTGAAACGATTGGATTCTATCTTCATGCTTTTAGATGAAACTGTGTTTTCTTATCGACACATTGATCAATACATTCAATTTATGTGCATTTGTCCGATTGATATTTACGACTTGGCGATCGGTGGATCGCCGTCACAGTTTCGGCTTTATGACGCGCTTATAAGCATTCTATGTCACGTAACGTTCACACGCTCTGCAATGCCACGGTATCTCTGTCACACTTTGTCAATGGCAACATATATCGCGTACGAAATTAGAACTGTAAATAGAAAAAGAGAAAGCGACGATGTATTACATCTTTTATATTTCTAGAAGCCGTGAAATGGATCGTTGCCCGCTTCGGTTTGCAGTAGTGAATTATTGGGACGTTTCCCATGAAGAATGCCATGATAGGCAGACGTCGCTGAGGCCGATTGATGTGCTGCAACTCGTCTACAAATCATGTCAAAACGGAAGACTTAATGCTTCATGCAGATCAAATCTGCATCGGAATGTCAATATAAATTTGTTATAACATGTTGGTCCGTGAAGCTCGATTGATCTTTATTTGAAACAGACTAGACTTTAAGATACTTAACTAGTTTCCTGTTTAGTTAATTTTATATGCAATCTCTCTGCTTGCTTGATACTCTAATAAATATAATACTCTATAAAGTCTATTCCGTAAATCTTACTTTTATAATATAGATGTATTCTGCGCACATATAAATTTTTATAAAAATTATAGATCTTTATAAAAAAAGAGTTAATATTATTTAATTAATAATTTATATTAAATATTTTTATTTAATTTATCATTCGGTCTTGAAAATAGAAAAAAGTATATCGGCATTAAATTTGACTTAATTATTTTGGCCAGGAAAACTACTGATATTTATGCGATATTCATATTTTTCTTTTTTGCATACAAAGAATACAGTTGATCTTTTAAACATCAGAAGGATACATAACAAAAAGATTTTAAATAGATTGGAAAATGTAGATTGTTTGATATTTATACATATTTTACGATAGAAAACGTTCTTAAACGTAAACATGGAATTAGTTTTCATAATTTATATCAAGTTGAATCGAAAACACACACTAAATATATAAAAGGATTATTTTGTTATTTTGTTTTCAATCTTATCCCTAGATCATATATTTCATTTTTATTCCAGATTTTATGTTTTTTCTATTTTCTATTGTTTTCTTCTCTACTTGATATTTTTGTTTCTTGCTTTTTATGTAACAAGCTGAACTGTGCGCATTTTGTTAGTAAAGCGACGAAGAAATCAATATCAATCTCGATAAATTTTTTCTTCTCTTTTAAATGGAATTATTTTTTAATATTAATTCTAAAACAAGTATGTTTTGTTAAATCTTTAAAATTAATTAAAAATTTTATATTTCTCACTTACAATCACAATTATTTTTACACATATTATTATATATTAATGTCACTAATAAATTTTTTAAAATCGAAAAAACATAATCTAAGAGAACATACACAGACAATATCTGTAGAGATGTATTTATATATGTAAGAATTTTATAATAATACAATCAATTCTAATGATCAGCGATAAAGTTATTACACAAATATTTTCCGAAACGATTGTCTTTAACATGACAAAAAGTGCAATATGAAATATGTATATTTTATATATTATTAATATGCAAATAATGTGATAATTTATAATTGCATTGAAATTTATATAAATTTTTCGAGAGAGAAAATAAGTTTACTCGATTTAATTATCACTTACAATCACTTGCAATATTATTTTTCCCAATATACAAAATATGTAATACACATTCAATTACGTTTAATAATTTTTTCTCAATTTGAAATTTTATATAAAAAGTTACCAACTTTTTTTTTAAGAATTATATTTGCGCGACAAATAGCAGTCACGGTATGTTTGGACTTTTAAACACGTTGCGACTATATCGTGACTACAACATGACTCTTGATACATCTCTATGCACGACGCGTTTCTATGCCCGTTTACATAAAAGGATGCGACTGGGGTGTCCAACGATAACGTTTGTCGAGTTTCTCTGCATCAGATGCAACTATTGTGTGTCGCTGGTTTGCAGATACTATGATCATTTAATGTCGTAATACGACAGATGTTTCTCGTATTTGCTGAAATACGAGAAACGTCTGTCGTATTACGATATACAAAAATTTGTCGAGAGCACGACTTGCGAGCGATCCTCAACAAAGAATGAAATTATTAATAATTTGTCTTTTATCGATTTTTTTCCCCGGGAGTTTATTGCTATAAAATCGCTCTTCTTATATGAACGTATTGAAAATCGAGGCCATAGAGACCAATATAAATCCAATATAAATTCAAATTTTTCATCACGCTTGCGGTTGCCACCTTTTTTATGCTCGGCATGCAACAACTATATAGTCCGCGAAACTTTATTAAATGGCAAAATCACCAGATGCGATACGAATAAGAAACAATTTTTCCTTAGTTATTATTATTTTCAGAAGTCAACTGATGATAATTTGCAATTTTCTCGCGTGTAAGTCAAAGTTCAAAGTTCAAATATATCAGAGATCGAACGAGTTATTTTTAAAGTAACAATTGAACTTTCTCTCTCCCTGCTTCTGAAACACTTTACATTTCGCGCAAATCCAATGAAGATGATTGAAAGGAACGATAAAAACGGCGAGATGGTGTTTGTGACGCACACATAAAAATTCCCCATGGCCGGCTATCTAAGTTACGGCGAATGAGTTGATTGAGTACTTTACATTTTCCAACGGCTATGGACAGTCGTCGATCGATGCCGGTCCGCGACAATTACAGTTCATTAAGCGGTAGCTTCAATCGACAGCCCCGCTACGGAGGTGGTTAGCAATGAGGCTGTCCTTCGTCGCAATTTAACTTGGCCGCCGCGCGTCTTCATTCTCAGGCGTCGGGTGCATTGTGATTTACATTTCAAAGAAAGCTCCGGAAAGGCTTAACTTAACTATCGACCGTCATTTACGCCTTTGCCGCCGGGGCTCCAAATGTACCCATACTTTGCAGCGCGAATAAATCAAGATGGTGCCCGATGAAAATCCGAGTGGGATTTGAATGTTCGATACGTTCCACCCCACGACAGATCTCTCTCACGGATTTGCGCACTTTCGCGGAAAGTTTTACAATTGTCGGGGAATAAACTGACAAGCGGGAAAAGTAAGGTACGTTCGTTCAACGGTACGGCCAATCGTACGCTCTTACGTAATCGAGCGTAATTTCATAACGGAGTTTCTAATTAAAATAAACGCGTAGAGTACTGAAAACAATTTACATTAATAAATACCACGGAGCGAGATTCCTTCGATTTTACGTTAAATTAAGCACACATTCCAATCTCTTTTGCTCCTCACTTCCGACTGTGGTTTGTTTCGATACTTCCCCTCGTCGTCGTTCCGCTTAATTAATATTCTCGTATATATTGTAACATCTGTAGCATAATGTAACACCGTTATAGGATCATTTCGTAACGCGCAAGTTTCGCGATGACGCGTTTACTTAGCAGCCGCGCAAGGTGCCGCGTGTCCTCAGAGAATCTTCAATGGATTATTATCCCTGGGAACACCTCTAGTTAAATGGCGCTATCATCTTGAGAGACTCGTTTCAGCCCGACCATTAGCGCATCCACGAACGTCAAACTTTGCATATCCGCCGTGTTGGGTTTGCAAGTAGTCGCTGATAACCACCATGGATGGTCCTGTCGAGAGAGGAAACTGGTGCTTCGATTCCACCCGACGACTCATCCCTTCCGAAAACGCAGGCAGCGGGGATAAGTCACGAGGGATGTATGATTGTTCGGTCTAACGATGCCAGATATCTGGCCACACTAGTCGTCATCGCGTTCAATATGGCTTCTCGAGGAAACCAATTAGTCTTACAAGTGGTAGTTTGCGGTTGCTTTGTACGCGCGAGATATCCGGGGATATTAAGCGTTGAGGCAAAACTTCTCCTCCATTATTTCGCGAGATTTTTCGCACTGTACCTTTAAGTCACGTTTCGAGTCACTCCTCTTCAAGGCGAGGGAGTTCTTTTTGCGCGAGTAAGTTCAGTTTCCACCGTTGGATTCTTTATATCCGATGTCGGCAACTGTTAAAGTTGCTGGATTTTGTCTATCGATCAGTTGTTTGCGCAAAAACGTTAGTGCCTGAGCATCGCGCCGCCACTCCGAGACAAAAGCTGCTACGTAGGGTGTAAATAAATGAGCCGTCCTGTCGTGAAAAATGGTTTCAGCCAAACACCGAGGTATCTGCTAACGATTGGTCACTACAGTTGCACACATTGACGTGTTTTCTCTGGCACAAGAACACAATAGATCGTTTTGTTTTGTCATGTTGCAATTTCTGCAAGCTAAAATATAAAATCTATGAATATATCAGCATGATTGATTTATCAATCAATTCGTGATGCGCTTTACGTCTATCCCTTTTTCACGTGATGGCAATACCTCGATCATATTAATTGCGTCAATTAATTTGTCTTTATTAACAGCAGCCATTTATGCATTTAATGTATATCAAACGTGTCACTTTATAAACACGATTATCGTTTCAGTCAATGTGTCGATTTTATTGGCTTATTTTCAGAGAATATTTTAAAATATATATATCGCTATAAAATGTCATTTATCTGAAATATCGAATGTTGAATGCAATATAGGATTTTACATCAAATTTCAAAATTGTTAACTATTTGATTCTACAAAAATGGCAATAGTTAGAAAATAGAAATTGACTTGAATACATTGAAACTTGGACTTTTTCGAATGGAATAAGCCAGCAACTATTTTAAAGAATGTCGAAAGTCCAATCATTGAGCCACTTTGAATGTAATAGGTTGTCGTAAGATTCCGTAAAGCTAAAACTTTAGAAACATTTTCTCAAAGCTGAGAAGGGTCAAACTTCGTGTGTAATTTTGCCAAACATTTACGAAATTCTCTCCGCAAACGTATTTTCGGCGGTACAAGTTTGTTTTGATGTATAAAAAAATATATATGTTTTTATAGATTTTTATAAAAAAAATATATTTTTTTTTATATATAAAGATTTTTTTAAAGTTCAAAAATTGTGTTAAATGTATAAAATATATTTTTAAAGGAGAATTGATATAGAAAATATTTCATCTCACAAAACTACGGATTTTATCTTGTCGGAAAAACAAAAGCTTTTACAGTATATTGAAATTGATAAAAAAATATTAGAGAAAGAAACTTACAATGTGTGTCTGCGTAAACATTAATTTTAAATCAATCTCTCGATTTTACAATTTCCGCAAAATGTAAAACAATCTGTATTATCAAAATTTTGCCAATTATTGTATTTAAGCAATTATTCGATTTGTAAATGATATGATATATATTCATTTATGCGCGCGCGATGATGATAAATTATCGAATAAACTGTATCTGTCAAAAACAATCTCGCCAGGAGAGAAAACATTGTTTTTCTATGTATATATCGATCGTGTGCTTTTCGCACAAACGACAAATTGCACTCAGTTCTACATGTTTAAAAACACTGCAAGATATAGATGGCGGATGACATATAAAGCCAAAAGTGAACAGGCATACATGTTCTGTTGTGTAAAAAAGAAATAATAGACGCGCTTTTTTTGTTGCTGTACGGTATGTGTCAATAAAACGAGTCGAATAAAAGTATTTTATTCAACGAGTTCTATTACTCCCGCTACTTTTCTATAAACAATTGCAACACGGGTCGCGTCACACGCAGTGATAGACAATAGATGATTCGTTTCTATGCGTCGCCGGATATGCAGTGCCTGATATTCGCGCGAATGCAGTTAAATGATTTATTGTGTATCTGTAATAATAGTGCAGGGATTATTATATTTGTGTAACTGTCTCTCGTATGTGTATATGCGACATTACACGCATAATTATATCATTGGAAGGGAAGGGGAGAGAATTACAACGAGAATTGATGATCGGCAGTTTTATCGGCAAATTTAACACGTCTTTTCAGTTGACACTTCGAATATTCGAATATATAATTTAGATCTCTATTTTTTGCCAAAACTAGTGTGCTGTACATATATTATATGATTTTTTTATTCCTCTTTCATTGACTGGTACTTTGAAGATAACTGATATTGCCCAGCTTTTGCTGCGAATATCGTTAAACAGTTAAAATATTACATGATACCAGTGCATCTTTTTCCTTTTTACGCCTGGTCACAGAATAAACACTCGTTATTGCATCGTGCATTTACAGTCAGAGTAATGTGGAATCTCTCTAGCAGAGCGCGATGACTACGAATGCTTCTTTTTGCTACTAATGAAAAGCGTTGAACGTCAAAAGGTGCGCGCAGAGGATTAGGACAGAAAAAACATTTATATAAAGCACGGGAATTTGAACTTCAAAGCACATTGAGAAGCTTATGTGGACAGCTTAAGTGGAAGCAACCTGAAACGAACTAATCTATCGTTTCCGTTATTCCATTATTCGCGATCTCGAAAGATCAGAGAAGCAGACCTGCCATCAGTGACCTATCATTTTCTTTACACGTTACATTTTGTCTTACAATCATCAAAATTGTTTTAAAATTGAATTAATGAGATATATTGATAACAGATTAAATAAGTATAATGACGTATAGTTAAACATTAGCAAAACATATACTGAATCATAAACTGAAATGTTGCAATTATTTAGTAGTAATATTTTTTTCGCTAAAAAATATCGGCGCGGAAAATACTTTTTTGGAAACCTCCACTTAAAAAGTAAAAAGCAAAGAATAAAACTTTAACGTGGGGCCTTAGTTAATCGGGTCTTTGCCGTAATCGGCTTAATTGCATGAAGGAGTTTGCGGGCAGGCTTTGCGAGGAACTGGTCTGAAGCCAAACTACAAGTACCTACTTTCCAGAGAAAGTCGACTGCGTATCGGTGTTTGAAAATGTCGCAGAAGAGACGAATATAGGCTAAACTGCAAAATTCTCGGACACCAAAAGATAAAGTTATATATTCTCGTCTATCTTTTTCCTTAATTCTCGATCGCGAGAAATCTTCTCTTTTTTTCATTGTTACGTACATCTTTATTCCTCGATTGTACATTCACATTTTCTCGCATAAAAGATACTCTATATTTATATTAAAATAAAAAAAGAACAAAATTTATGGATTCTAGAATATTAAAAAACTGATAGAGTGCGCACGTTTATTCATTATATTATATCTCTTTATTATTTTTAAATTTAAAATTGAATGTAAAGAGATATAAATATTGTTAGAAATGTACAGTATACACGCAGTATGTACAGTACTATTTATATAAATTTTTCTTCTCTCCGATACAATCGGAAACGCTTAATTTATTTTATCTAGATTTATCCCATTTTGTTACATGAGAGATGATGCAACGTAAAAATACGGATAACAACAGATGATGTATACCGAGTGTGTGGAAAAGTAATTGAAGAAATTAATCCAACATTGTTATCACGAGGAAACCGAGATTTATGGAACGCTGGCGGTTAAAACTAATAACGTTTCCTTAGAAACGCGCACTTGTCCGTTGTGTTTCGCGAGGATATTTTGCGATACACATTTAATGCGAGAAAATCGTGTTTTTGAGCGTATCCTCTTCACATGTCGATTCGAAAGTTCAAATATATAGGAAACAATTTCAAATAGAATTTATCAAAATAATGGTAACAAAACTGCAGCAGACATTTCTCTCGATTTACTCTTTTTTCATATTAACACTTAAAATACACAACTTTATCACATAAACTCGAATTCATGTCGTTTAAAAAAAAAATAAAAGCAAGCATAATTAAATGGAAGCAGCATAAGTAAAATGAAAGATTGTCATCAATTTATGATATTGGCGAGTTAAATTTGGCGAATTGCAGAAGAATTTAGTTACAATTGCGCCACAAAAAATGAATAGAAAATTTTATTAAATAAAATATAAGGAAGCGTAATAAAAATATAAGAAGCATTATTTTATCTCAGCTTAAACTTTATAATTAATTTTGCGAACCTTCAATTTTACCATGGCAGCATGAGTGGGAATCTCCCCGCTCCTTGCCACTTAAGAAGGAGAAGAAGAAGAACCTTCAATTTTTTTTATTTGAAACATTTTTTTTTCCTTCCGCTATCGTCAAGGGGACTGAAATTAGAAAACAAAATATTTAAAAAATTAAAAAACGAGATATATCGATAATTACACAACTGTTTGAAAAATTTAATTCTAATATACACAACAGTATCTATCGGTTTGTTATTCTATTTTCTAATTTCTCTCAAAGTGTAAAATTTGTAATGCGGAGAAATATCAGATTGGAAACTTGCGATGTTAAAAATATCAGTTGCGCATCATGTAAATTGCACCCATTTTATTTTATCTACCTTAGACGAACGCAGGCTCATTACTTGCACACACCTTTCTTCGCACGTGCGAGTATTCCTGCCTGCAGCCTCTTGCATTCTTTCGAAATGTATTCGGTACGTGACTGGTATCAAATTGCTGGACACGAAGGTGCTTGAATCACAGCGCCATAGCACGAACCAGTGTGTACGACTGCTGGCTGTAAAGCTTGGAATGAGAAAACTCCGCAGTGCCAGTGGGGACCGAAAGGTAAAGGAAATTAAAACCGATCACTATTGTGCCTCTCTGAAAAATATCGGACAGACAGGGACGCTGTAAATGTGTCGAAGAAAAATGCCGTTAGGCATGATCGGTGAGATAATCGATGCGATTGCAACGAGAGCATATGTGACGGAAATGAAACAGATTTCATACTGATTCTTTTTTATTCCCAAGTTAAAGATTTTGAGTAAATGAAATTGCGAAATTTAATGCAGACCGAATATAGAGTATATGTAATAAATGGATTCATTTTTAAAAATTGGAGTTAGTTATTGATAATACACTATTTGTATATAATTAATTATTTTATTTCCCTTTTGGCTATAAAAGTGTATGATCAGTTTATGAAGCAATCCGTATTTTGCAAATTCAAGAACATTATTTAGAATTCTTCAGTTAATCGTGATTAAAGTTAATGATGATTCGCCGACCTAGATCTTTTAAATCTTCATATTATTACATTATTATATTGTTCAATATTTATATTATTACATTATTGATGTTTTACGACGATTATATCTGACAAATAGCTTGTTTTTTTTCATGAATCAATATTACTTTTATATCATATTAATGCTTTTTTTTCTTATATTACTATCTATAATAAAAGAGAGAAGATATCTATAAACTGAAATTTATATAACATAAAATCGATACTCTGTACATCGAAGTGAACAAAGAGTTATATAAAGACGAACTCTTCTTATATAATAAAGAATCAGCTTGCTTATATAAATGTTTTTTGATAGAAAAATATAAGGAACATCGAGAAACCGCATCTAAGTTACGTCGTTACAAAGGAATCGTGGCTCACGATCGTTCGCATGTCGATGATTGCTGGCAGTTCTCTGAAACTGTAAACAGCTGGTCTTCGTTTTATGCTGGAACTACATGATTATAATAATAACACAGAAATAAGCCAAGAAATCAAAAATATCTTTTGAAAAATCAAAGAAACACTTGCAGAATTGGTTTAATATGTTGTACCAAGAGAAAGCAATGTTTTACACACAAAAAATATTTTTTTAAGAAATTAAGAGACAACTTGGTTTATAAAGTTAATTATTCTTTAAAAAAATCTTTATTTGATCCAATGATGTCACAAAATGCACATTAAAGAAAAGGATAGCAGTAATTAAATTTCAAATTAAGTATTTTAAGAAAAACTATTGATTCTTAAATTTTTTTATCATAACAGAATTTTGACTCTAAAAACTATCGATTTTTAGTTAGGGAATATTTCGAAAAATATGATATTAATTCTAAAAAAAAATGTACTATTTCACTTTTTGGCTTAAATTTTTTGCATTCGAAAATTTTGCATTATTACGAGACTACAATCACATCGTCGTGCAATCTATATACGATTCTAAATTCGACCTTATGTGTAGCATGTACGTTACTACATATAGCACGTATAATGAATAGGATTGCAGTTACCTATCCTCGGAAACGATGATAGTATCGATCGCGGCTTCGTGGTTGGGGCCACTTGCAAATGTACGGAAAGATGGGCCAAATGACCCGATTCAAAGTGCCAAACTTCGGACGTTGGTCCGGGGCTCTTTTGTAAATGGCAGTTATCACCGCTGTTAAGGGTTGCCGTAGGTTTCGAATTAGAACTGGAGTTATTCCATTGGGGTATGTGATACCATTTCTCTTTAGTTTGCTAGTTTCTGGGATATAGCACGTCGTTGTTTCGGCAATAAAACAATTTTGCGCTTTATTTCCGTACTCGTAGTTCACGCAAATTATTCATACACTCCATTCTGTGCAAATACATATATATATATGCATATACTATCTGGTATATCTGACTCAACATGTAAGAGATCACATATATACGATGAAACCACAAAGAGATGCATTTAGAGAATGAGGAAAACTATAAAATCTCCTTAATGTCTGGAAATATCTCTGATTCAATTAAAAATTATTTTTATTAAACATATATTAATCTTATACATTATATATATGCAGAGTGTTTTTATAAAAAGTGTTACAAAATGTTTTTTAAAACTGGATGTTATGTAAAAAATATGTAACTGGTCATTGCAAATTTATATTTTTGCTTAAAAACAACTATCTTTTTTTACTAATTGATTTCTTTCCTTAATTTATACATAAAAATATTGAGGCAAAATAATCAAGAAATCACTATTATAAAATGACTTTTATAAAATATTTTATGTAAAATTAAGATATAGCACACACGTATGTAAAGAAAGAGAGAGACAGAAATAGTATAAAATTTTTTTTCTATCTATAAAAATATATTTATAAAAAAATAACTGTTTATATATTGATTCAGCTCTTCTCAATAATTGTATTCTGTAAATGGAAAACAATGTTACGATTGCATTGCATTCGTCCCCTCTCTCATGTATCGTAAAGGGAGATATTTTTACATGATTTTTGTCAACATGATCTAATTATTATATTACATATTGATATATTGTTTATTAATATCTATTGAAATCGACATTTACGTAGAAGTAACAATTAATATAGAGAATTACGATAGAAGTAACAATTAATATAGAGAGCCGACAAATGTCACACAATTTTGTTTCAGTTAATTACACATATGTTTCTATGTAGCTCTTGGCTACGTAAGCTTAAGCTACGTTTAGGCCAGGATATTTACAATATGGTGTATCTTCTAAATCTCTCCTTATTTATTTTGACATAAATCGCCAGGCAGATTATATAAAAGCCTTAAGGGTGATTTCTTGCCGCAAAGCCATCGCTCTTCGCAGCACAGATCTCGATGTTCCCAAGGCGATGTGAACAACTTTTTCAAGACATCTTCCGATAGCAGGACTCTCAAAAGATAGGTTGTATATCTTCCGAGTAAACATTTTACGGGAATACAAATATAGCGAAGACGAGTGTCGTACAGTTCCTCCTTGCAGGTGAAATCAATACTGGTTTTGCAATAAACTATAATCGTTTCCACATCAATAATATTTATCCAATAAAACACACTACCAAAATGTAATGGTTCCATTTTGTATCCTCTTTTATCTTTGTTCCTTTTTCTTTTCTCTTGTCTTTTAAATTAAATGTATTTCAGTGAATAATAATTTTATGTTAATGTCATTTACTTCACTGTTGTAATTAAGATTACTGTTAAATATAATTACTGTCAACAGATCTAAGAACCAAAGGATATAATACTTATTTAATTGACAGTGGAATTTCATATTTAGATCATATTTTATGCGTCTATATCTCACGAGCATCCGATCATTCAGACAGACAGGCATTGAAGAAGAAAGTACGATTACGCGCAGGGCGAAAATTTGTCGCACTGTGAAAAAGCGAGCTGACAATCTGTCTTTTTGCGTTTGAAGTAACGGTAGTACTCGAATAAGGAGCGGAATACATAGAAGAGACGCCATTCTCTCGATTACTTCGTGCGTCAGCCTGACATTTAATTTCGCGCGAGAGCTATTGACATTTCGATCGCCGGTCTGCTAGATATCTGGTATTTGCGTTTTCCGCGCTCATCCTACTCGAAAGCAGCGAATGGTCTCACCAACGTGAATGCATACTATGAATCGAGCAATGCATTGCTTCCGAGTATTTAATTACTGGATTTGCACTTCTCAGGAGGTTTGCATTACATATATAATATATATATCTTAGCTCGTTGATATATAAATAGCGACATCCAATATTTTCTCTCTCACATGTCTCAATAATTTAACGATTACTTTTCATAAAGTTTGCATTATAAAGCGTTGCTACGAGAAGATAACAGAGAGAGATGAAGTATTTGAAAGACAATATCTTTTTTTTTTTCTTCTTTCTGACGGCTCTTCAATTGGGCACGAAGTGCAAGCAACACTAAAGCGTGGTGAAAATTTCGTTATCCGGGATAATATGATAAAATGAAGAAAAGTTTAAAAGTTTAGTAGAGTTCGGAGTTTAGTATAAAGGCGTGACTTGAGTTTCAAGGAACCACCGTCCTATACCAAGCGCTCAAGATATCACATAATCTTGAAAGATAAGGATTTTACCCCACGCCTGTCTCACTAAAAAGATTTCAGCCTTGCAACGTAAGACAAAAGCAATTCATACAACAAACTTTTGAAAAGACAGTAGTCCGTAACATCTTCAAAGTCTTGTTCGACGTAAAAGTTGCAAACGAGTGAAATAGTCAAGAAACAATAAAAAATATAATACGAGTGAAATAGTCAAGAAAAATATATAAATATAATTAAAAAAAAAATATATATATATATATATGTATAAATTTAATTGTATCGCTTATAAATTAAAATTGAGAACTCACACACACTATAATAAAATATACAGAGATGATTATTAAGCATTTCAAAAGTTATTCAAATTTGTCCACAGCAAATTAAAAAAAAAAAATAAGAATTGTATTCTCTTTGAATTGTATTCTTTTATATAAGTTTGTATAAAACAATAAATATGTACATGTATAAAAATATCAGCAAGACACAACTTTACGATAAGATTATACATTTTTGTATAAGCAATGAAAAGAAAGAGAGAGAACGTACTTTTGAAAATTTATTGCGAATATTCTTTCAAGATATCCGTGTCTGCAAAATTCCGAAACTTTTTCGAGAGGATTATGTAACGCCCGAATTAAAAGAGCAGAGTCGAGAACTTTGGTCCGTTGAATTCATACGGTGATCGATGCTTTAAATTTTCGTATATACATATCTCGGCCATTTCGGCCATTTCGGCCATTACCATTGCTGGAAAGTTGGCTCGCAACTTTCGTCCGATATCGAAAATCTAGATTCAGCATTATCGCGAAAAGTCGAGAAGCACAATCTTGATACTTCAATTGTCATTCGTCGAAACTATAACAAGGCCTCCGGCGAGGGAGATGGCCTGTGTATGTCCGATACTTCCTCGGCGAAAATTATCCGAAGTTTCTCAAAAACGGCTGAATTGCTATCGTCAATCACCAAAGTTCTTTGTAAATTGATGCCAATTGCTCGCGAGACGGGCACTTGTTACTTGAAAATGCGGCAGACGTCTCGTTAGCAATGTCTATGTATACTATGGCTCCTATTCTGAGCATCCCTCGAGGCTGTCTTGATGGTAATAACACCTCAGTTTTTCCCTGATATAATTGGACGGCACGGAGCGCTCATAAAATAAGGCAGGCTTGGATTCTCGGATACAGCGGTGTGCGTACAGACGCAGAGTCCGCCATGGAGTATGTAATTGAGTTTCAGATAATTTAATAACTTCTTAATGTTATTCATCGCGAGCCGCTTCCGTATCCTCTTCCCACATTTCCACCCGGAGATGTTATATCTCATTGTATTATATCTACAATTTATTTGAGAAGCTATAGAATGAAAAGAGCGATACGAGAAACAATATCGACACAATGTGCTAAATGCATAAACAAATTGAATAATGTATCTGTTTTCTATTGTTGGTTATTCTTTTTAATCGTGAAAATTTTTCTATTCATTTTTCTTACATTTATATTGCATGTATTATATTGTATTTCATGTGGATTGGATATGAAAGTATATACAATTTAAAGTGAAAAGCGCAAGCATATACATACACAAATAAAAATTATTCTTTCTTAGATAAAAATGCTCAAGCGCTAAGATATAATATAAGCGAAATAAATTCATTTCTCGTTTAATGCATCATTTTCTATTTTATTAATATAATATTTTTTTAAATAATAATAACTTGGAACTTAATTGGTGTTTCAATGAAAAAAAGATACATCTTTTTAGATAAAATATTATTTTTTTCGTAATTTAATACTTAATGTGTTAAAAAGATTTCAAGCAGATGAATGTATCATATTGATTTATTTTTTGAAGGGGTACGATAATTAAAATATATAGTATATATGTGTACGTACCTAATTATATGTATCGAGAATTTTTATGGAAAGTTACATTTAGATAATTTAATTTATGATATTTATTATAATATGATATTTAAAAGTAATGACTAAAAACAATTAATAGTTTTCTTAGAATTTTTTTCTTTTTAAAGGTTTTTAGCAAGAATCTCTATTTCTGGAGTACGGCAATGGCGAATCCGTTAATCCCCTCGCGCAGTTTACCGATATTGCAATCAATTTCCTTGTATCGATAACGTACATTCTCTTCAAAAAAGGGCTCTCATAAAATTTCATTTCTGGTTAAATTCTCTCGGTAATCGCGAAGATCGAATTAACCTAGGGATTCTATAGCGCAGAAGTGCGACATAGCTGACGTGTAATATACCGTGTGGAACGTAATTATCGACGGCAATTACGTACCAGCCGCGAGGCGGTAGTTATTTTAATGCGGCCCGGTTCACTGACTTTCACCTGCACCGCCCCCGCAATTCAATTAAGAGATCGGAAAGGGAACGGAGCTTATTGTAATTTAATCGCCGCTGTAAGGTCGCCCTATAGCATGATCGTAAAACTCTCGGATAGCCCATTAATCCCCTTGGATCCCTTTCGGTTTCATCGAATTAGGCAACCGTTCCTGCAGAACATGACTATCCGACGACTCGGGGAAAGGGATGCATGTTACTAATCGAAACGGTCTTTCATCGGTTTAACTATTTTATCATCTGCTCAATATTTCAAAACTAACTTTTTTTATCTCCCGATAATTATCTTAAATCGCTCTCTTTTTTATGCGTTCAAAAGCAACTTTAAATATACTGTAATTACATAATGTTACATATGTATGCTTGAACAATAATAATTATGCATATAATGCAAGGTAATCATAAAAGAGATAATTAAATTATACAAAGATATATTTAAATTATACAAAGATTTAATTAAAAAATCTAGATATTTAACGAAAATGAAACCAAATTACGATTGTTTGAAATTCAAGGTATTCGCGCTTCTAAGAATGCAAGGGTTTACCTGTGCAGCAGCGATATTACAACTCCGACTATCGATCATACTTTTGCTTCCCTCTGTCGGGGGTTGCAACTAAACTTCAAATGAAATTTCTGTTATCCTTCATACAGCAAACCAGCTAGATATCCTTACTATTTCGCAATTTCACCCCATGATATTCTCTACGCGCTTGGTACGCGTTTCAAGTTGAATGGCGTTGCAATCTATTTCCTGTGAACCATGATTGTGCGAGGACTTCTTGATCGACTTACGAATTCTGACTACGAAGAGAATTATCAACCCATTCCTTTTCTATGCAATGCCAAAAATTTTTATTTAATTTTTCTGAAAATTTAGATAAACCATGTTTGCATTTTTATTATTTCGTATAGAATCATAAAATAAATGTTTTATTTTATATAACTATATATATATATATATATATATATATATATATATATATATATACCACAATTGTATATTTGTTTACAAATTACAGCAAACAATATATATATATATATATATATATATATATATATATATATTGTTTGCTGTAATTTGTAAACAAATATACAATTGTGCAATCAATAAATCTGCATAAAATCTGCAGTATTTTTTTGTTAGAAATTCAAACTAAAATTGAATAACAAAGAATTATAAATAAAAAGAGATATACAATTTACATTCAGTTTTATTATGAATGTAAAATGTTGAATGGAAGTAATATATAAATATAGAAAGAGACAGAAAGAGAGAAAAAGATACCAATGGATCAAGTAAACAAAAAAATAAAAGAAAGAAAAAATAATAAAATTAAAAAAATTGAAAACATGCGCTTCCAATTTATATGTGAAATATAGGAATTAATTTGTGAAGAATAACAACTTGCTAGCATAGAATAATAATCTTAATATACACAAAACTTAGGAAAGATAGAGAATCGAAGAACAAGATAAAATCTCAAGATTATTAAAATATACGTTTATTTATACTTTATTACTTAGGTGATGTAAAATCTCACATGATTTTGTACGATCTAATAATATAATTTTGATGGTTTTTAATTGTCTATATTATAATTCTCGGATAATTATTAGGTGTAATTATTGTATGTGCCGACTTTCTAACAGGAAAATCGAGTCAAATTGCGATTTGGAAATGAAAACACATTCATCGGACGTATATCAAAGTAGAATATCAAAACGAATAGCAGCAATTTCTGCTTAGATAGGTGAATGCTTTGGGGAATTTTCAACGAACGAAAATTCATATTTGTCCACAACTAATAATTGTTCGGATATCATAAAACAGAAAACAAACATTAATCAACGCTCAAAGGGGAGGATATTTGTGGGTAAATTCATCGAAATTTGTGTTTTCGGGTTTAAATTCGAGCGATGATGAGAAGAAGAAGGACGGTGAACGAACGTTAGCAAAAGCTAGCGATTACTTCGAAAAGAATTCCCGATGCACTGCGCATTTTTCCTTCGTCGCGGTGTTTTTTTTCCGTACTTTTCGCGTATCTCGCGAAAATACCGCGCGCAGCGAACACGATCGTTGCCGGTGGCGGTTACATTTCGAGCGTAAAGCGCAAAGCCTGCTCGAAATTAAATTTCCCACGGCGCGGCCGTCTACCCGGCGTCGATGCAACTGCAGAGAGGTCCGATGCATCCCGGCGCGGCGGACGCTGCATTGCAGTCGGTGGTTTGGCAATCGAGCTGCGGTCGGATCGATGTACTCCCCCGTACATCTCCTCGTATATGAAGTTGCTCGTTCCATCCCCCTCGATCAGCCAGCCGGCCTCGGCAGCTCTCGCTTCTTCCGCAGCGCACAAATAATGCAGCGACATCTGACCGAGTGCTCACACGCGGCGCGCTAAAAGTGGCTAACGCTAGATGCTCGCGCCACGAGAAGGGTTGATAATCAACCCTCTCGCACCCCGGTGGTCAGGCTGAGTACAATGACGAAATGTGCTCCAGAGTCCGTCTAAATATGTTCGTCTAGGTGTGTATCTTGTTAAGATATTCATTCTCTCTCTTATATTACGTGACGCTTCTGTGAAAGATATTCATGGATGGAAGTTATTGAAATATTTATGATAACTGTCAGACGCATCTTCTCTTTGCGTAAGAATTATGTATAATTAAACGCCACTTTCTAAATGTAATTTGACTGCTCCTAAAGTTTCATTCGAGTTTTATAAAGTTCTTTGTATGCGCAGAAAATTTTGTATTACATATTCTATGTTTAAACTGTAAAAAGCTGGGTAATTTAAGCAAGTAATACGCATGTAAAGTTCATTAATAGTTTCCAAATAATTATACTCTTAGAAGTAAAAAAAAATGAATAATAATGAAGAAGAACAAAAAAATACGTGGGTTGAGGACGCTGTTGATTCTCAAATTCTCTTTATACGGACAAAAAGTAGTACGAGACACACTTGCAAGTTGTTCTTTTGCTCTCTTGAGAAAAGTTTCCTTTCTGATACGGCTCTGACGTTTGCGACTCTTCTATAAAGAATGAAAGAGAGGAAGATAATCCTCTCTTAGGATCATCTGTTTGCGCGTACGTTTTCCGGAAATTTACGGAAGCCGAGATAAAGCCACTCGATAAAGCTGCTCGAATATGCGGGGGGATGATGCATCGTTTTAATATCTTGTTTGAATTAAACGGCACCTTGTACTCGTATATCGCAAACGCCGCGGACGATTATCGCGTAGTCCGCATTCGATAATTAACCGACCGCTTTGTTTTATATTCCGCCGTTATTCGCGAATGTGAACGTGGTTGAATTCGCACACACGCACACGCATACATCGCATTGCCAATAACGGCGCAGGGACTCTTAATAATCTGGAGAATGGCATTTTCGCTTCTAATCTCGCTATATAGAATAGTTCATTATACTTAACCCGCTCGCGCAGTTCGGCAACTCGAGCAAATATCCTCCGGCTGTGTTTCCGCACATTATTACAATACTGAATGTGGTTAAGGTGTAATTAACTTCGCGTACCTTGCAGACGTGTGTGCCTGTCTTGTTCTCGGGACGCGTTGTAATTGCTTCAATAATAAATATGTCATACGAGACAATATGCCGCATGTAACATTATATTCCGGGAATTCGATCCATGCCTCTTGATTTACTTAACATTGTGGCATGAGCGCACACGCTCGCCATTCAACGTTAACTGAAAATATTTGGCGGCAGTTCCATTCTATATATCACGAACGTGAGCTACAAAGGAGATAAATATTTGTCTTCCGGGACGCTTCCGTACTTGCTCGATGGTGAAATCGCCCGATTTTCTCGTTTTCTCGATATATCCGAAATCGCTCTGGATCAAGCTTCGAGTATTCTGGGTATTACAGAATTTATGGAAATAATCTTGCTTGTTGAATCGCAAGTTGAAATCTTTCGTTAAGCCGCAATTTCGTCGAATACATATCGTTTTTGTCTTATTGAAAAACTGATTAAAATCTTATTAAAACTGTTAAATCAGGAATCGTTTTCATACGACTCATAACATATGCACTTTACAGAGATCGACAGTTTTGAAGCGTCATTACGTATCACTTTCTTCCACTTGTGCTGGGTCAACTATCACGGTGTCCGAGGATGACGCGAGAAGGGATTTCATTTGCAATTCGAAGAGAGAATCGCGAATGCACCGTCAACTTCGTAAATGGAGGCAACACCGCGTGTGTTCATACGTTATTCAATCTGTCGACAGGACTAAGCGGAGCGCTCCGTGACATAACGTTTGTCTTCCGAAAGAGTTACATTGCAGAGGTGCGAGAAAAGGAGGGTGCTCGCGTGTTTCCTCGAACACAAAAGCCAGAACTCGTCTCGTTCGGCGCGTTCCCGCTCGAACTTAATACTGCGGATGCATTTGGTTAGCCCGACGCGTTTGATTCACGCTCCTGGTGCGCGTAATCCCGAGCTTTTCCTATGGCAAAGTACGGTCTGGCACTTTGAGCTTACTGATTCCGCTGCCGTCTAATCCACGTGCTTCGTTTCGCTCTGGACGCTGGTGCCATCGCGTGATAAATATTTGGTTAGACATTGTATATGTGTAGGAGCTTTTATAGAAAATTCCAATCTCCGATAGACAACTAGCAAACTGCAGTTACGAAAATAACTCTTTACCCCGAGTGCTTCAAACACGCGGGTTGCATTTTCGCCAGATTGATAGATGAGCGAAGAATGAAAGTACAAGATAAATAAATTATGAGATATTTGCGCGAAAACGTGTACGTTACTTTACGATGAAATTTTAATTGCATGCATATACGAAGACTAGATATCTGTGTACACAAAAGACGCGGAGCAGAGAAATATATACGGGCTTTTGTAGTGAATCACAATGTCTAGTTTACATACTTTTGTCATTAGCCGTTGCTCTCCTCAGTCATTACTAAACACAAAAAGCTGTTGTTTCGTCTCGACTGCGCTTCTATCCGCTTTCGAGCCGCACACAGGCTACTGCACGACGTCTCTTTTTTTAATTTGCATCGACGTTCGAAGAATGCGCCGCGCTTTGGTCGGCGAAAATTCGCAGCCACCTAGTAACCCGGCCGTGTCTACCACGTATTTCTCTCTATTGTTCTTAATTTACGAGTCTCGCGGCTATTCTTCTTTCGGTCGCTAATTAACGGGTTGGTCCGACTGGATTCGAGGCTGTAACTCAGGAAAATTTACCAGTTTCGCGAGATAACAGCACTCTTCCGCTGCATCGTGCGCGAACAAAAGGTGTCCGGAAACGAGCATTCTCGCTTGCGAATGCTATGATAAAGAAATCTCAATTATAGCGGCACACGCCGGTAACTACTGATATATTCTCGCTAAGATATTACACGATGCTTTTGCATTTAAACGCGATATGCCCCGAGAGATGCTCCGGTTACTGAGAATTTCGCATAAAATATCATTCTTGATTATTTTTTTTTTTTATTATTATTGCGATAATTTCAAATTAGATAAATAAAAGGAATAATTATTCTTGAAAAAGCGCGTTTACAGAATATTGCAATTAATGCAGTTTTATAAGACCTCTTTATAAGTTTCCATTCAATGCATTATTATTCCGATAATGTTAAATTAAGTAAATAAAAAGACTAATTATTCCCGAGAAAGCACGTTTGCAGAATGCAAATTTAATGTAGTGTACATTTATAAGATCTCTTTATGCGACTATTTAATGCAATATTCCTCGTGAAAGTATCGCAAATTGCAAACCCATCTGATTTTACGGTTACAATTGCAGAATGAGAGAATTATAGCAGGTTTTAATGTACATTTAAAAAGTTTTCGTCGACCGAACGTTCGTGCGCTCGAACTTTCAGCTACCAATACATTTTTCCGTCATGCTTTTATTGAACAAGTCAATGTGTAGCGCTTTCCTTCGCTAAACGCAGTTTCGCTTTCGTATCTTGTCGAGTTGTTCGAAAGTTTTCATCTTATCGGGAAGTATATATATTAACTTCTCCGTCTTGAATGACTCGCATATTCGATGGTCGAATATTTGTTATTGGAAAGAGAAGATATTTTCACCGCCAAGTTCATTGTTTTCAGAACTTTACGAATATCATTTTTATACTTTCGTAACCTTGTAACTCTTGGAAAAAAGATATTCGAATTGTCGAATTGTTTTTTCATCATTTGAAAATTCGGTAATCATTAGTTAACTGACAATTGTCCATCGATCAAAACCTCTTGTACAGAAAAAAAGTCATATTTTCCTCCGTCATAATTAAATATATTCTCGTTCGTCGTAATGTACTGCGGAAAATAAGATGAAAACAATTTTCGCAACTTTATAAATAACATTTAGCACGTACGATAGTGAATTTAGTCGTCGACGCGAAAAAAAAAGGAAAGACTTTTTCGCTTCTAAAATGTGCACGGTGCAATTTGTAATTACGTTTAGTTGAGCGCATTACGCCAAGCTGCGAGCCGTGATGAAAAGCGCAATACGTCATGCGACATGGCAGTATGTTTAGCTTTTGCTGATTAAACATTTTGCTGTGAAATGTGAAATAATTAAAAGTTTGTCGTTTAATCTCGCGCGATTTCTCGAAACTCCCACAGATCCGTCCCGAATTTTGCGTATCGAACGTACGCGGCCAGAATTCGTTACTGTCGCGAAATGCCGAACGAAACATTTCCGATAAAATTATAACCGCAAAAGTCAAAAACATAGTCAGCTGGAATCAAAGGCTTTATAATTTATACAACACGTTTCGCTACGATATTTGAAAATATTTATGCAAAAATTGAAAATAGTCGAGCGAAATTAGCATAGCGTTGTTATACTTTTCGCCTGTTGTAAAACATTTACAGGGTAAAATTTATTCTCCCCGAGCTTTGCAAATGTTTCGCATAATTGTCGCCTAATTACGACCCTACTACGCGACGTAAAAAACATCGCGTTGCGTAGGTAGATAGTTGCGAGATATGTGACAGCGAGAACGAGCAACCTTAATTCTCGCAGAAGCCAATTGGATTAACGGTTAGAGCCATTTTCAGCGCTCCCCTTTTTCACACATCTCTTTCCCTCTTTTTCTCTCTTTCTTCTCCCCTACCTCCCTCTCTCTCTCTCTCCTTCTCCTCTTTCCCCTCGTCCCTCGCTGTCGAATCGAAGGAAAGGCCAACTCCGTCTGCATAAAATTAACGAGATAAAAGCTTTTGCTCCTTCGCCTGAGAAATGATCGTGCTATTCTACTCGCTCTCGTACTCTATGTCTTCCCTTTTATGGCTCGTCTTATTCTACCATTCTCCAGACTGCACGTGCACAGTCGTCAACGTTACTCGATGGCCTGCCTTATTAAGATTCGGCGAAGATTGTAAAGATTTACCGCTACATCTCATCTTCTCTACCCGAGTTGCTACCTTCGCCTCACACCCGCACACTTTTTCCGTTTTGAACAAAGAAAAAAAAAGAAAACGCTTTTCTAGCATTATCAACGTTTATTTCGAGTAAATACTCGGGACATTGCCGTTCATCTCGAGCGCCAGCTCGGGCAACTGCAACGATGCATCTAGCTTCAAACCAGCCGGTTGCATCCGCAAGCCATACTTCCACACGAGGAATATTTCATTGGAACGATCGCGTCTTAGTATACCCTTATACTCTCTCTTAAAACGCGTAAAGTTAAAGCTCGTTAATTGCATTCTTCGCGCGAAGTACTTTTTACCGTATACCAGTTCCTGCTTTACGAGGATGGTACCGCTCGTATATATTCACTTGGCGCTTCGTTACTTATAATTAACGTGATACTAGTGGAACGGCGTAAAGGGATTAATTGTAGACGCTAGAAACGTAAAATAATGTTTCAAAGTTTTAAAAAAATGGTTTCAAGTAAATTATAAAAAGAAAGAAATAGAGAAGAAACTCTTATGCGCATATAATGTAAATGCATTATATTGATATATAGTTAAAATTTGTATAAAATATTAAAACAATAGGATAAAATTTGATTATAATTGATAGTTTCTTAAGCTACACTAATTTAAAATCATTTAGTTATCAAACTCAATTCTAATATACAATAAAATAATTAATATTTATCTTTTTATAATTATATATGTTTCTATATGTTTCTTTCTTATATATGTTTCTTTTCTAGACGTAAAATAATGTTTCAAAGTGTTAAAAAAATTATTCCAAGTAAATTATAAAAAGAAAGAAATAGAGAAGAAACCCTTATGCACATATAATGTAAATGCATTATGTTGATATACTTAAAATTTTTATAGAATATTAAAACAATAGGATAAAATGTAACTATAATTGATAATTTCTTAATCTACTCCAATTCAAAATTATTTAGTTATCAAACTCAATTATAATATACAATAAAGTAATTAATATTTATCTCTTCATAATTATTTTATATGTATTTTTAGACTGATTAATATATATTCTGGCTTTTCTAATCGTTTATTCTCGCTGCAAGCGAAAATTATAAATTTATCGCATATTATCGGTATGAAAGATTGAATGATTAAATAACCGATAATTACCTCTATGCAGTCCGTAATTAATGCTATTGTCGCATAAATTGATTTCATTAGAATCTACTTCGATGCTTGGCTAGCGCCTTCATTGATGTATGTGAATGGAAGTCGGGAGCACCGTATAACGTTGGATCTACTTCATCGTTTCTAGCGACGAGAGGTAACACTTGCTAAACTCATTTTTCCTCCTTTTCTTATGATGAATGAGGACGGGGCAGAGAGCACGAGACGAGGGTGCGGCATTAAGGTCAATAAGCATTTGTCATAAGCATCATTCGCACGAAAAATAACACAACGTGTTATAATTATAATCTATGACTGTATTAAATATATAAGAATATAATTATATATTATATTAATTATATTAATTATATTCTTATATTAATTATATTAATTATATTCTTATATATAATATTAATTATATATAAGAATATAATTAAATAGTATAGCTAAATAATTACTTTTTTTACTTTTATCCAGAAAATTAACAATTAAAAAAATTGATATTATCCAATTTTGATTCTTAAATCAAAATTATGGACTATTAATCTAGATAATTGCAAAAGCAATACTTTTAGGATATTTGAGTAAAAACTTTTAAGAAAATACAGCTATTCTTTTATGCGAATAATGAATACTTTAATTTTACGTTACTTGCTACATGAAACTCGTTTTACATGTTTTTTTCATTATTGTGCGTAATCATATCTTCTGTCATATACATGTACACTTCAATAGATATAATTTTCTTAATTGTTCATTTCGCATAACGCGTTAGGAGAAACTTGGTAACATCGCGCAAGTTCTCCATCGAGAGAAACCTGCTACAGTAACTTCAACAAATTGCATGTACCGGCAGGAGAAAGGGTGAAAGTTGCGATCGGAGTATGGCTGCGTTATGAAGAAATATTGAGGATTTAATATTCCATGCTTGTGTTGTGTTGGAAAAAAAACTTGGCCGGCAGTAGCGGTGCCTGTGGTGGAAAAAGTAGCTCCCGGATAGTAGGCGATAAATTATATTGCACCATTGGTGCGTACGCCGTGGTCCCTTTAACAACCAGTTAATAGTTTTTCCAGCTCGAGACAAAGTGAGTTTGCTAAGAAATCGAATTTTGATTGTGCATCGCTCGCTACTCTCTTTAAACCTTCAAGTAATTCATCGATATCCCAGATATCTCTTTGCATCTACTTTCGACCGTCTATTTTTTTCTATTTCTCTGATTAATAACACATCTGCTTTCACGTGTATATATACGAGTTTTCTTGTATTTCTTGACTTTTAATAATTTTATATATTATTATAATTACTCCGAAATAATATAACAGTGAAAAACAGACAATAAGATAAAGATGAAATAAAATTGATAAATACATATTTTAATAATTTTATATATTATTATAATTACTCCGAAATAATATAACAGTGAAAAACGGACAATAAGATGAAATAAAATTGATAAATATATATTTTAATAATTTTGTATATTATTATAATTATTCCGAAATAATATAAAAATGAAAAACAGACAGTAAGATAAAGATGAAAATTGATAAATATATATTTTGAATGCTAGAAACTGATGTAAATATTTTTCTATCACGATATAACTATCATAGTCGTCACAATATTGTACGTTGGATTAAAATGTAAAGTCGACCACCTAGATGATCTTCTTTTTCTTTCCCAACGGAGCGTTATATCTTTTCATATCAACCAATTCGTTATATTGATTTATGATTCGATCGAGCAAGAGAGAAATACTTTCCTCTTCTACATTTGCGCTGAGTTTACTCCAGACCAGAGATCGTTCGTTCAATTCTCTCGACGCTGTACTGAATATCTAAGCAACGGTCTCGATGCACGAGGCTTATGTATACTTTATGACTTCATCGGCAACCGCACTGACGATGAAAGCATCCATCGTATTACCTCAATAATGATATACCTTGAATAATGAATACCTTGCTGGTTATAATGTAATATATATTTTATATATTTTTTAAATATAAAACACTATTCTTCTAAGGAAAAATTAAGAACCGAGGAATGAGAGATTTTAAGGAGAATAATAATGTCTACCATGTCATAAAGATGCAGTATAATAATGTGCAATTTAATTAATAAATTTATTAGGCGCTTAAAATTAATATTCTGTAAATATTCAAATCACAAGAACAGATCTCATAAATTTTATCATGATATAAAATTGTATTCTATTATATTATACTTTTTGTAAATTATATTTTTATGAATATATAGTTATATTTTAGGACGTACAGTATTTCAAAGCATTTAAAAACAATGCCATTTATTTTGTGTGTGTGTGTGTGTATAACATATATATATATATATATATATATATATATATATATATTGTTTTGTGTGTGTGTGTGTGTATGTACATAAGTATTGATTGCACATCTGCAGCCGTCACGTGATATATAGAATAACATCAATGTCACATAACCGTTTAAAATAAAGCATTGCTTTTCCAAAAGTCAGTAATTTATCGATGGCATTCATCTTCAGTATGCATCAGTCCTATAAAAATTGATTGGCGTTCATTATTCTAAAGCAAATTGCATTGCCACAATACAACGGTGAAACAGGAAAATTTTATAGGACGTTTATTCAACATTACCATATATATTGAAAAGATATAGCGATGCCGGAAGTTTGTATAAAATGAAGCGCATTACTTTAGGAGCGCCATCGGAATATAAATCAAAAACGTAATTCGTTAAACAGAGAATGAGTGCGACGCACAATTATCGCTGGGGGAAGACGCGTGTGTTTTACGTAAAAAGAGATAAAATCTCCGAATTTACATTATATACATCGCATTCATTATTCGTTGTATTAATCAGGCCGTAAACGTGAGCGTGGAAAAGGCCGACCGGACACGGAACCTGAAATTCGCGCAGACCATCTCCCGTGTTTTCGCGGTTTCTCCTTCCGTTTCTCGCCACCGTGTACCTTTAACATGCCATGAGGCACTAGCGTTGCTCGCGTGCGGACCAGCCCACGCCGCGAAGATGGTATCGTCCGCGTTGCAACAGATGGAGAAGAGCCAGCTGCGCATTCTCGGGAGAGTGATCGCGTGTCCCAGGCCGAGGGCGACGTATAAACTGCATTGCCGTGCGCACTTGACATGGCGCCGCTAAAAAATGTTGAACGGGGAAGATAAAGTTTTCAACCGAGGCTGGGCGAGGCAGCGACCGTGAAGATCTGGAAAAGAAGTCGAGAGAATGCGTTACGTAGATAAGGCACTTACCGTGTACATGCGCCCGAAAGAATGGCGGAGAGCGAAAAGACGACCTTCGTTCTGATGAAACAATCTTGCTTGCACCGATGCAAACTAGATGGCAATTTCCTAATGTACTGACTGCTCCAAAGCAAAATGGAAAATCCCCGATGCAACGATATGTAGATGCGAGAATAATGTAATGTGGGATTATCTTGACGTAATTAAACGCGCGTGCGCGCGCATTATGTTTTAGTTTATCAATTTATTTATCTGTTTTTAATTGTGAGTGATCATTTTGTTTTCCGTAATATTACGTGAAAAAATACGAACGAGAAACAAGGGATTATGTAGAATGCAGAGAATGACAAATGGGAAATAAACAAATTGTATATTAATAAATGTAGATAAATGTCAAAAAATTGTTATTGTTACGTATTAATTTATATACGTAACTGTACAATTACTGAAGCAAATATCATGGAAGGATAATACACGAAACAAGTACCATTGTTGTCAAGAATAAAATATTCTCTCTTGATGCATAACTAAAGATCGGTGAATTAATGTGTAACACGTACCGTGGCTATTGATCCGGGCGAACTTGCATAACGCGATAAGACCCGTAAAAGTTTCAGAAGCGGCGTCCTTCGATACGCAATATCGCGCTGAAAAGTAACTATAATTTCGATCATCCTCCGAATGCCTCTCGAGAGAAAAGAAGAGACCGCCAAAGTCTTCCATCAAATCGCGCGGATCTCCCAAAGTTACCCGACGTCGAGCAGAGCAGAGGCGCGGAATAAAGCTCGCTCGCGTACCATTACACCGTTCCTTAGATATCGCCGGGCAGAAGATGAAACACTCGCATTATCTCGCGGAGGAGGGCGAACTTTAATATGAATTTTTGCTTCCGCCCCGACGACACACCACCGAATGCCGGTGCGGTTTCCCCCGGTGATGATCATGGCAGCGGTGGTGGCGGTGGCGGTTGTGTAAGACGTAGAGCCCGTGATACGTAAGTAACTTGGTTATGAGCCATCCATTACCTTGCTCAACTCCAGCGGCGATCCTCTTCCTCCTCCGGTTGGTTGGCCCCGAGACTCCCCCGCTTCCGTCTTCCAACCCTCTCCTCCCCCTAGCCGTCTTCCGCCTCCCACCCCCGCCGACCGACCGGCATAACTCTGTCGCGCGACTCTCCTAAGTGCACCACCGCGAAAGTCCCGCGTGCGCTGTTTACGGAGTTACCCCCGGGCGGTGTCAAAGCGTCGGTCTCCGGCGCTTCTACGACTCCCTTGTCCAGTGGATAGTGTCAGAAACAAGCAACCGTGTCGCCGGAGAATGCGCGACCGACTTGCAGCTCACCCTCTCGCCCGAGCTGTCACTCCGTTGCATTCGCGTATATACGAAAAATGAGTCGACATTGCGCCCGTCACTTTTCCGAGGAAACTTGGCGCGCGCGCGCGCCCCTGAAAAATACCAGGAAACTTCTTCCGATTGGATATTTCCGTCATCCGTTTTTAGCGCACTCTTCGTACGTACCTTTTTCTTTGCATCTTTGATATGTTTACTGATAGAACAAAGCGAGTCTCTGGTCAGCGATAAAAGTCGAACTGGAAAAATTGGATGGCTTGGTAGGTTTAAATATTATACAATATGCGAGAATTTATGGTTGTTCATTCGGTTGTAACACATGCACATTTGGTACTATGTCTACTGCCTATGAAGAGCTTATTTACATAATATATTATATAAACATGTTGAATAAACAAAGGATTAAACGCAAATATTTAGAGTTAAACATGCCGCGTAGCGTATGTTATCGCTACGGTTGATTGTTGGCGTCCATATACAATTTCTCAAATGGGAAATGTTGATCGAATATTGTAACAATAACGTTAAAGATGCAGTTATTAATACAATTGTCTTAATACATATAATGAAACAAGCAATTACGGCGAATAATTAGTACAATTACTAGTGCAACATTTTTAAGCAACCAAGTGGTACATCATAGCATTTCAATTTTTCGAATCTATTATATAATTCATACATTTTATTGTAATATGCCAGTGCTTTTTGTTTAGAGAAAAGGAGATCAAATCCTTATATTAGAATAATATTAATAGAAACACATTGATAAAAATTTATTTATTAATTAATGAAATCATTATTGATGAATCACCATTGAAAATCATACATATTTTAAATATTTTATTGTAATATGTCAGTGCTTTTTGTTTAGAGAAAAGGAGATCAAATCCTTATATTAGAGAATAATATTAACAGAAGCACATTGATAAAAATTTATGTAAATTAATGAAATCATTATTGATGAATCACCATTGAAAATCATACATATTTTAAATATTTTATTGTAATATGTCAGTGCTTTTTGTTTAGAGAAAAGGAGATCAAATCTTTATATTAGAATAATATTAATAGAAACACATTGATAAAAATTTATTTATTAATTAATGAAATCATTATTGATGAATCACCATTGAAAATCATACATATTTTAAATATTTTATTGTAATATGTCAGTGCTTTTTGTTTAGAGAAAAGGAGATCAAATCCTTATATTAGAATAATATTAATAGAAACACATTGATAAAAATTTATTTATTAATTAATGAAATCATTATTGATGAGTCACCATTGAAAATCGTACATATTTTAAATATTTTATTGTAATATGTCAGTGCTTTTTGTTTAAAGAAAAGGAGATCAAATCCTTATATTAGAGAATAATATTAACAGAAGCACATTGATAAAAATTTATGTAAATTAATGAAATCATTATTGATGAATCACCATTGAAAATCAACATTTATCGGCATTTATTAACATCGGACAAACTAAGTCCGTTTTCTCGATCTTTTTAATTGCGAGTAAATTCTTCCGAGTTTTCAGAATGGAAAGAGTGTCTTTCAACTACGACGGTCGAGTTATCTACATCTTACGAGAACTCCTCATAATTACTCTACGAAAACGTTTGCCCGTCCGTGTCATTTTAAAGTTCCAGTTGAATTCGAGAAAGAAAGAGAGAGAAGAAGATATAGGATGCTTGTTTGACAACGTGACTTAGATTAATCGAGCGATAATAAAATTCGCTTGTGGAGTCGCACATGTAATCCTATTACATTGGCTTATCTTAGAATGGATACTATCTTATAAAATGTTTGAGCGTTCTTTTCCGCAGGGATTTTACTTTGAAATTACACGGACGCGAGAACGCGGAGTCACGCGGAATGCATTTGCCCTTTGTCATTTGTCATTCCAGGTCAATTTTTCGCGGTGTATGCAAATGCGTGTAATCCAGCAGTGTCGTTAGCGTCCACAAATTTTTTCAAACCCCACTTTTCAATTGGAAACTTCGATATATTCACGTACGCCCTACAACTCTTGCTATTAGTTCCCGTTCTGAACGGCAATAACTTTTACGGATATGTAGATAATAAAAATTGAACCAAACTATTAGCCCAAAACTGGTTGTCCAGATCAACGCGCGTTCCGTTTGACATAAATTTATCTCTTTATTGTTGAATTTATGTCTTTATTGGCACGGTAATGCGGAATTTCATGAATGATCTTTGACATTTATATCGTAGGCGTTACAAAAAATATCTCGAGCTCGTAAATCTCTAAAAAACTCATACATTCTAATCAATTTTATTATATACTTACGCACATGTCTCTAATAAATCTCAAATGATTAATTAGTGCAAAAAATATAACATCCCAAAGTGTATGCAGTATATATTACGAAAAAAATATAATATGAAATTTCTCATTTACTTTTATGCAATACGAGATTGCAAAATTAATTCGCACTTTAATGAGAATATTTCCAAAATTTGCGTTATATAAAATTTTATAATGATGAATTTTACATGATATTATAATACAGGGTGTTTCATAAGTGGTAGACAAAATTTCAGGAATGGATTCCTCATGCTTAGAGAAGAAAAAAAAAAGTTAATCAACATAGGTCCGGAAATGATTAGTTTTTGAGTTATTAAGATTTTTGTAATACAAAATTTTGTCTCATTTCTCATCTTAGAAATCCTTTTACAGGCATCAACAATTTTCAGGCCGCCGACTTGATACAAAATTTTGTATTACAAAAATGTTAATAACTCAAAAACTAATCATTTCCGGATCTATGTTGATTAACTTTTTCTTTTCTCTAAGTATAAAGAATCCATTCCTGAAATTTTGCTCACCACTTATGAAACACCCTGTATATATCACGATAAAATATTGAATCAGTATGATAGTTTAACACCAACGATTTTGTTTTCTTCGCATTAGAATATTGGTAAGTGTAGCTCCCGGCATCGTCTCTTAAGCAGCCAATCTCGGAGTACTATTCGCAAACTCGGCAATCTCGCATTCGATGAATCCATTGTCTACAGTGCTGCACTTGTCTGCGGAATCGTTCTTCCGCCGCGATAGTACTTCCGCCGGTGGTATTCCTGTTTTCCGTCGACTATCCTCTTTCACAATCAGCTGTCTGATTTCTCCCTTCCTATTTTCGACGTTCCAGATGTACGTAAGTCTATTCCCATCGATTCGTAGTCTCGCGAAAATAAATCAAAGGCAAGCAAGATCAAAGTCGGCACATTTCGATAATCTGCACCTAAATCGCTGCTGTATATTTGTTTCTGTGTCGCACGATTTTTCGATATAAATGCTCATGAACTCCTTTTTCCCTTTCTTCCTCTTTGTCCTTTAAAATCTCGCACATCTCAATTTCACTTAATTTTATACTGGTAAACTCCATTTTTATGTTTTATCAGGAAAATTGTACAATATCACAATCGAGAAAATCAAAACTATTGCAAAATAATTTATTTTATAAAATAATATAACTATTTTGGTACATAATATGCTCTATAAATAAAATGATAAGTAATATTCGATTATTTATTCGGAATAAATTACAGAACATGTAAATGAAATTCAATAAATTTTAAAACATAGTTTCAAAGATGTTAAAAATTCTTTTTCACATTAAAATATTGGTACACAATTTTGAAATATTTATTATTACAAATTAAGCATAATCGCTGTAAAATGTATGATTTGGCTGTTGTAAGTTGTGAGTTTATTTTTAGTGAGATTTTATAATATTATTAAAGAATAATTACATTATTACTGTTTATATAGTATCTCTGATTAACATGTAATGTAATTTTTTTTGACTGGCGTGCGATAAAGGACATTTCGGAGACGTGTCTCCGTTACGCAAATACACGTATAATGCAGTGTATAATGTAACATACATCCGAAATCGCAGCTGACCTAGTCTCTGTGACAAGCATTCATATGATAAGTGTGTCATTAGCGCAACTACGCTAATGACTGCCGTAATTTGAATATCTCGCGGAAACTTGTCGAACGTCCGTATAAACTTCAGGATTTCCCGTTGTAATGCAAAGATGATTAATATACAATGTGATAAATTGTAATATAATTATTATTTGGCTAATATAATTACAAATATTATGAAACAAAGGAACGCTTATACATATGATTAAAATTATAATAATAACATTGCGGACATATGCTTGCAGTATTAGATGTATTATTTTGATGCATTCAAAAATGTCAGCTTTAAAATATCCACATTTTTTTAAACATTATATTTCTTTAAATAAAAATTAGTTTTTGTAGTTTTAGTATCCATATAATTGCATGAGTACAATAGCACATCATAGACGTGTTTTTATAATATTCTAAAAGATTTTTTTCTCTTCATCAAGTTGTTTCGCTGACATTAGTGTATGCAAGATCAATAAGATTGTGATAGATTCCCTAACATGTTAAACATGTACATCTCCAGAAAAGCTCACGTACTAGTTTAACGTTACGACCGACATTATCGAAGATATGGTCAAAGGTTATCGAGAGAAAGAGCGCGAGCTATGCTCTGCCGCGAAGTTAGCGCGGCTTATACTAAACGCTAATTTGCATCACATCTGTATGCGCCATCGCGCATATCCCAGGCTTACGCAGAGTGCTCTGCTCTTAATACTTCGTTAAGCTTTATACATATATTTCGAGTATCATGGCGCAGGTAACTGCTTTGTGTGCCGTTCCAAGCCCTCGCCATGCATGATCTGATGTGCCTGATAAATCTTTGATATTTATTTGTATTTCTTAAAACTAGAAGAATGTGTAAAGAGATGCGATTACATTGTCAATTATTACCTCGTACGTAAACAAAATTGGAAGGCTTAACTTATACGTATCATGTATGCCGTATCATGAAATGCAAAACTTATAAACGGAAGATTAGTATCCCAGTTTATCCGAGAAATTAAATTTTGTATAATTTAAATTCAAAGCGAAAGTTTCCGCTCTACAAAGTGATTTCCTTTGGCCCTCCCCGCCGAGTTGTTTAAGTTGCATTTACGTTTCTCCCATTAGCAATAACTACGAGTTATTTTGCAGAGTTGCTCGAACGATTGCGCCGCCGTGCTTGTTTCATAGAAGTGCGCTAATTAATACGACATTATCCTACGCGAGCGAAAAGTTTTGCTCATTCGAGCGAAGGATATGTACGCTAATTGGAACTTCCGTAAAGTACAGCGTGTCATTTTCGTGCGCACCGCGTGCGATATTTCCGCGTGTTTCCGGATGAGAAGTTTTCATCAAGATTCCAAAGATTGCCGTCGTTCATGGAAACTTTAAACAAGCGGGATCTCGCAACACGAGCTTCGACTGCATCCTCTATTGCATTCCTTATCACGTCGTTGTAACGCGCTAATAATGCAGAATAAGAAGAAAAATAATTTCCGACCTATCTGTCAATGAGAAGAGAATTTTATGGAATTTCTCATATTATTAACATTTGTTGATTGTTTTTTTATAAAATATAATATTATATTTTATAAAATATAATATAATATTTTATAAAATATAATTAAAATATAATTTTAATTTGACATTAAATATATATATAATTAAAATATAATTTTAATTTGACATTAAAAAATTCCGTATATTGAACAATACTCTCTTTTACGTATGAAAAAAGGAACCACCAATCATCAATAAGAGGTATCATCAATAAGAAATGAGACGTATCTAACAATTCGAATGGTAGATAGATTATTTTTTGAATTATACATTTGTGACCTTCTTTTTTAAGATTTTAGGTATGCGCCATGAGAGAATTCTTCAAACGGCTCCTTCACTAAATTCAAGTGACATTTAAATTCTGAATCGACACTATTGAATTTTAGATAAGACGGTACAATGGTAAGACAGTACAATAGTAGAGCAGTACAATGTACGTCTCAGAGAACGGAACATTACGACAAATATAAATCAATGCCGGTGACTGCATACTAAAGCATCGACGCATTCACCTTAATGAGCCAGCGATGTACAATTGAGAGAATTCGTCCAAGTCCATGAAATCGGCACATCCGGCGCCAACGCGCGACCCTTTTTTCACGTAGGCGTACGTGACGATACATTTTGAGTGCTCCACCTCTCTTTCCCTTTGTCCCTTTCTCCTCGACCGTTCCTCCTGCGGCACCTTTTTGTGTACATTGCCGATTGTTTATTTCCTGTCTTCGCGACCGAAAAGCGCACTCGCGCGGATGTGGAACGCGCAGTGTTCCGTGGCGCGTGATATCGACGCCGGTAGATCAAAGCGTCGTGGAGTCCGTCGCGACCGACGCGACGTTTTACAGGAACGACAGCGTGTTATAGGCAAGCGTCTGCACACACTCCACTATAACCACTCGCACTGTCGCGTCTCGTGGGAGCCTGTAGAAACGCGCTGGTAAGTGGAAAAGTCTAACAGACGCCTGGACACGATTCACGGTGTCAACCATTTCCCCCCTTTTCCTTCAGCCCATCCCGATGGAACGTATTGTTCGGAGTTTCCCTTTGTGCGGTGGCACGCCTCGAAGAGCCTTGCCCTGAGGGGAAGAAAGGAAACTGGCAATATTGCGACGCGATGGCACGCGTGAACGATTAAGAAACTCGTCGAACCAGAGGTTTTAGAGACGCTTTGCTATAGGCTTTTCGACTGAAAATAATAGACAGTTTTTACGAGTATTTTTATGCACAGTTACATCTGCGCTACCTGTTCTATCTGTTTATAGCTCTGCCCAAAAACTATGCGATGTACTTATAAAGAAGTAGGAAATTTCAGTATTGAAATTATTACTTCATTAATTTACATACTTTTATCAATTTTTCGTTCGTTGATTTGTTTTACAAAAATAATTAAAAATAAATTTGAAAAATAAATTTTTCCTGAAAAAATATTCTTTGTATTTTCATATCTGATAAAATCTAGTGATATGTTATACCTTTGTTGTATCGATATTGTTATATAAATAAAATCTCTCATTAATTTCTGTTACGTAATTGAGCTATTAATTTAGATTATTGTATTTCACATTCGCGTATATTTTATATGGTTTTATGGCGATGTCCATTAATTAGATATAACTTTAGATATCATAAATCCAGATTATCTAACATAATACGATAAAACATCTTTTGATATACGTATTAATTATTGACTTTCACATTTATTATTGTAGAATTATGAAAATATTTTTAATGTAAGCATATATTTTTTATATGCAATTATAGTTGTATATCTTTCATTCTCGCAGTTGTTTGCAAATAATATTCTACTTAAAAATTGAAAAAATCTAAATTGTTCCTGAGATACATGTTAAAATCTTTAAAAAGAATAGAGTAGGATTTTTTAAAGAAAACAATCAAAGAGAAAAAAAGGGAATATTTATTAATTAGATATCAAAAGATAAACGCTTTACAAAAATGTAAACGCACTGTGTAATAAAGTATTTCTATTTTTAAAATTTTGAAAAATGGAAATTAATATCTAAAAGCGCGATGTAATTCCATATTAATCTAGAGATTATCAGTTGATATATATAATTCGGCGTGTATTTATTTCTATCATATTTGCGCGTAACTTTGGTATCGAACGTTAATCTCGCCACCGACCGAGAATGCTCGCTCTTCTTACGTGAAAAATGGAATTTTTATGAAACTTAGCATCTATTATAACGCCAGGCAACACCATTTATCACTCGATATACAGCGCGATACGTATACCGTCATACATGACTAGGGTGGATCCGCCGACATCATGACGACAGTACATAGAACGCGGTACGTTACAATAACCGATAGCACATGTGAGTGTGCGCCTCATAATCCAAGGTAGATGGGTAGGTAGGTAATGGATAGGTATCCTTCTTGTTAATTAATTGCATCCATGAAGAGCGGGAGAGAGAGAGAAAGAGAGAAGAGAAGGAAGTTTCCCTCCAACGACAAGCACGTGCAACATGCCTGATAATAATTCGCGAATTACTGCCCGGGCGGTATCGCGGGGTGAGCGAGAAACGGGAGGTGAAAGTAGAGAGGCAGTAATTATAGTCGAGAGTAAGTAACGTTTCCAACTCGAGTTGCAACCCCATGCCGGAATCCATTTACAAAGATTTGATTTAATTCAGAGTGTTGGAAATCGGATAGAACTTTATAAGATTTTAAGCGCGTCAACCAAAATAGCGTTTTCTCACTTCGAAATTTGCACAACGTACGCGAAAATAGCTTTTGTAATATATAGAAACAATTTTACAGTAACGTTAAATGGGAATTTGATTGATATTTTATTATTTTTGTAAAGCGATATTTTATTATTTTTGTAAAGCGTTTTATCTTTTGATCTAATTAATAAGTATTCCCTTTTTTTCTCTTTGATTGTTTTCTTTAAAAAATCCTACTCTATTCTTTTTAAAGATTAAATATATTTCTATTGTTCGCATTTTTAATATATTTCTAACATACGTAATAATTTTAAATAATAATTAATAATTTTTGTAGTATAATACGATATTATTAATATAAAATATGTACGAGTTTGTTTTTCCATAAAAGATAAGCAATCGAGAACGCATAATGCTTCTCTCGTCACTATCTGCCATTTACAACTTGTGCTCGTGCGATGGACCGTGCAACGAATGCAAATCAATAACGACTGTATGTCATCGTATCTGCAACAGCACGAGTTAAATATAGTTAGATGCAGGCGATTTAGGTTTACGATCATTTGCATGTTCCGCTAAATTAATTTGCAATTGTGTGCTCTCCAGGAATCGAAAACTATTCAATTATTTATTTGATTATTTAAACAATGGAGCAGCAATTTTAAATAAAGAAACCACTTATAATTTTTTAATAATTACTTATCTGTTAAAATGTTTGTTGCATATTTTAGAGCATTCGTATATTTTGGGGGAAAAATTCTCTTTTTTTTTTAAACAAACATAAATTGAATAGATACCTATATCTATTATATGCGAGCTCGATAAGGAAAGAACATTTATTCTAGGAAATAATATGTGTGCTTCAAACTACGCATTTGCGTGGGAGGTAGGAGAAGCGCATATTTTACCGGTACAATCCAGGCGAACGACGTACAGTCGTGTTCGACCCGAATGCGACCCATTATTACCGCGAATATAGAGGCGTCGCCATAAGCTTGGGACAGGCAGACTACGCTCGCAGGGCACTGTGATAGGACTCTCTCTCGACCAGGTCATGCTAATGAACTTGGCCTGCCATTATCTGAACTGCAGCTAGTGTGTGCCGCTTCATTCAACCCTCTGTCGAACTAGGAATAACTAGCTCTATCTCTTCCTTCCTCTTCCGGCTCTATCGGCTCTTTAATAATGTAATGCTGATTGTTCGATCGTGTTTTTATCTAACAATTTAGCCTTTTAAATCGCGTGCGAAACTGTAATTTGATAATTTCAATCATTTCAATTTTTCTTAATAAAACAATCGAGCTAACAAATTTTAGAAATTGATCGATAATAATATTGATAATCGTTTATTATTATATATATATACCTGCCAATCACGAGCACAAAAATAAGAAAACAATGAATAAATTTGTAATTTTTCAAGTATAGATATGTTACGCTTTTTAAATTTATTCATGTGCTTTTTATAGAAAGGTTAAACTACGTAACGTTGAACGATCAAGATTCGCTTCACAAAAAAGTTGTGCATTTTGTAAAAAAGAGTGATTTTATAAAAAGTTTGCAACGTATATACCTTCTCTTCTTTTATAACTGTTTCATTTAGACATTAACTACGATGTGGCAGACATTGGGACATTTGAGAGAAGTGGAATAAGTCTGACATTTTGCAATTTTAATGAATTTCAGAGAATTATATTATAAGAATTGTACTTTGCTCTCTTTATGAAAGTATAAGAAATTATACAGTTGAAAATATTAAACTATCATTACGCGCGTCCTAAAACTTCCCGGATGCATATTTTAACCGCATACCGCGGGCATGAACTCATTTTCGCCGATTCTGGAGTAAATTTACGGAGATATGCGCTGTAAAGTCAAGGAAGAAAAAAAAAACTGAAGACAAACTATGGTCTATCTATGCGCTCAATCGATCATCCGGACCCTTTCACAGGCGCAATTTTTCGCCGTCTCCTAATTACCCGTCGAACGATGCCGCTTTCGCATTCAATCTTTGACCCCGCTGAAGATGTACATCGCGCGGAATTTCCCCAGGTGAAATTTCCGAGTGGGTATGGCGATCTAATTGAAGCTAATTGAAAATCGATCGATCGGATCTGCGGTATGCGGACTATCGCCGCGAGCCCGCTGCTATTACTGCCGCACTTCACCGAATAACGGATTATCGAAGTATGCAAATGCGAAGTGCACAATATTTTACGGCTGAATTATCAAGAATTAATAAACGCATCCGACGCGATTTTAGTCATTCCCTTTCTTTATAAAATTCGGTGTCCTTGTGAAGATAAACTGCCGCGATTTGTTCTCACACGTGTTGTATGAATATATAATCTTAAACAGTGAAAACTCGTCAATGTTTTTATTCATGATTTCTTAGTATCACTATTTATATGTCTCATCTTAATAATTATCTAATTATTAATTATTAATAATAATTATTAATTATTATTAATTATTATTAATTATTATTAATAATTTTCTAATTATTATTAATACTTATTAATAATTATTATTAATTATTAATAATATTTAATAATTAATAATTATTATAATTTATGAATGAGTCGAGTTTCGCCGAATTTAAGTAGTACAGCTCAACGTATGCACATTCATAGTGATTATTGCGCAAGTTATCGCAAAAGCTTGTTTTTAATTCGAGAAGAATTGACCGGAAACACGATAATTTCCGTCACAATCGCGATTGCAATTCGGAGCTTCGTTAAATTCCGTGATTACGATATCCAAATTTCTTTTCCTTTTGTTAGCTCATTTTCTTAGATCGTTTAACATTGCCCGCAAATGGACAGTAGCGCGTAATCATTAGACCGAAGGCTGATATTGAGCTGTTGTCTAACGATTACACATCATTTAACTATAACGCATCATGGTTTGTATTATGGCAACTACGCATTTAAACAATCATTATTGATGACAGGTACGCTTTGTGCGATGTCACTTAATTATCTGATTGTATTATTCATCTATATCAAGCGCAAGTTCAGTCGCTGTGTAATTATATCAATTGTCGGCTAGCTTAACGAGACATCAAGGGAGGAATATGAGCAATTAAATTTGCAGTCTACCTATATCTCGAATACATGCAATCTCCTCGATCAAATTATACATACCTTTAAATCTTTATTATCGAAATCATCGAGTAAATTCGCAAATTTTCATTTTAATTTGATTATAATTATATTTATTTTGTATTATTTTATTTTTCATCGTTTTCTTAATTTTAAAGCAAACAAAATTCAGAAATTCTAAATAACTGAACATATACACATATCTCAATCTATCGATTTTCTTGCTATTAGATATACCTTATATTCGCTCTATATTACTTTATTAAACTTATAGATAATTTTCGAGTTTGCTTACAATGTTAGTTTTTCCGCAAATTATCCAATGAATAAAATTATAAATTGAAGATTATAAATTAAATTTCCTCCCTCTCTCCTCCCCAAACAGTAATGCATTTTTCTAAACGCAAAAGGAAAATGGCTGTCAGGTGACGTTCAATATTCATGACACGGAACTTTAAAAATTAAAAAGGAGGAAATGAACACGTGTCTATTAGCATCGAGTAATGAATCTCTAGGAAGTAATTAAAGTTTCCGCAGAGAGAATTTCTCTCTCTAGTGTAGGAGGCAAGGCGAATCTCGGATGCAGCGCATTTTTCACCGTCGTCGCGCGTCGTCGTCTTCCTGCATTGCCCGTTTCCGGTTCTCTCTTTTGCATTTGCTGAAACGTAAACTTACACACCCCTCTTCTCGAGAAGAAAAAACTTCCGTATAAAAAAAAAAAGTATTTAGTTTGACGCGTGCGCTGTTAATTAAAATATCTTTGAAATGGTTACGACGGATATCTCGGGTGAAAAATCGCATTTACGCTAATTTTAATAAATAACAATCATTAGCAAATGCAAAAAAAATATCACGCAATATTTTAATTTATCCCGTATTATATTTAATTTATCCTGTATTTAGTGAATACTAATGTATGCAGTTAGTTCTCCTAAAAAAGTGTATATTTCTATTAGTGACTATTCTTCATTGGCTACGTAAATCATGAAGCGAAACTTCTTGCAAACTATATTGTTTAAGTCTCCTGAAATGAATTAATAACGTGGCATTCAGAAGTGGAGTATATTTTTATTAATTACGCAGCATCAAGTAAGACTAATTGCGCACGAAATAAGCAATTTTTTATAAAATTGACATAATTCGCGTCTCAGTCGGTAGTTCTGCCAACAATCGGTAAATTCAGACTACGCTTTATATTAATTAGAGTGCAAATTGCATTAAGCCGTCGACACTGAGCGAAGCGAAAAATTGCTTCTGCTCAGAAATGAATTTAATCTACGGGTTGCGTCGCTCGTAATTTCACGCGGGTCGAAAGTTCTTTAAGATCCCAAGTCGAAACGAATCATCCTACCGCAAAAGTATTAAGCGTCTCGAAAACGCATCGAGTGAAGGGATGATCTTGCATGACGTTGTATTTTTTCCCCTTTTCTTTTTTTTCTCTTTATCGATCCGTGTCGCGTCTCCAATGACGACAAGAATGTGAAAGCTCGAGGGATAATTGAGGCTTTAAAAAGGGATATGACTATGTTATATGACGCGGTACGTCATACGAGGAAGAGAGAATACTCGGATGGAAAGAACCGGAGAGGAGAGAAGGACGAGTAAGAGGACGGCAAAGTCCATATTACACAAGGCGGATAAGAGAACTCTTGGCGCGTGGTAAGGTGGATGGGTGGTTAAATAGAACGATAGAAAGGAGGGAGATGAAAAAGGGAGGCTCGACATTTAATCTAGGAGAGAGCATAGGATCGAAATACGTTTTGCTTTTATATTCTATCACGCTTGTCTTAGACCCAGTGGTCCAGAAAACTAGACAGCACAGACTCGCGAAAAGGAAGCAGTAGACGGACGGGAGAAGGAAAGACATGAGGAGGATATTCCTTTAACGGATTCGACGAAGTGCGATCTGTTCTCACGCGTCGTACAATTTCAGAGATCCCTAATAGATATCATGACAAGTGTCATCGACTGACGCAAAGCTTAAAGGAACAGAAAAGGGAAGAAATACTGATAGAGAACTGATTACGGGATATATATGTATATATAAATATATATGTGTATACCAGACACACCACACACACACACACACACACACACACACACACACACACACACACACACACGTCATACTTGTCATTACTAAACTGTTTGAAATAAATTACAGCATTGAGGTTTTCATTGCAAAATGTTTCGACACATTCATGTTCTCCTCATTTCAAAATGTGAATGCTATGTCGAGAATTTAGTAACTGATATGTATTACATGCGGCGCAGAGCGTAGTATTCGCTTCAAATATCTCTGAAACTAATGGTTATTGAAAAATATTTTAGATGAAAGTTACTTTGTCTCCAGGGAAATATTTTGTAAAATTAACATATATTTTTTTAGCATAAAAATAAAGATTTAATAATTAGAGCAAATTAAATGTCTCTAATAATTGTAAAATTAGATATAACGTAACAACGACAAAATTAGTCGCATATCATAAATTCACTGTATTTTTCTTTTACATCGCGACGAATAAACCAGAAAATAATTTTTCAGTGATAAATATTTCGAGCTTTTGCTCGCATTAGAGCGTTGCGTATGATACGATCGTGCGAGCCGCTTTTTGAAAAGCCGATTTGTATACGCAGTATCATACACCGCAATATTGCACTAACATTGAAAAGGATAGAAATCCCAAACGATATGTTACGCAAAATTCTTTAAAACTCAAATACGTTACATAAATATAATGTCTATTTCACATGAGGTAATTTTAATATTTAATTAATTCGAGATGAAATCTAGAATTTAGAGCAAAGAGTGTAAATAGTTGGGGAAAAATGAGCGACAGAGAATGACATACCGACTTTTATAATTAAGAATATATGCAAATAAATTAAAAATATATTCATATTTTACGAATTGAAATAAATGATGAATACACAGAATTTTTTTCATTTATATATTATTGCATATTTTCTGCAAGTTATTCTATTTCTTATCACTCTTTCTAAGGAAAATATTGATGCCTAGTCGCGAACATTATTTCATGAATATTGAATTGAGGATGGTTATATTATATTTCGGAAGTATAGCTATCTGTTAAATTTTGCAGACAAGTTTAACTTACGCACATACGCTGTTGCTACATAAACCGGAGAAATATTTCACATTCGATATAATATACTACATGTTGCCGTTGCGCGCAATAAACGCGCATTATTCCCATTTCTCACGTAAAATGTGCTTACTTTACAGCACAATATGCTGTGGAACAAGGCTTATCCTCTCAGCTTATGTAACAATAACTTCTAGGATAAAACGCAGCTCAACGCGCTTATCGGGCAACAATATCTCTTCTTCAGAGCATAATTGCTTAGTTCACATTTTTTGAAGATTACAATTATCTCCTTGCTTTGTATTAATATATTTCTTAACTCTTACAATTTTTTGAAAAATTTGGAGTGCAATAGTGATGTGATTTACTGACATGATGTATTAAAAAATGAGATTTTCTACAAGAAACAGTCTTTTCCAACGTACTTTTTTACATCTCGGTGCGTTTGCACATCGCAATTTAGTCGTCGTTGCCAACAGCCACTGAGTTTTAATCTATAGCATCCATCTTTAACCCTTTACTTTCGAACGCACGAACCTGTAAATTTCGCTCGGTCGCTCCTCTGCGAGAAAGACCTCTTTTCTTGGAAAAGTACGCTGATATTTTAACGAGCACGCGGCTTCTTTAATACAGCTGTTGCTCTCACAAGAGTGCACTTATATTACATTTGCGGCATGTCTTTTTCCTTTCTACGATTATTAGGGAACATGTTATGTATATTTCTGGATTTTACATTATTAAATTCGTAAAACAGAATATCAACTTAAATATATTCAGGAGAAAAATATTTTATCTTATTTTTCACATTATTGCTAACATTTACAAGCTAAATTTATATTTGCGAAGAATCTGAATATTCTTATTTTATGTTCACATTTACAATTAGAGATTATTCGATGAATTTAATCGTCATTAATGTGTTATCTCATTATTTCGATATTAATTATAACGATCCTTCCAAAGCGATCTGACTAAAAGCTCTTATGGCATTTCAGTAATGCATTGTTCCTCATTCTCCCTCATTGTTCCTCTCTCTCTCTCTCTCTCTCTCTCTCTCTCTCTCTCTCTCTCCCTTCTCTCTCTCTGGCATGGCTTTTACAACTGATGCGATTCGAGGCTCCATGTAATCCGCGACCGTAAATCGGGATTAAACTTAGTGCCACTTCCGGTTAGACTATGATTGGGCTAGTAAAGTATAAAGTGTACTTCACACGTTCACTTTGAAACAGTTTCTTGAAGGATCCTGCCACTATCATGAATTGATATTTTGACATTCGAATATAGCTTTGTCATAATATTTTCAAAAACCATCATTATAACAAAACAGAATGTACAATGTATTTCTACACAAAATTCATATAAAATATATATATATCTCTCTCTGTAAATCATTCACGCGATTACAGATCGTTAATATTTATTAATGCTATTGCGCGGAATATTGTATTAGTTGCGATTGTTGTTACAATTTTGATCATAAACAATTTTCATGATTTCGAACATTATTTCAAGTTTAGTTACACATAGTTGATTAATTGGATAATCATTCTATTTATATAATCTCATATTTATTGCTATGCAGTTATTTCTAATTATGTATAATGTAATAAAATTTTATCTAACCCAAATATATTTGTTGTTTCGAATATTCATACAAAAGCCACATGTGTACATATTATATTTTACAGTATGTGACTACTGCAAATGGAACTGCAAAATGCGGTGAATACATCTGTTTTGATTTTTACGCTAAAAATCTCGTGTATGCTGTAGATAAAACATGAATTTTTACTTCCGCTTCACGTTGCTGACACTTTGTAGAATTATGCAAGATTGCGAAGTATGTATGCATATCCAAGTATCTCTTTTTTTTTTTTTTTTTTTTTAACAAACTTGGAATTGAAGATACGTAAATGTAATATTATTTTTATTAAGTGTAAGGAATTATTTATAATATTTCATAAATATATATTTCTTTTTAACTTTATATTTTTATGGTGAATTTATATTAAGATACAGAGCATTTTTGTTAGAAACTCTTTAAAAAATGTTTTAAAAATAAATTATTTCATAAAAAAAATTATAAAATAGATTTAATATTTTAGTTAAATGAAATTTTTATATTATCAATAATTATGTGTAAAAAATGTGCATACTATAAGGAAACATTTTAACATTAATAAGGTTATTAAAAAATGTTACATTATCAAGGCTTGTTATATGGTAATGAGCTTTATGATGTAAATTAACAAGGAATAAAGAATATAACATAATCGAAAAAAATTAAAAATGCATATTACGTCTGTACAATACAAATGTGCATAATCCAACCATATTAACGAAATTTAATTAATTGCCTTGTAATTAAGTTTATTCAACAGGAATGAAATATATATCTCTCTGAGACAGAACTTATAAAATAGAATCATAATCGATAATTGAAGTAATTGGACTATTCAGAAAAACATTATACAAATTTACATTTTATGTAATAGAATGGTGATAAAATTATTCTAGGCAAAGTTTCTCATTGAAAAATCAACTTTAGTTTTATTATATAATATAATGTTTAAAAATTTTAACAAGAAAAATACTTCTCCAGTGTACTGATTATATTGAGTATTACACTGAATTAACATGTCTATTGTGATACGTTTGTCACGATGTTTCAATTCTTCAATCAACTATGAGACACATCCGGACTATCTAAAAAGCTCGTCATCGCATCATAAAAATATCCCGCGTGTCGTCTATAGTCGTTCGATCATATTCGCGAGTTGTTTTATGAGCATCTATTGAAGCGTGTGGCAGCAAGAATGTGTTGCAACGTGCAATGGATACTATACTGAATGATACATCGACGTGAAAAAAGAAGAGTATAGAGAAGAAAATACGATTGAGTGAAATTTTTTCTTTCCTGGGATCATGATGAAAATGCGTCTAAATATGATATTATAGAGTGTGTATGTGTATTGCTTCTCTTTCATTCAATAAAAAATTTCTTTATTTAAAAAATCATCATCTGATAGGGATAAAAGTCTCTGATACATGGCGGTATAAAGATTTCCAAACATTATATATATAATATCATATTTTTAAATCGTCTAGCTCTTGTACTCATTTTTATAAATTGAAATTTGTATAACGTTTTCTCTGATTTGGGAAATAAGTTCTGTTTTAACGATGATATTCGTCCAAGCGAGGATATCTTTTCTTTATTATATCCTGCAACAATTTTCGTTTCTTCGTTCTTTCCCTTGATCGATCCCTTTGACATGTCTCGCAACGGGGTCGAAACGGGAATTCTTGTATTTAATTTAGCGCGAGGCTTTTAATCAGACTTCGCTTCAGACGTACACTCGGATACTCACTTGGAAACTGAGGGGCCAAACTTAAAAGGAGCTTTTTGAAGATTTAAGACATTCCCCCTCTTCTTCCTTCTCCTAACTCTCTTTTATTCTTTCTTGTTAGAAGAATGATGTCTCTGTCGGATAGCACCTCTAAATTTACTTTAGCTTACCCGTGTCTGTAGTATCTGAAAAGTATTACACGGGGATGAAAAGAGATACAGCTCGTGTACATAATTTAAATTAAATTTGAATAGAGTAATACAAATTACAGAACCAAGTTCCATCGATGCTTTTCTCCTAAATATTTAATTCGGATTAAATATTCACGAATATTTATTGCGTTTAAATTCTGTAAATTATGTTTCTGAGAAAGTTAAAAAAATTTCTTCTGTAAATACTTTATGTCAATAATTAATATTTATAGTCTTTTAACATATTATATTTTGCAATTGATAAAATGTTCAATATCGAATTCATCAATATTTCGAATTAGATATTTAAAAGACAAGTACCTTTTTAATAATCACATGCACATTATTTAAATATAAATTTAAATTCAAAATTATATATATAAATTATATATTATACAATAGTACAATACTTCTAATAAAATTAGAAAAGAATAAGAAAATATGGAATATATTATATACGAGAAACATATGACTGAAATTCGTAAAGAAGAACTTCAAAAATAAATATACAAGTACTTATCTTATTTATCTAAGTTATATTCGTTTTAAATCGTGCAATCACTATACTGAAATGGATATGAGTGAAAAGTTTTCACCTTAACATAATAAAAATGCTTTTCACTTTGCACAGAAAACTTTCGGATTTTCAAGTCCACAGCGATCCACGAGAACTGAAAGTTTCCTCATCCGTACATTCGTCGCTACGTGTAACCTATTCAAGCGCAAGTTCGTCGAATCTGGTCGGGAAATTGTAGAAACGCTGTAACTAACGCACCGCTAGTCGAATTTCACAACTAGTTTCTCTCGGTATCGCATAATGTTAGCGCAAATTTCCCTAAAATTACAACCGTATTGTAACGCAATCATTGTAACAGCAATCACACTCGAAATTATTGTTTACATCAGAATTGAAAAAAAAAACACTTTAATTTTTCCGATAAGTTTAAAACAAAGGAAAATATCCTTAAAAAATCATACAAAATCATAAAGAAGATTTTTTAATATCAATAAAATATGTCATTAATAAAAGTACTATTTCTCGTACGATATCACAAATATCTCTTATGTAAGATAAATGCTAATGTTTCATACAACTAAGAATACTAATATAATAAATCAATTTATAAAAATAATAATAATTTTTTTTCTAAGAAATATGACAAATAATAATCGATATTTTCATCCTTGGAAATTTCGCGCAAAGTTTTCGAGTATATTGAAATACAAGCCTTTTCTCTCGCAAGTATACGCAAACTTTGAGTATGTGTGTTCACATAATTTAAAATAATTTAAATATTTCAAATATATTGTATGCCACCTACGGTAGAGAGCATTTGAGTCCCGAATGTCTCCATTTTTCGCGTCGATCGGCAGCTTGTTGCTAGCAGGCAAGGTGTGCGCTTTGCATTTTGCGGGCATCCTCCTCGTGGCGTTCGCACGCGGTGCTGCATAAATTATGCGCGAGCACCGACACGAAGCGTAACGCTGTCCGTACGAAAAATTCGAAAATTTAATTTGCGTGCTAACCCGTGCACTTTAAATCAACGGTAAACCGACAGCGCCCGTACATCCCGAACGCTTATAGAGCGTACGCGCGGCAGATGTTTCAGTTAAATCAACTGCCTTCGAACGCCACGCCGCAGAAACTATCTGTTCCGGTGTCAAAACAGCTGCGCTTAATTAAACGTATACAATGGGCGTATTGCGCAGGGTGGGTGAAACGTCTCGAAACAACACGCTTAATTGCATGCGTAGGCGTTTCGGTCTTAATGCCACCTATAATAACAAGGAGAAACACACGAGTTACACTTCACCTGAACAAGTTACAGCTTGCGTGATTTTATTAATTTGTATGCTTATTGTCTATCTTTTTTCCGTCCTATTTTTTCTTAATTAGAATGCTATGAAAATGATAGAAAATAGTTTTTTAATCATCAGAGAGACACAAGAATATTTTTATCTACAAATAAAGCGCGTTTCTATACAGTAAAATAATTAAATGATTCTCATTAATTTAAGTATTAATGAAAATATAAGAGTATGATCAAGAATTTGTTTAACTATTCAAGAAGACATTTGTTTAAAAATAAACTTTGATGAATAATATAATTTAATATATAATTATTATTTTTCTTTTATTGGCTTTTTTTATTTTAAAATCATTTTTATAAGATTGTTTTAAATCTAAAATAAGATTAAATCGCTATGATATTCATTAAATGAGAGAAAAAACAAATCAAATATTACCTCAATTGTCGGATTAACTAATGACTAAGAATATGATAGTTAAAAGATATCTTATATGCACTACTATTCTCAAATGAATCAAATATTTGATCAAGAGATAATAAACACAATAGCGAAACAATTCGCATAGTTCACATATAACGTAAGGATGAGGAGAAGCAAATTGTTTCAGTTATCGGTAGTTTGCAGCACTCACATGGTCTAAAATATTCAAAGAGAAGTTGATGGACGATGCATTAATTAATTACGGACCGATTATCCAGACTGACGATGGTCAACATCCTATTTTCGCGACAATGTTCTACCTATGCTCTATAATCGTATTATATTTAATCCTCACCTCTTATACGTTTCTATCACATATTAATATATAAAACAGTTATATATTAAATGTATATAATAGATAAAAATATATAAAAAAATGTTATTTTCGGGAATATATTATTTCCTTAATTTAATACAATAGAAAAACAAAAATCTCATTAATTTTACAATAAAAACAATTTTTAGAATTATTCATATTATGTATATTTTTAAAGAGATATATTTCGTTAAAAATGATATAAAAAAATCTAAATTTTTGATGCAAATTTTAAGATGTAATAATATTAGAAAAAAATAGATATTTTTATATATGGAGTTTCTCTAATAACGACTGTTTGATGACGCGAAGAAAATTTTTAAAAAGACATCATCGCTCGTTTATCATAGTCAGTTTTTCCTGTTATAACCGAACTCACTTGCATCTGACAGTTGATTCTTCCCTACGAGTTTTCAGACAAAATTTCAAAGTGGCGACGAGTAACTTTGAGAATGGCGCAAGTGGTGGACCGCATCCCTCGTAATTCGCGAAAGCGAAATCGCAGAAATTGCAGTGTGGATGGACGTGCGAGTGAAACAAAGACGAAACGAAACTTTGCGAGAGAGGCTTTGTTTTGTAATTCATTAAAAGTCCGTAACTCTCGAACGGCAACGACGATGATGTGGTAACCATCGAATGGCGGAGAATGAAATCCGGATGGAGGTATTGATTATCTAATTATCGTAATTGTTCGCGCGGTTGTTCGACGGTGAAATAGAAAATGGATCGTGTAAAACGATCGCGCCCGATATTCCGAGAGTGCTTCCAGAGGCATATTTGCGCCCAGTTAATTTTCCCGAAAGCTCGACTTCAATTGATCGACTCTGACGCAAAAGCCTATACTTCGCATTGCACAAATAATTTCTAGTTTGAGCATTACGTCTGAAAACGCTGATGCAATATTATATTCATGAAACTGTTTAACGATTAATTATATGAATGGAATAGCTTACAAGTATTATGACTGCCAGTATTATATTTGATTGAATCACAATTAATCGGATTTTAAATAGAGAAGCTACATTTGCATTATTATATAATATTATATCGAAAATAAATTTCGATAAAAAACAATTTTTTCATATACAATTTTTTTTTATTCATTTAATGAAAATATGGAGATATCTGTGATAATGAAATAAAGATACATATTATCGGATAAAATGTATAGAGAAATAAATATACATTTCAGTAATATACTATTATTATGAAATTCATGTATTGTGGAATATTCAACAATTTTTGTATCAATCATTATCTTGAGAATTATTCTATTTAACATTTTGCAATATATATCTTTAAAAATGTTTTCTTTTTAATAAAAAATTAATTAAACGTTAATTAGATGAAAGCTCTAATAAAATGGATTAAAAAATAATAAAACACAAATTTTAGTTGTCAATATTTTATTCATTTGTATCTTATTTCCGAATATTGATAATAAAATAACTTTTAAACTAAAGCAGTTCCATTTATTTTATATGTAATATGTACAAAAACATGATTAATAAAACAAAAAATACGTAGATGCATTTGTGCATAATCGATAATACTCGTTGCTTTGGAATAACCTATTCCGATTTCTATGTCACGCTCGATTTACTATATTTTGCTTTATGTACACATATATTTACGATCTATTTTCTTTGTACCAAGCAATAACTGTAGTGCCAAATACAATTCAATGCAACGGCCAAAAATGTAAAATGAGACAAGAATAGTTTCTGTATTTTTACGATTGTTGGAAATAAAATCGTATTTTACAAATCGAAATCTCCAAAAAATATTATATATCAATTCATAGTTTTACAATTGTTACAAACTTTTCAAGGATTAGTCTTAAAAGCGATCAAAGATAGAATTTAAAAACAAATAGAATAGTGTAAAGTTATATTTTAATAAATGGAAATAATTTTTAAAAAAATAAATCTTTTTTGTACATTTTTATGTAATATTTTCTTTCAATTTTTTCAATTTTTATATAATATTTTCTTTCGCTTTAGCGTGTATAGATACAAAACGTATATCCACTGTCGGATATTTACAAAATTTTATAAATTTTTATAACAATTGTAATATAAACGCAAATTGATAATAGCTACGAGAGATTTGCCGCATATAAATATCAATTAAAAATATTTTATTTTGGTATAATTTCGTGTTAACAATTATTTTTTATTTATATTTTTTATTATGTGTGATCGCGTTCGATTTTATATTTGTAATTTAATTTTCTCTGAAATTTGCTATCTGAGAAATATAGAGGAAAGAAAAGACATGACAATTATAAACATAATTATTTCTATAGTAGGATTACGTACTTGTAGTCTCTTAAAGAGGTTTAATCCGGCTTCGTCCACAAAGCTGGAACTATACTCATAAGTTTCAGAAAGTTCTCAACTGTATGCCATACGCACAATGCCATTCGCTTTCATACTTTGATCCTTGGCAACTTTTGCTTGTTAGAGCAAAAGCAATATGGAAGCGCAAATTTATTTTGTCTTTTAATATATATCAACAATTTTAATTATTTATTTCTATTACAACTTAAAATATTACAAGTGACAATTACGAATATTAATTTACATAAATATCTTACATAGTTATCACGATGATATATAAAAGAAATAATAATGAATATGTATATAATTAAATCAAAATTCAAACGATCAAATACTTCTTCAAAATATTCGTTAAATTAAGTGAAAATTTAAATATTAACGTCCCAAGGCCATTTTATATGTAAGACGTGATATTTCCGTTCGAGAGACATTTCTATAAATGGGTCAAAATGGCCCTTAAGAGAGTAGTTACATTACGACAAGGATTACCTACATGATATTCTCTAGGGAACTTTGTGTCGTTTCTGTATTAACTTTGCTTCGACTTGTGCAACGTTCCAGAAATATCAGGAAAAGCATTTCTAACTGCTTTAATGAACTCTTCAAGTTATAGCCTCTCAAAGATTGCCGCCTCTGAAGATATTGCGCGGTTGGTTGGAAAATACGGTAATTTCATTACATAACTTTTTTAAATCCTTCATTTTAGCGACTTTTTGAAATTACCATTTATTTGAAGAAAAAGTTTTTACACTGAAAATTGAAACGCATGAAATAAGAAATATTTTTAAGAGAAAGATACACTCGTATAAATAAGAAATTGAAATATTTGCAATGAAATGAAATTTTGAAAAACAAATTTTATAGAAATCTTGAAATTATGAGAAGCATAATATTTATATAAAAATTATGACAAAAGTAAAATCATATATTCGATTTTCATCTTTATATCTTCTTATTTGCGCTTTTATAATAACGATGCCAGAAATATCATCTATCTCTTATATCATTCGTCATTTATCGCAGGCAAATTAAAGAATAAAAGAAGATCCGATTTATTAAAACATGTATCTTCTCATATATCTTTATAAATTCTTTTTTACGCGGAAAAGAATATTAATTATGACAAAATAAAAGTTAAATTATAATAACGAAATCTCGAGATTTTTCCTCGAGATGCTTTTATGAAAAAAGAGATTAAAAATTGTTTAAACATATATGTGGAATAATTTATGGAATAATTTGGGACGAAAATATACATAAAAAAACAACACATATATATAAAAGATTACTTATAAAAAAGGGGAACTTATCACACAAGAACACTTGTAGAGGTAATCATTATTCATTTTAGGCTACAGATAAATCGACAAAATTTACCGAACGAGACATCGAACGGTAATCTCCGGATGAGCCCGCGTCGCAGTGTAATCTTGCACGTGTGGTTTCGGCCGGCGGCGTCTGCTTGCAAATTACACCGGTCGCCCGAAGTGTCCGAGTTTGCTCATCCGAACTTGCGCCCGTCCATGTGCTCGTATGCCGCGTATACGTGCATCGCTCTTTTCGCGACCTCCACACCCACGGGAAAAGACACCCTCCCTACGCTTGTGAGAATACCCGACGACGGTGTTAGTCCCCATCTCGCAATTTCCTACACACAACTTCCACAGTTCGTTCCAACTTCCGGGACACTTATAATTGGTTTCCTGATACCGCGGTGCCGAGAGAATGAGGGAGTACGAGATGTGCAGATTACGGACGGGAAAAGAGACAAATTGCGCGCGCGTGCGCGCATACCTGCGGGGTAATGGAAGCTCGACAAGCGAGATCTTACGTGTGTCCCGACTCTGGCTAATGTAAAGCGTCTGCGAGCGCTTTTGAAGAATTTTACGTCGTGAAAATGAAATGAAATTTTTTACACACAAGTATACTTTATGTAAATTAAGAAAACTCGTAATCTTAATTAATCCTTTATTAAGTTCTCTATTATTTTTGTTATATGTACGCAGTTGCTCCATTTGGATATCTTCTTGACTTATTTTTCCTCATGCAGTTTATTTTTACGACATCGTTTATCGATTTGCAATTTTTTTTGCCTTTAGTAGACTGTCGTTAATAATTAAGTAAAGCATATAATTGTTAGATTGAGTTTTGTTTTTATTTTTCAAGTATTTGTGTGCATAATAATATCGAACAAGTCTATTTATTATACTTGGATTTTTCACAATAACGTATATTCTATTGTGACTTTTTTTGAATCATAAATCCGGATTTTACACCAAATGCACAGCAGAGTGACAGGAAAGGAAGAAAGCGAAATCAGTGATTTGGCATTTTTGATATCCTATGATACTTTATGATTAAATATGGACGTTTCATCTAGTATAATATATCTATTTTTCAAATTTATGTGATAAATTATGTCAAAATTCGACCTTTCACATTAAAACATATTTATTAGTTTTAAAAAAATATTTTATTAATGGCGATGCGAAAAGCAACAGAATTTTATGAAATAAAATATAATTTGTAACAATCCAGTAATGAATATATAAATTCTGAATTATGAATATATAAATTCTTCTTAATAATCTGACTTTAAATAACAGGCATAATTGCATAATATTGCAGGTAAAATATGATTGAATTATTATCTGGAACGTACAGCCATTGTAAACGTATATACGAATAAAAACGCGTATTACGTTATACAAATTTTAATTAAAATTACTGAAAAAAATCAATTTAATAGCAATTTAGTAGTATTAAATTGGCAATAACACGCGTGTTAGAAAATGCATGTATTTATCAATTCTGGAATACTCATAATGATATTCATAGTGGCATATGACAGTCAACTATCTATATCAATATTGTAAAATCAAAATGCACTCTGCAGAAGGAAACAATGAGTTGGGAAGCAAAAGCAATGGAACGTGAGATTGATTTTTTAAATCTATTTGTTTCATGAAGTATTTTCAATAATTTCTCGTGTATAAGTTTCATATCTAATGTGTATAACCTTGGCTGAACAACAGTCATGAATTCAGGCAAGTATATATTGGCGCTGTGTGTATCGCGAGCAATCGAAATAGAATACTGTAGATTATCACATAAACTATCAAGTGACTGAAGTCACAATCGGAAACTTTGCGGTAGTCTCGAATAGAGGTGTCGGATTAATAGTCCGAGAAACACTACGTTGCGATTGAATTCGATTGAATTGATTGCACTCACTCTAAACTGTCGCAAGAAGTAAATTGCATGTCGCACGATTGTCCTCTTCAGCCTCCTCAAGTTTCTTCGAATTCCGCACCGTTCCCGTTGCGGTCCTCGCATATCCGTACAGTTAAGTCTCTCGATTGCCGTAGAGAACGGAATGTTCCGTCTTTCCCTTTGAGAAGACGACATTTAATCATTTCGCTGGCACTAGGTAGATTGGTGAATCAATAAAGTCGCAAAGTCAATACATTGTTAGCAGTGTTTGATAGCCGTGCGAATACGACACGAAGAGAGCGTTCTGGAGCAAAATTTTGAAGCGTCATCTTATGTTTGCGAACACTGAGTTTTCTTGAAAGTAGAGGAAGCGCATAAAATGCAGGAAAAATCTATAAGTAAAATATGTACGCGAAAGGAAAAACGTAGATAATTTATATCTTTGAAAACTCCATTAAATTTTGTTTCAAGGTGCACGAGAAAAATGATAAATAAAATAAATATTATACAGTAAAATAAAATTACTAAAATTAATATTAAAATATTAAAATTAAATAATAATAATATTAAAAAATAAAATTAATATTAAAATATAATAATAAAATTTGAAAAATAATAAAAATAGTAAAATTAATATTAAGTAAAAAGAAAGAGAGATGAAAATATTTGATAATTTGTTAGCTGTTTAATATTTTATTATTTTCTTAATATTATTTTCAAATGTCACGCTATCATGATAAAGCAAAAGAATTTTTTCTCACAATCTTAGAGATATCTTTGTATGTTTTGCGAGACGTTTTACCATAATTCTCAATGTAAATTGCACGTTAATAGTCAGTGCCGCTGTTAGACGTTGATAAGACAATATAAGATTTCCATTCTCATCTCTTGCCGTCTCTCACCTTGTTTTGTCGCTCGTTTATATCCCCAGCATCTATCTTTTCTAAGCCCGGTCGACATTTCCCATCAGTGCTACTTCCGGAGGAAGCCGGTGGAAGTACCTCGTCGGCGACGAAAACGACATGCACGTCACGGTGCAGTTAATCGACCACATCCTGCGATTGTCGGCAAGACAATTTTCGCTTCCACCTACGAACACAGAGCGGCACGACGAAGCCACAATGTCGTCTCGTTTGTAATAGCGGTACGTTGCATGTAATGAGACTCGTCTCGACGTCAGTCGATAAATGACGAAAGCTAACCCATCATTTTTAAGCGGATGGCAGCGTCTCTGCATTTCAACTTTCCCTGCCAATCGTATTTGTTTTAAATGACGTTTCAATCTCAATCGCAAACCTATATCAATACTCAGGCGAAACAATCAATGTTACGTTGCGGTTAAGAAGAGGTAAAGAAAGAGATATTACGTATACGAACGGGTATGACATTTCCTTCCTTGGATTCCCAAGTTAGAAAATCATATCAACTGTTCCAGTTTCGAGATATCCATATCCCTGTGTTTTTAAAAGATTTGGTCAGACTTGAGCTAAAACTTCAAGGAGAAAATAAATTTATATAGACGTGTGTGTATAGAAATGTTTTCTATTCAAGTTATAATGCTCGTTTCTTTGAAATGTAATATATACGGTACATATTATATATATTACACATTATATAGTAACTATATGAAAGAATACGATCAATATAATATGCTTATATAGAAAAGGCGAGCAAACAAAATTTCCGCTGTTCAAGGAGGCCACTTCAAATAGTTCCTCTGATGCGCAAACATAAAATTTTCAAGTATTAAAACTTGGATAGTGTATAAGTATTTCCATCTTATTCTTTTTTTTATTTTAAAAGTTATGATGCTCCAAACTTTGATCACATTTCTTAAAGGAATTAATCGTATGAAATAATGAAGAGCGAAAAATTGTCACTCATTTAAATATTTATATAATATAAATTTCTTATTTCTTTATTTATTGAGTATATTAATTATTAATACAGATATATCTTATTAGTATTAGTAGCAAAAATAAAATACTTTAAATATAATTTATTTTTCCGTTAAAAAGATTTTGAAATCGAAAATCTTGATTTTAAAGAATCAAAATTTTCCAATTTTCGAATATATCATTTAACAATATTATATTATTTTCGATTTTATTAGTTATCGACTTAGTTATACATATTACAGGTAATGAACAAAAAAACAATTGATTCTGTAACTAATAATATCTGTGTTTCGTACCATATTAATTTCATACCATATTGTATTGATTAATATTGAATTGAGCATTCTGTTGTCGCATAAACTGCGGTTCGTAAACTGAACTTCGAGCTTGCAACTGCGTTGATAACCATTGTAAGATCTATAAGCGATTCAATATCGATCGGTATGAACCATGAGGTTCCATTAGATTCGAGTATGAACCACTGGACTTTGCTGACGCACTTAATTAGGCGTTGATTAACGGATGTCCGTGGTGCCAAGGGGTAGCAGAGCCGGCAGGTGTATAGATGCAATTGGTGGGTCCGGCAACGGGAGAGATCGCAGAGATTGCTTGATCGGATTAGTATGTTCGCTAAACCGACTAGTCGCTATCGATCGACAAACGATTAATTTCCGTTTAGACGATGGTCTCAGGTGTACAAGTACTCGTTATAGATACCAAATATTCACCGTCTGTCGTTGTCCGTTTGACAGTGGACACTAAGTATCATTTATTCGACAACGCTAGCTCCCATTCGTATAAACGTATATACACCTTTGCGATTGATTTATTCCGATAATAATTTTCACATAGAATTGGCTTGAATCGATAAACAAAATTACAAAATTACATCGATAAGTTTAAGACTCGAGAATAAATTTTTTTATACGACATAGAAAAGAAAGACTTTAGTACTTTTGATGAAATATTAATCGAGAATATTTGACATAATAACGAAACAATGCGAAAACAAAAGGATAGCAGCTACCTGCCGCCACTGATTTCAAAGGATTAAAACGCAATCTTTCACGAAAATATTGTTCGAACGTGCCCATACGGAATTTCATAAAAATTCCGTCCTCTCCTCTTCTTTTCGGCAAAAACTACATGTATATATGTATGGCCCGAAAATAATATCTTACTTGTACTCGACTGATCAAAAGCCGGCTCTCGATAGTATAATCTAGAAAAAGCGTACAACTAAAGAGAACTAAAGAGAAATATGCAGCGAGAAAGAAGGATAAGTATCAAAGGGAATGATAAAATTGCTGAGACGCAGATCGGAAGTAGATCCCATGCGGATTCCAGAATTCTTTTTGAAAGGATATAAAGATCTCTGTTTGAACGGAAGCGAATGGAATATGTATTTATACATATCGGAAATATTTAGTTCCGATATGTATGCGCTTTATAATACTCGGTATTTAAATGCTTTTCAACCGACCGTGTATATATATATATAGCAGTTTTTATATTAGTCAATAATGAAACGAGCTAGAGAAAAAACTGTAAGGATACATATTCATATACGAGATAAAAGCTATTGTTTTTAAAACTCAAAGAGTTCTGATTTGTCCTAAAATATAGTGTTTTCTAAAACTTGGCAACGACGCAAACAAAACTGTCAGCTGTCGAAGAGTTGATTGCGAACGATAGGAGATTAAAAATAAAAATTGATCAAAAATTGCGAACCTTTTTTTTTTTACTATGAGCGCTGCGACTGGGCTCGCAGATTGATAAACCGCTTTGATTGAAACGCGTATTTCAATCATGCATGCGTATTACTGGAGAATCTTGTATATCTTGATATTCTGAAACGGCAGAAAAGATTTACATATAATCTCTGATAAAATGTACGCCTTTTATATCATTTATCATATGTATTACCCGATGCTAATCGTAACAGGTTAATGTTGTAGTTAAGTTTAAGCGAACTTGTTCTTCCATCGCATTATCGTAATAATCGGGCGCTTAAGTAGTTTCCATTGTTAGAGGCAACTAGTGTGGTACTCGATCGGGACTATAGGATATTTGCATTTACCAAGCATCTCACTTAGGTACAAGTTTGCATCTCTAGTTTGTACTTGACCTGAATCGCTTACAGGCAAATAGCTCTGATTTCGCGGGAGCGCAAATCGATGTATATATTATGCATAAACGATATATACATTATAGATTGTACTCTGTACATGGCATTCCTCGTCTTTCAGTATATTTCTATTACATCTCTGTTTTATTTCTCTCGATTGTTTGATTTTTATAATGATGTACTTACCCTAGATTTTTATTCACAACATTACAACAGTCAAACAATTAACTTGTTCAATGTGAAATTGAATTTTTATTTTTATTACGTTAATTTGATGACACAAGAATACTTCAATAAAAATGTATCAGATGTTATTTTTTTACCATAAATTTATATACATAAAACATGGACATAATAGAATTATCGAACACGTAAATGAGACGCAATGCAATATATAAATTAATAATCATCTCTCGCAACATTAATTCTTACAGTGACAAGTTTTATAAAAATTTATTACATTAAATATATATTTATTTGATTTATAAATATATCATTTATAAATATATATAAATGAAGACTGGAATATTTAGTAAATAAGATGCTTGCTGTGCATACAATATGTCGCGCGTGTGGACCGTAAGAAAATTTCGACACAATCTCCTGGCGCAAAATGAAGAAAAGCAAGCGCCGCCGCGCAATCTCCGTTCAGAATTTATGATTACCCTTCCCGACCGTGAGATGCTTTACGTGACCAGGATTTTCAATGGTCAGTACCTAATGGCTGTGAAACCTGCGTCCCTCGCGTCTCGTCTTTACGATTCATCGTTCCGCGCACGCGGTCATAAGAGGAGAAAACGATCTTTCCACGCCCCCTTCCTTCCTTTCCCTTTCCGTGCCCGCTTTTTGTCGCGGTAAATTTGCCGAGGTTTTCCAATTTCGATATCTTCGCACTTGCATCGCCGCACGTATTCGCTCCATCCTCCCTTAACCGCGAGATCCCCGCCAAAAATATAACACGGACAAGGGTTGCGCCAATATCGTAGAATGGCGGAGGAGGTGATGGAGAGAAAGGGAGACGGCGAAGGGTTAAAACGAGAGAGAATAGGGAAGAGGGTGAAACAGGACCAGGAGGGCGCGCGCGAGAAAAAAAAATTCGATACACCGTGCATCGGGCTCCGCCGACTTACCGCAACCGTGGATGGCGGGCCCGGGGACGAGCGGCTTTAAACCGCTTTAGAAGAGTTATTGCGATTCCTCCGTTACGATTTCACGCTACATTCGCCGCCACTTCCGCCGACTTACCCCTTTCTCTCGCTTTCTTTCCGCGATCGCGTTTCGTTGTCCACCTTTCGGGGTCTGCTTCTTATAAAATATTACAACCTTTTAAAAATGTACATACCTCGTGCACCTTTGCCGTTATCCGTTAATGATTTAGATTAAGTGTGAGATAATAAATAATGTTCAGGTATTTTTTACATGTAATATATACTTCACATCTCTCTCTTTTTCTGAGTATATGTCTTTCTAAGTATATAATCTTTTTGCAAGATTCTTTTGTATCAATATTTGACAGTTAAACACGACGACTTCATTATAAATATTGAATTAAAGTTGCAATTTTCAGAATAACTTTGTTTTATCGTCGTTATAACATTATAGAATTTGAATAGTTTTCTCTGAATGTATAATCGTATTATTTTTAAGACGCTCTTATCACACAGATACGCGCGCATACTTCTTCCATTGTTAAACTCTGTTCCGAGCGGCAAAATTTCACTCGCAATCTATGAATGTCTAATTGCCGCGAATTCCGCCAAACAATTCCGAATTCCGTTCAATTTACGATCTCTTAATTGCCGCGAGATTTACATGGTAATAGCGAATGGGGAAATGATGGATAACAATGGCGCTACGAACGAAACGAGGGTATAATGTTTAAGAGTTGGCGAAAAGCGACGCGTAATAACGGATTCGGCGAAAAACACCCGTTAGATGTATAATGGGAATGCCGGGGCGGGGTGGAAGCAGGCCGTCGATTACAGCCCTAGCGTAGGGTGCTTAATAATTCGAATAATGCCAACGCCGATAAATGAACCGGATGGAAATACGAGATGACAGTGTGTGGGCGCGCGAGTCGGCGCGTCCTACGAGGCTGCGGAACGGGGTAGATAGCCGGAAACTATTTCATGGCTAATGGCAGAGTTATGCACTTACGAATCATAAATTCCGTAATGGGCCGCATTTGCGGCCGGTTGCCTACCTACGTAACTCTCGCTACCTGGCCGCGTTCTCCGATCTGATCAACTCCGTCCTTTCCGATGCCCGACATGATTAATGCGATCGCGCGCGGCAATCTGCATACGCGCGTTACCGATGCGCATGAGCATTTAATCCTTCGGAGAGTGCTGCGAGACAATTTCGTCGTCGCGCCGAATGAAAACGATCACGTTGGAAAACGAGAGCGTCGATTCATTCGGAAACAAAGCGAGAAAATTGCACGGATAAACCAGTGTAACTTGTGTCACATGCGTGAATGAACACGTCAAAGTCTCTCGCCTAATTCGAATAGTCAGAAATTATTTTAAATCGCAAGAGGTTTTTTCAAATATAGAAGAAAATGATGATTTACAAACAATTTAATGGATTAATTTAACCATTTAATCGATTAATTAAATTTAATCGATAATTATCTTAACATATTTTAATAAAAGAAATAAATATTTTTAATTGACGATTCTTGATAAAATATAACATTGAAATATATATATATATACTATGTAAAAATATTAAAAAGTTTTTTAAATACAATGGAAATTGCTGTTAACATTATGTTTTTATGTTTTACTTCGAGAGATTATCAGAATTCAAGAACTTTGCTTTCTATATTTTGATTAGTGTATAAAACGAAAAATTATTAACAGGAATAATCAATATATTTACGATATAAAAAAGCTTATAGGTAAATAAAAATGCAATTTTATCAGTTTTACTAGCCAGCTTTTCTACCAGATTACAGTTAAATCGAACAATTCTCGAAAATTTGTATCGCATCGCGTACACAAGAAGAATTGGATAGAGCCATCAAATCAATTTTATAGATTTACACAACAGTAAATCACATGTAGTACATCGTATCTTTCTACTACGAATAATGATTTATCTTTTCCTGTTTATATTGTTGCTGTGATTGCTAAAGTAAATATTTGATGTGTTTTATAAAATGATTTGTGTAATTCTTTATTTCCTTTATTGTATCTAATATTTTTAACTAATTAAAAAAAAAGTATTTTACTTCAAAAAGTATTTTAATAATAAAGGAAGAATATAAATACATGTTATCACAATTATTATTTAACTAATTCAGCACAATTATTATTTAACTAATTATTTTTTATCACTCTTTTTTCCGATATATATTAAATTCGTTCAATTATGTTACAATAAAGATTTTAATTAAGCAAATCATTAGTAATATTAATTTTAGGCTTATTGCATGCATTTTTTATGTTTTTTATAATTTTGTAATATATCGTGTAATATTATCAAAAGTATTAATCAAGATAAAAATATTCAATAAAAATCCTCATTTATTTTTTTCTGTTTCCTTTTTTATTCTTTTTAAAAATATTATATTTTTATATATTTCTAGTATATTTTTAAATATATATTATTTTTTTTATATTTAAATAATAAATTATAATTATATGTCAAGAGAGAGAAAAGGAGACAATAAATTATATATTTAATATCTCAATAAAAAATTGTTAAACTTTTTCATATATATCATATTTATGTATATTCACAAATATTAAATAAATAAATATGCATATATATTTTTAGGTTGTTATATAATTATAAATATATTTTTTAAACACACATATAATAAAACAGAGATAAGTTTTAATATATTTTTGCAAGATCAATTATTATGACCAATCAATTTTAAACGCAAAGCGTTAAAATTATCGTTCTATATAAAAGCCTGCGTACCTATATGGAAGCAGAAATTGATTCTTTGACGTTCAACAAAGGCCATTGTCTATTTCAATGTTATAATAGAATACATAGTGTTATATGTTGAAAATATTTACAAAATTTATTGTGCAATTTGTAATAATGTTATACAAGCTGTTGACTAAAAATTTGTTACATAACGTCATTTGTTATTTTTATGTTTAATTTATTGTGTCGTACAGAGAAAGAGAGAAAGAGAAAGATTTTGATTAGAAAGAAATATCACGAAGGCACAAATGTGAAGGAAAGATGAGAAAAATCTGCCTCGTAATATGTTGGTTCTACTATAATATAACTTGACATTTTCTATGCGTTGCCGCGCGTTGGAAACAAGCATGCATTATCATTACAATTCCTCTTTTATTTATATGCTTATATACAATATATACATACATACGTACGTACAGTAAAAATATATAAATTTACCGTTATGCATTGGGTGCGACAACAATATTATTCACGGCATTCACACCGTTTCTTTGCAACTTTATTACGAATATTCATGTGCGGACACGTTTTGTATTATGTCACATTTTTCATATGTAGTAAACGATGTCAAGATAAAAATATACTTTCTGTTCTAACATTCAGATTTTTTTCAATTAAAGAAATAAAATTATATATAAAAATGATAACAGATATAATAACAAAATAGAGAAGAAAATAATTATTATTATAATTATGATAGGTTTTTTAATGATATTTTAGAGAATTCTGCGCAAGTTGCATTTTTAAACTTACGAATTTACAAGCTTAAATTAAATTATATCATCGCACATTTTGTAGCTTTAGGAAATTAGAAATCATTAGATTAATTTAAATTCTCAGCAATTATAACTATACTAAATCGACTTGCATTTATTAAGAAAAATTATGAAATCCAAAAAAGCTATACAATAAATTAAATAATAGTTAAAGTGTGTTAGTATTATTGCAATACTTTTAAAAGTTTTTGAAATATTTGTTCTGTGACATCTTACCTCACCATCTGAAAATACTAAATCTTATTAAAAAAAAAAAAAAAAAAAAAAAAAAAATATATATATATAATATTTCTTGCATGTAATTCTAATGTTTGAAAAATAAATATCAAAGTAAAAAAATTACATTTCATAAGTAGATAACCTTGTATCTTTCCTTTATGTCTCTAGAATGCAATAGGTATCTCAAAGAGACTAGAACTTTATCATAATAACGATAAATCTGCTTCATATCACTGATCCATGACACGGAAAGCCCCGATTAAGAAGTAATAGATGCGAAACTATTTCCTAAGTTTCTCCGCAATCCATCTCATTACGTCCAATGACGGCGGGTATCCAATATCAGTCTCTGTGTTCATCCAAGTTTAATCGTAGCGATTACATTCGGCTTTGAATCCCCGTGCGGATATTACAGTGAATTACGAAGCAGCTGAACAGATGTACGCTTGCGAAAACGTTCTATAAATATGTGCAATGTCATCTTGGTAAGGATTATATGTATACTTCTGGCATATAATGGTTATTTTTACTAACACGACAAAATATGCAAAATTATAAAAATTCTCAAGCATCAGATTTAGCGAATAATAATATCATAGCTATTTAAAGCAATATATATGCTAAATATAGCTAATAATAGTTGAAAAATGTATAAAAAGAAAGATTTGATTTTATTATTAATAATATATAAAAAAAAGTTTTGATATATTTTTACAATATATCAAACCATTCTTCTTCTTGAAATATATTATATCAAATTTTTTAAGCTTTATGCAAATATACTTCTTCTTGCGAGATAAAAGACGATGATAGTTTTTTTTTTTCAAAAAATGAAGCCAATAAGCAAGAAATTCTTGTGAGAAATAAATTAATGCGTATCTCATCCGAAAAGAACATCAACGGCACTTGGAGATATGTTATCGTCTCGTAACGATATGGCCAAATGGTGCTCGATCGTAATAATCTTTGCGCGATGTGCAATAACTAGATTTTACGATCCTCTTGTATTGCAACGTTCGCGTTAACTATCTCGCCAAAGTGTTAGATGGGTATGGTGGGTATGCAAAGATGGTAGCGTCAGACGCTAAGGCAAGAGAGGAAATTGCTTGTTCCACGACGGCAATCTCTGCTCTAATTTATTGACCGTCAAGTATATCCTCTATCTTATATACAAGAGAAAAAGATGCGACGCGTTAAGTTACTCAATGACGATGAACGAGAAGCGCAAAAACACATTGCAAAACGTAAAAGAAAAAAATGTTTAATTAAAAAACTGTAAAAAACGTCGACTTTTTACAATCAAATTTGAGTAATGGCAGTAGTAGACAGGTAATTCCTAAGGGAAATAAAACTGTCATAGTTAGACATTGTGGTCTGGCACATTTTTTTCTTTTTTTCGACGAAAATTTAATATTCGATGAATCAGCCCGCGGCCGCTATACATTCCAACGTAAAATTGCCAATATCCAAAATAATTTTCTGTAAATAAATTCTACACTGCAGAAATACACTATATAAAGGGTGATGCAAATTCTATGCAATTCAGATGTGCATGCAAAAAATCATTTTGTACGATTTTTTTTGACGCAATAACGAGAAGTGTTATGTTCATTGCATAAGACAGAAATTATAGTTTTCCAATAATGGACACTAATAGTTCAAAAGATTAATCTCTTTTTTCGTTTTGTTTTAATGTAATGAGAAAATTATCTTTTCCAATATAATCAGTGCGGATTTGCAAATTTAGTAATCCATTTATGAAATAATAATAGCAATAAAAATAATTCAAGAGAGCCAGAAGCAGACAGTTAAAATTAGAAAACGAATCTTGAGGTCATGCAATATTAAACTAGTTTTACAAACGAATTATCGCAAAATTTTATTTATAAACGCACCGATTAATAAAAAAATAATCTTTCTTGCAGATAGATATATATGAATGCGATATTTTTCTTAATTGTTGAGCCGAATGGAAAAAAATTTCCTATTCCCTATTCCCTATTCCCTATTCCGCTGTTAACTCTCACGTTATTCCGTTGCTCGCATACGTCACATCAAAACGTCGATATCGAAATATGGGTTGCACCAGAGCAATCAGGATCAAACGATGCTTTTGGGAAACGATGGACGAGCAAACGCTGGACCGAGCTGTATTTTGGTGACTCGTTGCCATTCGTCGACTTTTCATTTTTGCGTCGAGTGTTACTGGTACATCCGAATGTTGCCATTGAATAGGAAGAAAACAGCGTTCGTGATGTACGAATCTGGAATCTGAAATCTCTCACTTGATTTTTCATCTTTAGTTAACAGCCCATCATCTTCGTTGTTCCATTTTTCATTAAACCAATCAGGATCAGCGATATTCGAGTTAAAATTGTATTTAAGCTTTAAACATATTCACAAACGCTTTTGAAACAATCGCCAAACAGGTAGTTGGAAAATTTGCATATTGAATGTGATTGGATTATAATGATTAAAGATGATTAATAGTGATTTCAGTCTTTCAATACATATGATAAAACTTAGATACAATTTTTACGGCACGTTGACCTTGAATATTTCGCATCGCACACATATCGAATCGATCGAGACAGCAAAATTGCGATTTTATAGTCCATCAAAACTCGATCTCGCACGTCGCAGCCGTAGATTTCGAAATTCGGATTCGGTTGGCGATGGTACCAAAATCCATGCCTTGGCACATGTATGCAGGCCCATTTGCCCGAAACGCGAAGTTATTGGTTTCATACCTCTTCGATGCGCTTATCCACTTTTTCTCTTTGCTTTTTTCTTGTCTTCGTCCATTTTTTTACTTCCTCTCACCCTGTGAGATTTTTTTCTCTTTTTTATTATTTTTTCCCATATTTTTACCTCCATCTTCTCCGTCTCTTCATCCACATTATTCGCTGACATCGCGAATCCATTTTTGTTGCTTCACTTTTATCATCGAATCCTTCGCGCAGCCAGTTTGTCGGGCGTCAAATTCAACCCCGTCGTCGTACGCGGAAGGAAGCTCGCTTCGCTCTCGGGGAACAGTGTCGAAAAACGATTATAGCGAGATTAACAATAACGATATAACGGCGCGTCGTCGATCGATACGCGCCCGCGGAAATGGTTTCCGTCGGTTGACCTGGATTCTCCCGGTATGCGATGTTTGATGTCCGCATTGAAAATTACACGAGAATAAATAAGGCCTGTTCCTTCATTTTAAAGACAGCTAATCTATGATGTTATTCTTTGCAACCGTGTCTTGCTTGTAAGCGAAAAAACATTGTATTTCGATTGATCAATTATCTTTATATTATTACAATTATTAACAAAAGAGATGTATTTCACCAACGTTAAGAAATAGTATTTTAATAATTATATGGGAAATAATAAGAGATATATTTCATCAACGTTAAGAAATAGTATTTTAATAATTATATGGGAAATAATAAGTTTTCAATTAAATATTTATCTTTCTCTATTATAAATAATAACATATAACACACTATGTAAAATTAAAAAATAATTACGTTTGCGTTCAATTGCATATTCATTTCAATTTATTTTCTCTCCTTTTTCACTTAAGAAAATCTTACATTTAAAAATATATAATTTTGTATCTCAGGTCAAAAATTAAATATAAAATAAAAAAGTATTATTTCTTAATAATATAATAATAACATAAATATTTTAATTTTCAAATTTTATAAAGAAATTTAATATAAACATGACACTTTAAATTCGGTTTTACGTTAGAACATTATGTCTATGTAAAATTATACATAAATTAATCTAACAATCCATAATAAACGAACAGCTATTTAGCTAGTTTTAGCGAGTGACATAAGCGGATCAGCGAAAAGCTGCTGGCTTTCCGTAAACGGTTGTTGTCTCCTAAATTCTTAAAGGTACTCTCAAATCGTTCCGTAAGGTCGATCGATCGTAGCAGTCGAGTGCGAGGATTTCGTGGCCAGACAGAAATGCAACACCCCTTTTCGTATTCCCACGGAAGAAGCCATTGACCGTTCGTTCAGCCGTAAATCGTTTCTCGACCTCGATTCCCCTGTAATTACTGGTTCCTCCAGGCTCCATTATATTAAACCCCGGTGTGTCACGGTGTGTCGAGCACTGTCGAGATTCCTGGTTAGTGTTTAGTACGTTGCTGGCGAATCCTGATGTAAATTGTATTACTGGCTTGCCTGCCATCGCGCAAATGCAATACTAATGACTTTGGTGCAGATAATTAGCCGGAAGGGCGTAATATCGTAAGAAAATGAGAGCCCCGCGTAAATCTCTGTTTTCTGACTCTGTTCCTTCCAGTCGTTTACCGCCGTTTCTCTGTAATGTAATCTTGGCTTTCTCGTTCCTAGAAAGGTATGTACCTTTATTTGCTCCGAGTAATTTTTATTGCAACGCATTATTTTTCATGCTCTTGCAATCTTGCAGCTTTAACGATATGTGTGTGTATGCCGTGCGAAAGGAACACAATTTATTTTTTATTTCCTATTGCTTACAAAAGGTGCTTTAGAAAGTCCGATGTACGGAACCGATTCGAGTGTTCCTGATTTAATGCCGTCGGCTAATCCCAAATCGGCGACTCTCCAGCTCTGAGATCTCACGCCAGACGACGATAAAGCAAGCTACTTAATCCGCCGAGGTACCCAAGATTTATGGTTCACGGATTGGTGAAATCAGCCGGATACACCGAGAATATCCTTAAACTTAATCGGGTTGCACGAAAGCAATGTAAGATTTGAAATATATGTTTTGCAGGGAGAAAGATAGATAAATAGATTGTCCAATCGACTGAAATCGATGCACGGAAATCGTACTGAATCGATTATCTCGTATTCCCAAGTAAATATAATTACTCGATTCTTCTGTTGTAATTTTATCGATTACAAACAATGAAGATAATACGCCATTGAATTTTGCGCACTATTGAGTTCATTATTTATATATATAATACAATTATTTATATTATAACTTTAAAAATAGATGTGATATAAAATTTAACAGCAATTTCTAGTTTTCTGATATCTCTACAATTACTTTTTCTTTTATTTTGATTAAAGAAAGTTACGAAAATCAAATGAGATGGAATATAAAACAAGATAAATTTTTTTTAAATCTTCACATATATATATATAGAATGTTGCAAATAAAATTCTTATCCTTTTAATAATAGGAAATTTATTCCACGCAATTAATGTAAACGCGAAGAAAATGTACTTTCGAATCCTACTATCAGATTGTACCGACAATAAACGCGTTTTTGGGAAAAGGTCGTTATGTCAATCCGAGAGTATCACTGACGTTTAAATCGAACCACGTTTATCCGGGGCAAACAATATTACTTAACGCCTTAATGTACAAGCGATTTTTCCGATCGATAACGTGTCGGACGCAAAATTCTCTGAGGAAATCCCGGAGGCGACACACGTCTAACCAGACGCCGAAGTGACCCAGCCGCGCCGTCCACTTTTCTTCTACATTTTTACCAGCTGACGACCGTTTCTCGGCTATCCCTTCGGGAGATACAGCGCGCGGCTTCGGTTCCCGTTAAGTGTGTAACCCGCATTTCAAGGGGACGGTGCCGAGAGTGATAGATGGTGTAAAGAAGAAAGGCTATATAGAGGATAGGAAGGAAGGAAGGAATAAAGTCGGGCGAAAAGGACGCGAAGGGTGTAGCAGGCGGATGACAAGACGGGAAAAAAAAAAAGACGCGGAATATTCGCGGCATCTTGTGTCTGTGTTGAAGGCCTACCGTTCATTATTTATATCGCTTACGGGGAAACCCGAGGGGTCCAGGCAAATCGGCGAGTCAAACTGTGCCTAGAGCGGTCTGAAATATGGTCGAGATTCGGAAAAGCGGCAAACGGCTTCATTTTTCTGTCGCTTGTTTTCAACATCAGGGTCAACGTCGTGTGTGTGTATCTATCGTCTGTATGTGTGTATATGTGTGTGCGCTCCGCTTCTCTACTTCGCCCTTTGATAAAAGAGAAAAAAGAAGGTACTCTTCTCTTCGCCCTTTGTTCGACTAGATTTTTACAAAAGGAGGGAAAGATGTCTCGTACTCTTGAAGCCTCGTGGTACTCTGTTCGAACATGTACTATCATTTTCGAGTATCTTTGTTGCGACAAGGAACAGCGACGACATACTGAAATAACGATTTTCAACAAGGATATATTTTCATCCAAAGTGCTTGTCGAAGATTATTCGACTATTCGATATCGATAGCAAGAATTTATCCAACTTTTTTTACATGTCCATTTTACTCGATTTGACGCATTTATCCATTTCAATTTCCAACTATCATGCTGATAATTGTTAACATTAATTTTAATCTGTATTAAAATTGATAAATAATTTTAAAAATGGAAGTTTAATATCTGATATCAATAAAAACTGTTGTCATCAATCAATATTTTTTTTGTCACTAGAATGTTATTAAAGATATTCTCAATTGAAGATGATAGAAAATTATTCTACAGCGATCAAAGCTTAAGTGATCGATAATTTGCATGCGACACGCGTATATCAAGTTCATTAGTCTTCTGCGAAATACACAAAACCGTTTTATTTGTCTAGAAATGTCAGAATCATGACACCTCGCGCGTTCGCTCGTTAATCTCTTCTCACCTCTCCTTTCATCTATCAAACAATCCGTTTTTCCTTTGCGTCATCGCGAGTCCGTCACGACGATTGCCGTAGACCGAGAGTTAGCTGTCATTATCCAGCTTTTCCCGAAACTAACGGATACAATTCTACCGTTGTCAGTCCAATTTCATTCTACTGGAAAGCTCTCACGCTTGGCTGGCGTTAAGTCCGGCGCCGTATAACGTACGAAAAGGTTTTGCAATTAATCCCCGAATCTCGTTGTCGGTGGTTTCGCACAGATATACAGGCGCGCGCGCGCACATAAAGCGGTTTCGTCTGCTCGGGAATATCTTACGCCAGCGACAAACGGCAGAAGAGCGAGCGAGAGAAAGAGAGAGAGCGCGAGAGAGATAGAGAGATAGAGAGAATCCCTGGTAATTCCAGCAGGAACGTTAGCTCCTGGATGAGGCGGGGTCGTCTCGTGTTACGTCTTCGCTTCTCCAACACGGGGCATAGGGAGAAACGCGGATGGCTCGTGGAAAACTGGAAAGGAATTCTGTCAGGCGCGAGGAGAGGAATTCTCATGTGACTTGTAGGTCGCGACGCCGGCTCCTTACGGGGCTATAAGGTGCGCCGTGTACACGCGCGATTCCCTTAGAGATTTTACACGCTCTTTTCTCGAGACAGTCCACACGAACGGGCAGACGGACGCGTGGGTACATCGTATACGTATAAGGCGTTCCACACGCACTTGCTCGTCTCGCCCATTTATATTCGCTTTCTTTCGTTGCCGCTCTCGTGAGCACAGGAGAATTCACGTTTAAAACGTTCCGCTGTTTTTTTATAGCTACCACTCTATCGCGAGACGAGACCTTGCGTTGGGATTTTTTATTACGAGGCTCCGGAAATCTTGAAATTTTCATCAGATGTGAATCGTTAAACAGCATAATGATACTAATCGATATTAAAATGTTGCAGCGTATCTTCTAATAGATATAATCACATTTGTTTTGCACGAGAAGAATTTTTCAGATTTTTCTCTCTTATAATTTATGGCTGTCTTTTCATACTATTTAATATTAATTACAAGAAAAAATTGGTCGCACGTGATAATAAAATAGCATCAAAGAAATATTTTTCTTACGCGGAGTTTTCCAACATCCAATATGCTACCATCTTGCCATATCGATTTTAATCTTTTTAACTTAGAAGTCTTCAAGAGAGCGAGAACGTCTCGTTTCTATCTAGCACAAAGGCAACCAATTATGTCCGGAACGTCTCCTAGAAGAAGATTCGCCAGGCAGGCAATTATTGGTGTGTCTACCGAAAGAAGAGCCCTCCTTCTCCTGCCAGGTACTTTCGTGCACTTCATTGGCCAATGTTCTCTTCGATTCGCAAGACAATAAGCTGTCTTTCAAGAAATGCATGCAGATAATAATATCACTGTAATGATAAATGAATTGCAATCGGTCGCCAATAAAATAATATTTTTCTAAATCATCTTCTCGTAATATTTATATGCGAAAGTATCTTTTCTTAATATCTCACAATATAAAATTTTAAATTAGAAAATGTCATAAAAGGAAAAGAGAAAAGATGGACAAATCTAGTAATGTTAATAAACACAAATTATATATGTAATTAACGTTATTCATAAATTGTAAATTAAAAATAACATTTCTCGAGGTTTTAATATAACAACATATGCAATATTCAATATCACTGAGCTACTACTCGAACTTCGTCACGCTAATCCGTACGATCTGCGGGTTAATCTCGTTTAGAAACTCACCTCGACATTTTATACGATCCTTCCAGCTAGCAAAGTATAACGAGATTACGATATCCAATTACTTCAGCAGCAGCGGTAGCAGGAGCTACAAAATTTCACGTCGTTCATCGCGGGTGTAAAAGGGGTGGACGGTATACGTGAAATTGAAAAATTGCAAAGGCAACAATATGTTCCGAACAATGCAGAGCAAAAAAACTATTCGACAAAGTATGACATGGTATCGATCACGTTAAAATTGTTTAAATACAACTTTGTGTTGCGTTAAAAAATTTCTTGTTTATACTGTGCATGCACGTGCAATAATTTGATGGCTAATGGTAAATAAAAAATTAAAAACGCAATGTCACATAATATCTTTATTTGCCAGACAAATCAAATTTTTCTCTTACAATTTAGAAACTTTCAGTTATTATTAAATTTACGGATAAATGAAAAACTTTAATAATAAATAAAAGTTTTTTGTTTTTAATCAATTATATTATTCATTATATATTATTAGTATAATTTTTTGCGCAAAAAACACACTAAGACTCTTCTTGTCTTTATTTATGTTATTGTATATAAAATTTTGTATTTTTTTTCTAGAAGAAATAATATCTAAGTATAAAGATATAGCTTTATTTTATTATAATATTTATTTGTTAATACATATTGGGATAAGAATTTGCAACAAACAAATTTTGCATATAGATTATTTATCAAATTATAAAGGGACATTTACTAAATATCATATACTTTATTTAAATATAAAATTATTTAAATTTGAGTAATAATTTGTAATTTGTATACTTTAATAATTTGATATTTATATTACTTGCAAAGCAAAAATTTTCTGCAATATCCGACATCTCTCATTAAATTTATATCTCTTAAATTATATTTCTTTTTTCTTTTATTATTTCTTTTTTAAGACGTAGATAAAATATAATATCTGTGTAATATAATAAATATAATAAAATTAAAATTAAAAACTGTGAAATTTATTTGTGTTGTGAAATTTTATCCGTTTTTGTTTTTGCCGCTGTATTATTTTATAGCAGCTATTAATCGGTAATACCATAATAAGCGGTACATCGAGGATTGTTTAACCTATTATGGAAACCTGTATTTATGTCAGCAAGTTAGCAAGAAACAAGAAACAAATTTATACTGTCTCCCTTCATGGATTCTAGGCGAACGAGATTTCAAAAAAGGAACGAACAGACAGACATGAGAAAAAAGATACCGACATGTTATTTGCGCCAACAATTTTCTCTATACGGTCAATACACACGCGCGTGATACCGCAAGCGATAAAACGAAGGAAAAATGAGGACGGACGGTGGTAATATGCGTGAAGCTGGACTAAAATGGGGGCTTGATGAGAGAACTTCGCTTAGAAGTCGCGAGTACGGTCAACGAGGCGTACGGGTGACCCGAAGTAAATTTAAGTTTAAAGCTACGAAAGTTACAGCACTTGATGAGGACATAAAGGTAAGGTGAAGAGAGGTCGAAGAAAAGGATGCAGGAGAGGACTAAAGGTCGAGTTAGGCAGAAGTTAAGGGTGGATTTCATGCGAGTTCGACGATGGCAGACCACATTTTTCTAAGTTAATTATCGGAACGAGGGCGACATAAGGGTCGAGGAAGTTTGCCCCATCAACCGGCGACTCCCAAAACTTTCGAATCAGTCCTCCGGTTTATATGGAGGATCTCATCTTTGTGGTACGATCGCGAGTATTTCCCATCGCTTCTTCTCTCCATTAAATGCTTTCCTTTGAAACGGAGAAATGAGAGAAGTTTTCCCTTTGTCAAATTATACCCGAGCACCTCTTCTCTTAACACGACTACGACACTTTAGTTCTTTCTCTCTTTCCCTGTCTTTTCACACCATACAAAAACTTCACGTAAACGCGGTACAAATAGATTAAATATAAAAAAATAGAATATATACAAGTTTTTAGCTTATGTTATTAATATATTAAAGGATATTATGAATGATTTTTTCTTTTAAATATAAAGTTGCTAATATTATCGCCTTTGCAGTAAGTTGCATAAAAAATATAAATAAATATATCATTTTTCATATTCTTCCTACATCATGTTAATATATTGTTCTTCTTATAATTGTTTTTCGCAAAATGACAAAATCCGCAGTTTAATACATGAATTTTAATAAATGTAATTTTATATTTTCCCAATAGATATGCAATACTGCGACTGGATCGTACATACTGACAAAATTTGAAGATACGACCTGATCTCATCTCGATCCAATTCAGCGCAGAAAAGTCTCGACTATGATCCGTAGCTTTATAAACTTTTTACAAGGATTCCTCTCTCTCTCTCCTTCTCTCTTTTTCCCTCTCTCTCTCTCTCCTAGTGCATACATTCGATATATGTTTTATTATCGAAACATATAACATAGTGTGCGATTCATCTCGAAGTTGTAGTTTGAATCTCTTGGCAGAAAACATATCCGATAGACGTGACATCCTACAGATAAACTCGACGAGTGGGATTTTCACGAAGCAGATTTCAAGATTGCTTTGTATATTCGATAGCATGCGTCGTCTTGATAGGTTCATGTCTCTACTGGCGTGATGCTTTTCGAATGTATCCAAAGAAAAAGACGGATGTAACGTGGATGCGGCTATAATGGGCTCTCTTTGCTTGCTATTCGAAATTTTGTAGGTAAATACATGTAAATATCTAGACCAACGAACGAGACTCCTTTGGATCTTGTTATTCCCTCGTCCCTTTAAATACGCTTACAATGTTGCTCACCGAATTCCACCGAGATACGAACGATGCGCCGGCATATTCAATTATCTCGACCGTCGCTGTCTACTTTGCACAATTATTTACATAATTTAAGCGATCTCGAGTTGTAATTTTCCTCAGCCAGGCCATTGTCTATTTTACTATCGCGGAACGTTATTCGCGATCAATCCTTGCATACCGAACAATGATAGTTCATCGGCGCTGTTATATTTCGTAATAAATTTGATAATAAATTTCGCCAGCATTTATCGGACCATGGGAGCAACGTAGCTATTGACAAGCTCTTCTTTAGCTGCAGTTACCCTGGTGAATTATAATGAATATAAGCATAAATAAATAAAACAACGCAATCTTTTCGATTTTACATTCTGTATTTGTAGCCTTTTTCTATTTTTCCTCATGAAACTATAGACAACGAAGAAGGATCCGTAAAAGAAAGAAGACGACACGCTATGCGTCATTAAAATTCAAATATAATTTTGATTAAAATGATGAGTTTTACTTATCTGACGATCAGATTTGCAAGATTACGCGAAGAGAAAACCAATGAGCTTCATCGAACATGGAATTGCTCAGGGAATTCGTCGCGCGAATACTACGAGCAATGACGACTCCCGTATTTTTCTCATTTTCCGCACATCGCAAGAACATGCATCGACATCGAAGATGTCTATGCAGCGCAATCGACATGCATATCAAATGTGCTTCTTTATGAATATATTCGGTACTTCAGGCCTCGCATACTTCTTAAACTTCAGGAATGCAAATTTAATTTACAGAATTTAATTTAATTTGAAAATTTAATTTAATTGCAGATTTGTTATAATAATATATATTTAATATAGAAAATTATATTAAATAAATTAATATTCGCCAATAAATGTTTGCCAAAACAAACATTAAATTAACAATATAATTTATAGATGAATACAAATGCAAGGGATTGTAGCATCGCGCGTGTTATGGATCGATTGCGCGCAATATTAAAAGTTTGAATAAGTGGATAAAAAATTAAAAATTTTATTTTATATTTTATAAAATTTGAAATTTTATAAAAACACAAATCTCTTAAGATTATTATAACAATAAGCTTTTCTCTACAACGAGAATGAAAGGATGTTGAAAGAAAAGTCCAGAGATGGGAGTTTAGGTCGCTACCATCGAATTTTGACAGACTACCCGGTCGTATATTTCCACGCACTTTTGTAGCCAAGCGTAAAGTCCAATTTCGCTTGCTTGTCCCATGGGAATACACATCACTGATGTACTCGGTTACCGCAGTCGCATACCTTGAAAATCACTGTTGACTGATGCCCCTGGCATAAGAAAAAAATATCTTCGAACGAAGAAAATCAACTCAGTTCCTCGTTTCTGCCTCTTGACGGATTTTCTACGGAGTTTCGCCTTCGAATGCGACGAGTAAATCCTATCGAATTTCGTGAAATGCGAAAAATGACGGGCTTTCTACCAGACAAAGGGGTCGATCTATCGATTATTGTTACACAGCTGACGGTCGTGTCGGCCGATCTTCTGTCAAAATAATCTTCCCTGTGTTGAACTCCCAGATACTTCGTAAAGCATGTGATAGTGCTGATCGTGTACGTCTTCGTTTTCTTGTGTTTGATAAAGCTATCTTCTTCCTCGGATCGGAAGCACGATAACTGTCGTATGTTCCTATCGTGTTGCGTTTCACAGAAGGTGTATTTCTATCTGTCATCTCCACACAAGATGGATTAAATAAAAGTATTGTTTTGTGTTCTACAAATATGTATTTAAATATTATGTATTTACATATTAAAAATATTATCTAATATATATATATATATATATATATATATATATATATATGACATTAATATATGCAACTGTAATTTTGAGATGTGACGTTAATTACATCTAAATTACGAGAATACTACGAAATCCTTAACACGAACTGTCTAAATCATTCGCTGGAAATGTCAGGAATAGTATGTTAGATGTCTGTACTAAGTAGAACGCTTTGTCTGATATATAACAAGAGTTTACACAGAGAATACAGACATAACTTGCGTTGGTTCGTAGGAAAGCTTTCAAGCTTAAGCCGCGTATCAAGGTCTATTACATATTAATCAGAATATTGACGAGTTTAGCGACAATAGCGTTCCGCAAATACACATAAATTTGTCATACTAAACAATCATTGTTTCAGATTAAAGCCAGCAGAAATATTGCGTTAAAAAATAGATGGAATTTTACATTAAAATAATATAACTACGTGTGTGTGATATATAATATAAAAATAATAAATTGAATAAAAAATTTTATGGGGCTATAAAACGTTCCAGAAAAGTGCTTTAAAAAAGTGTTCTAGAAAATATTTCATTTCACATGGAATAAATTCATTGTTAAAAAAAAAAATGCATAGTAAGCGAGCTAAAATTCATTACTCGAACAAAATGAAACACTTTGCGCAGACAGCTTTCGATTACTCCCGACAATCTGGTTTGATTGAAAGCAATATGATTCGTAATTACAGGGCGTAAAATTTCGTTCCCAGGCAACTAAGAATATGATAGAATCTCTTTTTTTTTGCAGACCAAAAGAAACACGAGTTAAGTTTAATGCCGATCACGGACATTTCTCGGATTATCAGATATCGGAAACTCTTTAGGATTAGACTCGATCAAGAAGGCTGTTACCAAGTCGTCGGAGTGACTTAACTCGCAGACAAGGAGAAGTCGCCTGATGCGTTTTCGATCGTCTATCGACGCGCACGTGACGGCAATTCCATAATAATACGTCAAGCCGAGCTAATACCAAGGATATAGAACGACTTTTCGATTTTATGGTTGAGCTCCGTCGCGAAAACGATTACTTTTCCGGCCTAGATCTTCTGTCGTAACCGCTGAAGTCTCCCGTTTGTGTAGGCAAGCAGAAATGAATGGAAGCATCTTTTGAATTTCTACGAAAGCGATCGTGCAAGGTCATATTCCTATCTTTAATCTTCATTAATAGTCAATAATAATTTTCAAGCATCATTTTTGACGAATAATAAAAATGTTACTGTGTTCCTTAACAGCGAAATATTCTAATAAATATCGTCTTTGGAACTTTAAGCGGATTATCTGAGAGGGAAAAGAACGAGGCGAAGAGAGTCTCGCCGGTAAAATGCATCGTTCCGTTCTCGCGCAGAATAAGTACGAGAGTACAATGGTCGCTGGCAGGACCCTGATTCATGGCGACGAACTTTTTCAGCAAACAACACATCCGGGATGTAATAAACAATGGGGCCGAGGCACGTGGACTGAACAGCGCGCGCGCACACGGCTTGGGAATATTTTAGCGCTACATCGCCGCCCCGTAACTTTGCTTCGCGTATTATAGCGAAGCCAATGGTATGCGCTCCGTTCATACTTTGTATCGCCTGTTTACATCGCGATGCTGTAGCGAGAATTCTGGAGAAATGAAGCTGAAAATGTCGTGTAAACGGTGATTTATTATCGGCAAATCGCTAGATGAATGTTTATATACCGTGGCGTTCTGCGTCGCATTAACAATAAATCATGGCTGTAAAATAACGGGAATAACATAATTACATTGACGTTGCAACGGGATTCGCTCAATTTAGCGAAATTCCGCATTTTCTAGTGATAACGCTACGTCATATCAAACGATCGAGCCGAAAAATATATGCGAAATTAAATGTGAATGGAATTATATCCCCGAGTAAAACGAGCGGATTATAAATTTACCAGCGTGCGTTTTGATAATGATTACCGAGAAAATTCTATTTCAATGTGAATGTGCTGCTGTTTATATCATAAACTAAATGTTGAATATTTTGAAAAAATAAATAATATAGTGAAAGTTTTGCGATCATTTACATTTACATAATAAATATTCAAATATATGCACAAGTCGCATCAATATTCCTGAAGCTTTAAGATAATCGAATTCATAAAAACCCATTGAAAAAGTGAAAAAAAAAATTTAATTTCAATAACTGATTAAAATTAACTTTTTCAATATTTCCAAATTTTACTAACTTATAATGTTCATTATTCTATATAAGAATAATTCTTTACTATAAGAATATTTTAGCTATCTTCCATTAATTCATCTCGTTTTTTCATTATTCAACATTATATAAATTTAAATCGATTAATATATATAATTAATTATTTATTTGCGCAATAGTTGTACAAGTGACAGAAAACAAACAATTACTTGCTGATTAAAATTAGTAAAAGAAAGGATAGATTATATTATATAATGAGATAATATATACACATAATTAAATGCAATTACTAGCTGAATATACAGTAATTTATTATTATATCCTTATATCTCTTAAAGAAAGAAACAGATAAAGAGAAACATGTATTAGCGGCAAAGTTATTTTTTCACTACTTATACTATTTAGAATAGAATAGAAAGACTTTAAAATAGAAAGAGATTTTTTCTCAACAGAAATTTTCGAAATAATTATTTTACCTTTATAGGATGAATGATAATTTTATTAGATAGGTTAAAGGACATGTCTGATCTTGATAACTTTGTGTAAAATCATGCAATACTTATTTTGAAATTGTACGAGAAAATGTTCTTCACACATATGTTTAATATATGCGTAGTATAGAAGTATTATCTATGTAATATATTTCAAAATTATTTTACGTAATGCAAACTTTTGGTCGAAATATCAATGAATTAAATTAAGAAAACCGATTCTAAGTTAAGAGCTCGGCAGACCGCATTAACCACTTGCTTTTAGGAAGTTATAGAGTCGAGCTCGTAAATCGCGATCTGACGTTTCACATGTTAGAATAGATACGTCACGTCTTTGATAATAAAACGTAAATCTAACGGAATAGAAATCAATATTTACTCAAAGAGGGCTTGAAAATCGTATGGCGCTGTGCTCAGACGTAGCTGGACCCGCAAGCGAAACGTTCATTTTAAGCTAGTTCCGATTCGCACGGCTACCATCGGTACACACAGTAGTGCTTTCAACAGAAATTTGATTTTGTCCGAGCCTGCAGACCGCAATCTCATATAATCTCATTTAATGCTACGGCAAGGTGTTAGGTTCATTACTGACATTTCGTGAAATTTACAACTGCAGTAAATTGAAAGAAAGAACTAGAAATTCAAAATGAGTGAAATTGATTGTAGTACGATTATAAAAAGCACCTGTTTATCTAGAGGAGCAAAATATCTGAAGTAAAAATTCACCATTTTGTAACGTACGTTTAACAATTTAATCCTTATTCTTATCATGCGAATCCTATAAAATTATAAACGATACAGACAATTAAAAAGTTTTTCTTTCTTATAACAATATTTATGTATATATTTTTAACATTTTATTACATTTTATAATATTTTATTTCTATGGTCTCTCTAGATATTTTCTCTACAAATAGCAATTCAGTTTAACACAAAGTCGGTTTTAATTAAAACTATTTATCATAAATGTCGTTTAACATTTAAATATTAATTTCCATAAAATGTTGACATAAATTAACTTTTGTCATCTTGCGTGTGGAGAAAATTATTACTAGTCAGTTGTCTTTTTTGACGAGCAATAATTGAAATTAGTGATATTGAGATAGAAAATAAGAAACATAGCAAGAAAGAAAAAAATATAACAAAAATTCTGCGTTCTTCTGCCATTTTGCGGTAAAAGCTTATATACGAATACGGAACAAGAAGTGGCCAATAGATTTTTATTTGCATTCTAAACGGCGTACATATGTGCATGTGTACTTTTATGTATGTGAAAAGAGAAGCTGTACTTTTCTTGTGATGGAATTGTTTCTACAGATAAGGATGGACTTTCTCCTGTAAATTGCTCGCGGCGTTCACGTATATCTTTTTAAAGCAATTGTATTAAAAAAGATCAAATATATAAATATGTCACCGGGAATATAAATAAATAAATTTATCAATATTATTCTATTTTATAGAGGAAAGCGTATTTTTCTTTATATTATTTACACACATTAAACTTATTTTACATTGACAAATTTTCCCATACTTATAATTATTTTTTAATGTATGATAATTCATGAGAAAAGAAAATGTTTTCTTTATTAAATATAAAAAAATTGCATTGGCATATTAAAAAAAATATTTTTTATTAATAATCATAAAACTAAAATCGATAAATATTTAATATAAAGCTTATGTGAGGGATTTTTTAAAAACTTACGTGTATTTTGTGGCGTAAAAATTTAACAATCCCAAAAGATTGTCGTCTTACTTGTCGTATCGTGCTTGAACAGCGATTGTAAATTGTATTTTTCTATCAATTCAAAAATAGGAAATAATTTGTATGTATAATAATATATAGCAAGATATATATATATATATATATATATATATATAAGCAAGATATATATAATATATAGCAAGATATATATATATAAGAAAAAAGACTAACATGTAAAGGTGGTTGCAAGATAATAATCAAATAACAATATCAACACAGGCTTATTTTAAGGACCAACCAAATAAGCAAACAATAATAAGCAAGAAAAAATTATATATAACATACAAAGACATTGGTAATCGTTACTGATGTTAAAAGAAATTATAATTAAAAATTGAAAATTACAAAATGAAAAATAAAATAGAAAAGAGACGCAAACGTTTCGATCCGCTTTGGATCATTTTCAATGATAATAAATAAACGCTATAAATGTATACAAAAAAATTTGAAAATATCGAACCACAGCAAAGTATAAGCGCAAACAAGAGACTCTAAATCATAAAAGCAGATAAAAAACAATCTTTTAGAAGATGTTAACGCAAAAAAGTAGGGAATGCAATGGAAAACATAAGGAGCAACGAAACGCCCGCAAATGTTAACGGTAAAGGCGGACGCAGAAATACTCCAACGGAAACGCCACCACACAGTTGCGTAAATTGCTCGTCATGCCCGATCCTCCAAATTCCTCAGATATAGCACAAATAGGTGGAGAAACCGTGACAGAGCCGAAGAAAGCAAGCCAGAGAGAGAGAAAGAAGCAGGAGCAAAATTCAAGAAGCAAGAGAGAAAGGCTGGTGTTGACCAATTTTGGTTGTTGAGGACGCTCCACACCAGCCTTTCTCTCTTGCTTCTTGAATTTTGCTCCTGCTTCTTTCTCTCTCTCTGGCTTGCTTTCTTCGGCTCTGTCACGGTTTCTCCATCTATTTGTGCTATATCTGAGGAATTTGGAGAATCGGGCATGACGAGCAATTTACGCAACTGTGTGGTGGCGTTTCCGTTGGAGTATTTCTGCGTCCGCCTTTACGTTTAACATGTGCGGGCGTTTCGTTGCTCCTTATGCTTTCCATTCCCTACTTTTTTGCGTTAACATCTTCTAAAAGATTGTTTTTTATCTGCTTTTATGATTTAGAGTCTCTTGTTTGCGCTTATACCTTGCTGTCGTTCGATATTTTCAAATTTTTTTGTATACATTTATAGCGTTTATTTATTAGCATCGAAAATGATCCGAAGCGGATCGAAACGTTTGCGTCTCTTTTCTATTTTATTTTTCATTTTGTAATTTTCAATTTTTAATTATAATTTCTTTTAACATCAGTAACGATTACCAACGTCTTTGTATGTTATATATAATTTTTTCTTGCTTATTATTGTTTGCTTATTTGGTTGGTCCTTAAAATAAGCCTGTGTTGATATTGTTATTTGATTATATATATAAGCTTATATATATATATAAGCATATGTAGAGAGAAAGAAACAATAAATATAGTGAGATAATGATGTAATACCTGCGAATAATACAGTTGTCAGATATTTTTTCCGACACTCGCGATAAAACACTTTTATTTGTAGAACGATAACTTCATTTAAAATCGTAATTGGTGATTTTTATGCTTATCGTACCGAATTATGATATAATTTTAATTATAGTGATATTAATTAGCGATCAATTTCATTTTTTAATCACTCACAATGACGATTAAATACACAAAACACACAAATATCCCGAGGCGATCGCGCGCGACGCATAATTTACTTGTGACGTTAGAACTAGTCCAATTTCGAAGTTCCGACATCATAGCAGCCATGTTTGATTCGTCTAGAAGGAATCGCGGAATCGGTCCGCAATGGCTTCTTCGACTTGGCGTCAAATCAGTGATTTCATTATAAATCGTGCGCGGCTCATTTGTAAAACGTTTGCGATACAGTTTTAATATCGCGATTGAATGAAAAAAAAACGATACTTCTCCCTGTGCAATTAATATCGCGATCGTTATAATTACGGTATAAATTATGATACGAACTTTCGACAATCGTCTCGTGGCATCCGAGTTACTCTAGGTAAGCGAGAATAAATATTCAATAACCTCAAATTTCGCGCGCCAACTTGCGCACCCTATGCGAGGGGAAATTACACAGAAGGTACACGGTGTACTATCTTTTACGATTTAACATTTGCCATTGCCCGCGAAATATCGCTCCCGCGTAAGCGCGGTCAGTCCGAATATTAAAACGCATAAATTAAAATCTATGTTTCCGCGCTCGCTATTGCAATGGCAATCCAGTAATGAAGGCAGCTTTTAACGATCACGCGGAAAGCTTCGCAGATCTTATTGACCCCGCATTCTCCTTTGCAGATTCATGCTCGGGGAGCATCGGCGCATCGACCGAGGTATTAATTTTGAATTAACGAAGTCTACGTGGCAACCTTCTTGGCATTAGACGCCGCGGACCGAGGTTGCGGCCTGTACCACTACACCGGAAACTCTCACGCACTCGCGGCCCTCTCGTATATGAACCAAGTTTCTGCAAAGTGTCTTCCCCGGTAAGTTCGACCAGCTTGCGAGCTTGCGAGCAGCGATAATTGGATATTAACGCAGCGAGAAAGTCGGAGTAGCTGCTGCGCGTACATCAAAGCGATTTAAAATTAAGAAGAGACGTGCGTTATTACACACTCGATGCGCGCGTCTTTTTACTATGCTAATTTCGATTACCAAGATAATAACGGCGCGGTTGATCAATGTTGGAAACTGTACGCAATGTTACGGTCTCTTTTTAACGGAATAATTAATACACAGGATATATTAATACACAGTAAAAAATTGGCCATATGTTAAATTTCTTTTGTGTTATTATATCACGTTTTGATTAGTACTTTAATGTAAAATTAACATACAACATATATGTGATTATTTTTATAACGTTTTCATATGTTACATTTATGTCAACTTCATAATACTTTGTATATGTCTCTTAGAATATTATTTTGAGTATTTTTAACATAATCATTTTAAACAATCAACTTGTCTCAAAGTCAGTCTAACTATAAGAAAAGTTAAAGTAAATCTTTAAATAATCTTGAACTTTGACATATAAAATAATCAAGTTTTATTATTATATGTTAATTATTATATGTCCTCAACATTTCTTACGAGTTATTGTAATTATTTTTTCATGTAATTTGTAATTAATTTGTATGTTATTTTTACATTACACTTAAAATCACTATACCAAAAATAAATGTAACGTATTGTGTCAATTATTTAACATTTTTAATTTGTCAATAAGTAACATACGACAAATGAGTTATTTTAACTTAAAATTTAGAGTGGACTTTTTGGAACATGTGAAAAATGTTATGATTAACATTTTATTTTTTACTGTGTTACACGAGTCCTGTAGAAATCTCGATTCTCTGAAATATATCGCGAATGTCAATTTATAAATTCTTAATTTATTTTTACAAATTTTATTTTTAATAATATAATGCTCTTATTTATTATTGTAAAGAAAGACTTGCCACGATCGCGTTAAATCGTTATTTTCGAATTGTATTTGTGCTCTGATCTTGTTATTATAATGCCTCGTTTTTTGTTTTGACCTCGAATATTCGCGACAGTTGATCGTTCTTTGAATATAGCCGAACGTGTCGTGAGCTGATTGGGCCACGTATGAGCCCCAAAATATGGGGTAGGAATTGCGAACCGAAAAGAAGCAGTCATGGTCGAGATCTGCGAGGAATCATACCTCGTAATAGAATCCATAATAAAAGATTATTTTTTTCTATAATATCCCGCGTATCTCCTACATTATATATTATCGATATATATATATTTATTTCAAAATTTACTTGGCAATCTATTATTGAAGGTCATTTATATTAAATGCGCAATATACCATCTTGTTTCGAAAATGACAATTTATTTGAATCCAAGATTGCATAAATCGGAGCATACTCATTAAGAATCGAATAATGTTTAAATAAATAGATAATCAGCATGAAATTTTCATGCAATTATAATGATAATTATAACAAATTGGATAATCGTATGCAATCTATGCTTTAACTTTAGATTTAATTTATCTTTATTATGTGATATGTATGTGTTTGTATCTCTATTTCGTTTATTTCCAAATAGCTTTAATCAATAATGACATCACGTTTGAATAATTATTGACATAATATTAATATTATCCAAAGAGTGTAACATAATTGATGCGGATTGCATTCGACTTTATATTGACTGGAATAATAACACGCGCTGAATAATTAATAATAATAATTATTTCTACAACATCATTGTTTGTATCATTGTTTGTCAGTCTGATAACAATATTCTGCGTAAGAAACATACAATTGTCTATATTTATCGAATCGTTAGTATTACTCTTTGGAATAAACTCCTGCATTTATTGTCTGGGTTTTCAACCGTCTTCTGCTAATCGTTTTGCTAAATTGGAGCGAATGTGTGAGCATTTTCGGTAAAAGGAGTGGAATGCGGAACGGTAGACGGTTGTTGCAGAATAAATGAGAGAACGGGACGATAGAGAAAGCGCGGTGGTATATACAAAATGTTTGCAAGTTGTGGAACTAATTCGAGGAGATATTAATTGGCGTAAAGTAATTATAAGTGCTGGGAGCAGTTGCTCGGTAGTTTAAGTATAGCTTCGACAACGACGGTCTATGAGAAGTAACGGGGAAGAAGCAGTTTTCGAGGAGAAAATATACGTAAACTCCGTAATAGTACGTAATAGCGTAACATTATTTCCCAAGAAAATAAATTATTTTATCAAATCAACGAATATAAAGATCATTTTCTTTGAGCTTGTGACCGTAGCATTTTTTCTTGTAAAATATATTGTGAATAATATATAAACTTGGAAAAGAAATGTCACATGAAATATTAAAAATTGTATAACATGATTTTATCGGAAAATAAATTTTTAATCAAATTAAGAAGGAGCAAACTTATATTGTAATTATATTATATTATAATTTAGAAATATCTCTCTTCTTCTCTTCATAAAGTCTGTTTATATATTAAAGAAAAAAAAAGAATATGATAAAGAAATGTAAAAGAATATATAGCTGTCTTAAAGAATATATAGCTGTTTTAATTTCTTTTCAAGAGCATTGATTGCATAATTTTAATTTTAAAAGTGCAATTGCGAAATCGTTTGTAGGAATTATATTAAACGTATTACGTTATTGCATTTTGCACTTAAATTATTATCAGCTAAAGTCGCGAAGCGCATATATACACCAGGAAAATGCATTTAATAAACATTAGGTATCTGATGGCGAAACTCCTAAATACGCATAATACAATTTGCCTAGAATGCACGGTCGAACCTTTCCCGTCGTAATTGAAACACGGTACATCGACGGTGTCTCTCAAAGGCCGGCATTGGAAGTTAATAACAAACATAACAACCCTCAATGGTTCGCGAGCAGCAAACGGGGTACGAGCGCGAATGTATATGGTACTTTGAAAAAATTTCCCAGGAGAACGGGACACGTTAATATCCCTGTGAGAGCGCGAGGGTTGCACGCACGCGCGCAACGAATCTCTGTAACAAGCATTAATACAATAAATTCTCAAAGCTTGCAATTTACAACGTACAGAGTTTTGAACGGTAAATCAAATATCACCTCTGGAAAGAAAGAAATAGACAGATAACGCAATTTTTGCTTGTCGTAGTAGACCGCGTTTGCAACACGTTTCTGTAAAATTATTTTCTCTCTCTCTCTCTCTCTTCCTCTCATATATATATATACTAATATATTTCATTTCTTTAATTTTATTTCAGTTTTCAAGAATTTCTCTAACAGATTAACACCGCTACCTTTCTATATAAATGGATAATAGATTAATTCTATCGAGAATTTTTGAAAAGTATAAAAAATATCAAAGATTAAATAACTAAAATGCAGAGATATAGATTTACAAAATAATAACAATAATTCCATATCTGATAATTTGAAGCGAGTATTGACGTAGCAGGATTTTAATTTGCATTTTAGCTAAAGTATCTATAGGAATGTATTACGTATTAAAGATTTTGAGACATCAAGAAATAACATCTAATTAGATGTCGTTAAGAGAAAGACAAAATCTGCAAATCAAGGAGGAGTCACAGAGGAACACAAGTACGCGATGTATCCTCGGATATTCTGCGTATCATATTTCTTTTGCGCGGCGCTTTGTCGCGCGACAAGCCTCGTTGGAATTTATTATCCAGCTCTTTGAATTATTTGCATGCGTCCCGTAATCCCGCATGTGTCGTGTAATCCCTTAAGTCACTGGAGCCCGTTGTCCTAGCGCGATCGGACATAACGGCGGCAGGACGTCGGACTTCTCGCGCTTAGCGCACATACGACGCGACGCGCGCGAGCGATCGCACGGAATTTATATTCCAGCAGCTGCAGCGTGGCTTGTGCACGGAGGGAAGTGGGCTTTCGTCGCTCGAAATTTCATCACGGATGCACCTGTCGCACTCTTCGCGCCGATTCGACTCGGGACGAATTAAATGAAACGGTTTAGATTGTTTTTTTCGACGTTCAACGCGAAAGCGCATTAACGATTGAAAATATATAAAAAAAAACTGCATTTACACATGTCTTGAATTTGCTTTTTTAAAATATGCGATTATAATAAAATTTGTAAGACGTTCAATAGAATAGATGGTTTTTTTTTTCTCAACAATACGTGTTTTATTGAAATAATTTTTTTCAATTGAGAAAATTGGGTTAGATTGAATTTTTAACATCTATGGTGGAGGTTTTGGGATTTGCTCTTTTATATAGAGCTGAAAACAAATTGCTAATAAGCAAAAATGATAGTAAATTATAAGCGAGGCGATGATATTTTCGTCATGTAAAAAGAAAATATTGCTTTTAGGAAATATAATTGTCCGCAACATCCTACGGACTTCTCATTCAATAATTTTTTCAATCTTGTGTATTCGCGAATTTGTATGCAACTCGCACTTTCGTTTTCTGATATTTCGTCGCAAATCTGACGTACATATTTCGCTGCTAACAAATTAAATGAAACGGATCAGTTAATTTTCCAATATTCAGCACGGAAACGACCTATTACAGATAGAAAATATAAAGCGAATGTAGTCCCCATCAATCTGCGTTTTCTGTTTTACTGCGCGAATTCCATTGTATTATACATTTCTCTCTTGTTAGGGGGTGTGACACGAATCCCAAATGTGTAAGTATCATGCATGTGTTATTGTTGCAATGCACGCGCATAATGGCAGACCACTTGAACACGTTATTGATTTCCTCCTATATAACATAATTTACCGTTTCATAATATGTTGTATAATTTCAAAATTTTATTAAGATTTTAGAGAACTTTTAAAACACGAATTTACAATTAATGACCATATATAAAAACATAAAATACAATCGAAAATATATCGAGAAATCTTAATTATATAGTTGATATTATATACTATATACTAGAAATTTATTAAATATAAATTGAAAAATATCCATTTTGACAAATAATTGCAACTTTTATACACTTACGAGTCAAGTATTGCGGGTGTTCATTAATCTTAAGTGATTAAATTAAATAATATTATATCGCAATATGCATATTATATGGAGCAAGAGCAAACACTTTGTGATAATTAATTCTATGTGTGTTTGTCACAATGTATTGCAAAATAAATCTATATAGACTGTTCTTCTAACTTCAAATTAATTATTAATAATTAATTGTTATATTACACATTTTTGTTACTTTAATTACTCTATAATTTGTATTATATTAATATTATACGCGTTCTCAATTCAAAAGTGATTAGCAAATTTTACTGAAAAAATTAAAACGCAAAGGAAAAGTGAAAAGAATTAAATATTTATAGGATACATACATAAATTTCCAAACAGTTTTGAAGAAATATTTAAAGGGGAAAATCATTTTTACATAAATATCATAATAATGCAAGTTATTTTACAGTTTTTATTCTCTATTTGTACTTCACATAAATATATCGCACGAAATGTGTCTCGATGAATAACGATCGTCGCGGTTTTATTCATTTGTGAATGAATTATTTTATTTATTAGAAATCAAAATTTTTGACAATCTTTACAATTAACAATTCCCAAAAGTTGTGGTCGATTCATTTAGCATTTTGCGAGATATATTAATTTAAAGTTGGAAAATTATAACGATAAATGTATTGGAAAAATCATAAATTACTATTTTATTATATATTTATTAATATTAGGCGATAATTATTTCTTTAAATATCGGATTCAATTACATTTTATGTCACGTTTCGTCCTATTTTATTTAAGCACAATGTGCTCGTTCTTTTTCGGATTGCAAGCATGATGTAATACAAGAAGCAAAATCGAGTGAAATAAAGCAAATCCATAATATCAATCTTAATAATATCAATCTTTGATTTAGTGTCTTAAATCGCAAATAAGCAATTTGTAATTAAAAAAATAATTACTTCGCATTTATTTATTTTATATCGCATTAAATATTTTGTAGCGAATTATAAGTATCACAGAGTATGTGTTTGTTTTTGCGGCGTATAGAGCGTTGCCTCGACAGAGTCACCTTGTCATTTGTTCAGTGAGACTCGAGCAAGTAGGTAGTACTGAGAGTCGCTCCATATGTATTGTATTATTTCTCATAATCGCAATAACTAAAATTATATCGCGATATTATTTTCTAACAATTAAAATTAATCAGATCGCACGATTAATTAACTACATTGTAGTTGACGATTCTTTTCAGCGCAACTCATACATTTCGAAAAAAAATCGAAACAAAAATAATATTAAATATAAGAAATTATAATTTCACTTTTATTACAGTTATATAATTATTTCCTTAACAATGCTTGTATTTTAATTCATTTTGCATCAATGAGCATTTGTATATCATTGTGATTAGTTTCATTTCATGAAATTCAGTGAAAACCATGCGAACAATCGGCAAGTTATATTTCTGTTGGAGTATTTTTCTTTAAATTCATATATTGTTTTCATATTTTTACTATAATGATACGCAAAATACTAATCAATCTAAAACGTGGACGTTAATAATAAATAATTATTTATCAACTATTTTATTTATCAAATATAACATCGAAAAACCGAATGATTCAAAGTCACGAAAGACAGTAGTATATCTTTGTTAATAATTAATTTATAATTTTTCAGAAACAAAGTATTTCACATTCATTTATTTTATATCGCGTTAAATATTTCGTAAAGCTAAGGAATTATTACAATATATTCGATGTATGCGACATACGCGCTGTTGTTTACATTCCGTGGCCTTGCCGTCATTCGCTCGGCGAGACTCGAATAGGTAGCATTGAGAATCGCTCCAGTCGTCGTGTTATTATTAATACAGTCGCAATAAGAGTATTACGATATCGCGATAATATTTTCTAACAATTAGAGTTCATTACATCTACGATTAATTAACTATTGAATTAATTAGTAAATATTAAATATTGACGATTCGTACCGAGGTGATCAAAGTTAACTATCAAAGCAGATATTTCACACAATTTATACATTTCGAGAAAGAAAAACATAAGGATAGGAATTAAAAATTATCGTTATTGTTCCAGAAATATAATTATTATTTTAATGTTTGCATTCTAATACATCTCGTATCACGGATACATTATTGTAATTTATTGTATCCTACGAAATTCAGTCAATGGAAATCTATCGTGCGAACAATAAATTCGATAAATTATATTTCTAATTGCAATTCGCGAATATTGTTTTTTTTTAAATTTAACTAATATACATATTTTTATTAATATTTATATTATAATATAAAATAATAAAGTCCTAAAATGAGAATTTTAATAATTATTACTATTTATTCTCAACAGATCAACAGTGTCACAGTGGCAAATAACATGTGAATCGCGAGTCGTACATAATTAATGTCGGGAGTGCCGTACAAAGTATCGCGCGACTATTATATTGTGATTAGTTCGATTATTAAAACCGTATTTTCGCGAGTGTAAGTGGAAAGAACAATAATGGACAAGGAAGGAGGATGAGATGCAGAAAAGCAGCGAGCAATGACAGAGCAACTATGAGGTGAGCACACACACACATTTTATAAATTTAATTGATTACTTATTACTTCTATTAAAAAATCCAATTTATTACTTATTTATTAATTCTATTAAAAATTCAATTTTTTATTTAAACAATCTAAATAATTTTAGTAAATTTTCTAAATATTAAAGTATTAAAAATTTTTTATACGTTTCTTTATATATAAAAATATTAATATAATACAAATATATTTTAAAAGGATTTTAAAATATAAAATTTAAAATATATACGTTATTTTTTAGATTTAAAAAAATTGGATTTTTTTATTTATCATATTCTATAGATAGAAGTTTAAAGAAAATTTTTTAGAAATTCTTCTTAAATATGGTACTTGTTTAAAGGACACGAATAAAACATTTACAACGAATAACGATAATCTCAAATATGCCTAAATGCTTAATAAACATTTCTGATCGCCCTTTTGTATTTAATGCAAAAATATTTATTGAAGAATTTTATTTTTCATTCAAAAATTAAAAAAAAGGAGAATTTTATTTTTCATCCAAAAAACGAGAATTTAATTAGACGCGTATTTATTTATATATATTTTTCATATATTATTCCTTTTACTTTTAATTATATACGTAATTTTCTGCAGTCTTTTTAAAACAAATTTTAAAGTTTTACTTTTCAAGAGCTTCAAATTTTAACGAGATTTCAAATTTAGTTTTTAATTTTTGCCAATAGTTTAGATTTTTGAAATGTTTGGCATTGAAAAGAAGCTTCTTAGAAAATATAACTGCATAAACGAACACTTCGACAACGTGCCATTATATATGTTACCAAACCCGGATGTCACGACTTATTGTTAGTACCACAACAATAACGTCAGCGACAAACTCGGTACGATTGGTCCCGATGGTAAAAGTCGGCCAGCTTTGCACTACGCAAACTTTATACTTAGAAGTACTGGGCAGCTCTCAGGTAGGATTTGCTGGGTCCTTTTGTGGCCTTCTCTCGCTCTCTCTCCTTTTCTCTCTCTTTCTGCGCAGCGTTCTTTTATTATGTAAATCTATGTCGTCGGTGGAGCACGGAACGTTCGCGGACATATAAAGGGTTTTAATATTAAGCGCCAGCGCGCGAGAGAGCGCGGACCAGCAATGGGCCCGGGCGCTCTCCCTCGCGAATCCTTCGTCGTATCCTTCCTGGAGGAGACGACGGCGGATGAGAAGGATGGGGAACGCCGGGTGGTCCATGGTACGAGATACTGCGGGAGCTCGTTGGTATGCCACCCTTCCCCTTCCCCAGCATCTTCCTCCGTGCCGAACATGACGAGACTTCGTAGTAGAACGCTCGACGATACAGGATTCATACCGATCGCTTTCGCTCGACTCCTTTGCGACGAGAGACGCGAGTTTTTTTTCTCTTTTACCTTCACGACTATCCCCTCGCGACCTTTCTCTTCTCTCTCTCTCTCTCTCTTTATTTCTCGTTCTTCTTTTACGTTTGCGCCATGCATTCGCGCGTGTGTTCCTTATTCGTGAGATGCAATATACAGTTACATCCCGAGAAGAGATGCACATGTAAATTATGCTCGTCACGCAAAGAAATATTGGCTATTAATTTTCTTATTTCGACAGAATGTATAAAACATTATCTTGAAACCATATATGTGAGATGTATCAGCAGTAATCATTACATTTCTTAATTCTCTCAGACTTTAGAAACTCAGACTTTAGAAACGCGTTAATTTTACAGTAAACGTTTGCCGTTATTTTTTAAACCTTCGGTTAATCTATAAAAATCTCCTTTTAATTTAGAAATCTTCAGTTTTGAATTTAACATTTAATCACGCTCTAGAAATCTCATATCGCATGTACTTTAAGCAACCTGACGATTTTCTCTGCTAGAATTTTTAAAGAAAAAATTCAAATTCTTTTTTATTAATAACAGTTATTCTTTCAATCGTATGTAATAACCATAAATTTTAATAATTTGTAATACTGCACTTTCTATTTTTGGCAATTTTTATCGTCAATAAAACTATCATAGCTTTTATGGTATTTAATCCTAATTTATCGTTGTACCAAAAATATTTCTGACAAAAGTTGCCTCCAGAAAACGTTTCTGCGAAACGTTTTTCCATTATGGTAATGATCCTCTTTATATTATGTCCATCGTGAAGAGATACAAAGCTTGCGAAAATCGTCAGAGAAGCATTTTTATCCAAGATAACATTCACTCGACTTTCTCTCAAGAGAGCGTATTGAGAGTAGCAGTGATTTTTTTCAGCCACAGAGCTAACTCTCTCCGGCTCTCGATATTTCGCAAGTCGATATACGTTTCGCACGGAAAAGAGCTCATAAATTCCCTCGGTTAATCCCCACAACTCTTGATGTGTTTGTCGGGCTTGCAGCTCGACACCGGGCATCGCTCATCCGCCGTTCTCGTACGCTAGTGCAACTTGGTTATTGTTGTCCATAGGAAGCGCGAACACAGGAGCGTTAGAATCCGCGTTTCTCTTGCGCATGCATCGAAAAATATACGCGATCGAGGATACTGCGATCACAAATCATGGAACATTCCCATGCTAATGCGCGATGGAATTGGCGACCGGCCAGGTTGGTCAAACGTCGATCGTTGCTGCCGCTTTCCCCGTTGTCTTCTTATCCGCATATATTCTCTTCGTCTTCTCTTCTCCGCGTGATTTCGCGCCTTATCAATCGCGAAAGCCGAAGTCAACATTTGCTTTTTTACTCGCGAAAGTAATTTTTTTTAGTAAGATTTAATTTTTAGAAATCTTTCGCATTATCCCCCACGTGGTTTTTGACAAAGGTTCCGTTTTGCATATTTAATCGTGGACCTAATGCTGTTCTTTCTTTACGAAGCCTTCGGAAAAAGCTTTGCGACGTTTTCGCAGAGCATTCTTTAATTTTTTTGATGAATGTAGCTATAATCAAATTGCAACATTTTCAATAAACAACGTAAAAAATATATCTAAAGGATTAAGGCATATATATCGCGATATTATCATGAATACGTTTCACACACTCGATAATATTTCGCTTGACGATGTGCCACCGAGTCGAATTTATCGAGTCTGTTTCGATCATCCGCGATACCACAGAAAAGATGCTGAGTCGATAAGCAATTTAACGAAAGCCATAGAAAAGTTGGACTTGACTTAGTAGTTGAAAGCGCACACGCGCCTTTGAGAGGGAAGACGCGGGGAAACGCGGGATAAGAGAGAGCTTCAGCCTCGTATGGACCAAATTGATTAGGAGCTTCGACATTTACGGTCGTCTTATACGGTCCGATCGCGAGACGTATAAGAAGTTTGAACGACTTGATCTTCGGCAAAGATGAAACGCCAACGGGATACAACGAGTATCGCGACAAAACGCGTAGGAGGGGCTCTATTTCGCTTTAGCATCGTCGCTCGATCACCGTTTCCCCGCTATAAGCATATTTCCCTCGAGTTTCGAGATATCGCTGAACTTCTTACCCTGCGGATTCAAAGGGATTGAGCAGTAATGCAAACGGCCCACCAGCGGCAGTTCCCTCGGAATTGTTTGCCGGCTACGTAGTTGCGGCTTATGTTTGCCTTTAGCCCGTGAAACTTTTTCATGAGTGTTTTCCCTTCTTTTTCATGTCGGGCAAATAACGGCCGAGAGATGCATCGCATCGTTTCTCTGCTTAACCCTCTCTCTGATGGGGAATTTCGAGTGTAGAGGGGTCACGTCCCACGAACGTCATTAAACTGTTTATTGACTCTTGTGGAGTAAACGCATCTTTCTTACTTATTAAGAGTTTCAAGCGAGAAAGACAAGACGAACAAAAAATTATGATGTTTTATGCATGCATACACGTTTAAGATATCTTTCTAAAAATATTCCCCAGTTATATAAAAGTTTATTTTTAAAACTGTCACATTTTTGTCTAAAATTGACTAAATGCTGTTCATACGTCGAGATGAAAATAAAGCGGTCAAAATAATGGTATCAAAAAGCGGGTGTGTTTAAATCGAAATATATATTTATGGCTACAATATATATAAATATATATATATATATACGTGTGAAAAAGAAGAATCAATTGCCTTTTTCATCATAAAGATATTATTGTTCGATCTATATTGGCAATATTATGTGCTGCACTATACATGTTATAAATGCACGCGCGATCGATGTTTCGTGCTGTGCAAATATTTGATCACCAAACGATATGGTTTCCGTCGAAAATATTTCGAGCACATCGTCAGGTACGTTTATTGCGTGATTCTTAATCGGTGACGTTATCACAACTCACGATATATTCAAAACGTATTCGATTTTTTCATTTCTCGCGCAATCCGTACATATATGCTAATGATACTTTCATAAACAATAGCTTTCGATTTGAATATTTTTTACACGAACGAGTATTCAGCGAAACGTTTTGCAAATTGCGTAAGCGAAATCTTCATATTCGCAGTTTTATATTCCCTATATATGAATAGCAATAATAGTAGAGTATTATCAGAATTGCGATTTTTATACAATCGATTATTTTACAAGTTTCACATTGCTTCTACGACGTTAATCTTCAAAATTATTGATACAATTTTTGATTAAAGTCTCTGATTAAAATAATAATTTTTTATTACACTCTTTTTATTACACTCTTTTATAATAATTTGTATATCAATAATATTGATACATGTTTGCGAGAAAATAGCGTAATTTCGAGTGCGCTCATTGTTTCTAATTTTCGAGAGACATACGTTGTTTATTTAATTAGGGATACTCACATGGGGTGCGTGCATCACGCTATGCCAATTTGATCATATCCCCGTAGCCGTGGGCCATTCGAAGGTACCGTAATGATTGTGGGATTAATTTATGACATTGTTACATGATACCAGGATTATTAGCGCGAACTCGATAAAATGAGTCCTAGTAGGATCAATTTCGTACTATTGAATGCCTCCTGTGATGAATATTTTGAATCTATCCAATTGAATTAATTATGATTACGAAAGAACGTGCGAGAAAAGAAGAAATTGATAGGTCGCTTAGTTAATTAAATAGCCGACATTGGCGTTTAACCAAATATTTATAGTATCGGGAAAAAGAGAGAGAAAGAGAGAGGTTTTAGAAAAGCTTTGATGGTGATTGAACGTGAGAGCGCAGAAGGAACATTTAATTGCAGTAACGTCGAGTTTTAGAATTATTGCACCTGACGTTTAAAATAACGTTGGGAGTTACAATGCGGTTTCGTACGCGAATCATAATTCGTAACAAAATAACATGTTGCTTTGTAAAATTTATCCTATTTAGTTTAATAACACATATGCGGCATGTAAATTTCATCTGTTTAGCATAATATGACATACGTCATGTTTCATATTTGCGATAGAACTACCCTATCATGCGGCGAGATGTAAACGCATTACATTTAATCAGGTGCAATCTTACGTTTAATCAATAACAGTCTTAGTGTACAATTTTAAATAGAATATATTCATAAGTATAATTTTATAGAGAATATATTCTCGATTAAATATGTATTTGCAAATAGATATATCGTTCTCGATCCGGCATATTTTATCAAGATGGGAAATCCGCTCTTAAAATATTTCAATGCCCCTCGGAGGGTACGTAAGCCGGGGACTGATTTGCATACTTTTCTTGTGCCCCGGATTTTAAAACAATTTTGTATGTTCTTTTGCAATTCCCCAACAATGGTCCGTAAAGCGTCCTTGTCGTTTAAACTTTTTACTACCGACATTTGGATAATACATCGATACGCAATGTTTCCGAAGAGGAAAAATCCGCGCTCCTTTTTTATAGCTTTATCTTAAAATATTTAAATACACATACACATACACATTGAAACTTTTATTGGCAAGCTTATTTGATAATAGCATAAGTTCGATACAGAAATGATTTATCTGTCAATAATTTGCATAATACTTATACCTCAATTCAGATTTGTAACGATTAAAGTAAATCTCTTTTGTTTCGAGTATATTTTTCTACGCGATCTTAACATATAATAAGTCTTTTATCAATCCGTGATGGAAACTTCTTTTTATGATTTCAAGAATCATTTCCAAGTATTTGTTTCGCAAAAGTCCATCTTGACGATCTTAGCATAAACTCATGAATGGAGAAACGCGGAAAATGGAAGAATTTTATTTCCTTCAATACCAGACGGGCAGGATAACTCGTTACCTGCACCCGGCAGCACTATTACCTTGCTAAAGTTACTAGCTACTTGGACGGGGCTTAATCAAGCTGACAAGGAAAAGTAACTTGTAGAAAGAAAGGTCAAGATATGCAAATTAAGAAAGATATATGCGCATAACAAAGATGCGTAACGTGTTCGTAAGAAATTTGTATGAAATGTGCTCAAAATTTGTTACATGTATATATGTACATGTGTATATGTAAAGAATCGTAATATATATTGTACTTCAATTTTGCAATACATATATATATATATATATATACACATATATGTATTGCAAAATTGAAGTACAATATATATTACGATTCTTTTAAAATAATATTAAAAAACGAGATATGTATTGATTATTCACTTTAATCTTGAAAATGATAAAACATCTACATACATTCTTCTTTTTCTACTTTACATAGTATAAATTAATTAGAATAAAAAATTTCTTGAAAAACATTTTCCGTATTTTATTGTTTACAATATACAATAATATAAATTTATTAATAGAGATACTAATAAATTTATTAATTCCCTTGAATGTAAAGATTTTTGGAGAAATTTACAAATTTTCACTTTATTATTTTGTATTGAAATAAATAATGTTCTAATTTTAATACTAAATAAGTGAAATATGATAAACTGACAAAATTAACATTTCGTAAATTTATTACAGGAAATATAACATGATACGAAACTCTCTCTGCTTGGTACTGATCTTAGTTCTCTCTAATCAACACATATCTCTGATTTACTTGTATAAAATTTTACTTTGTATAATTATGCATAATGAAATGATATCACGTTATCAGAATATTTTAAATCTTTAATTCACAAATATTTTCTTTTTATTATCAGTGCTATAATACGCATACATGATAAATATAATACTTTATGTGATTTTGTTTTGTAGTAGTGACAATTACATAAATTTAATTGTGTGTATAAGCAAATTTAAAGTAAATTCTTTGCACGACAATTATTTTTTGCAGCGATTTATCAAATTAATTAATTTCTCGTTATTGGCCAAGTTGATTATCCAATCGTTCACCAATATAATGCGCTTTTTCTTTTTGGTGAAGAAATCACCGAAGCGAAATACATCGGAAAAGCATACGCTTGATTGTAACCGGAATCAAGTTTAGACAATTAAATGCAATAAATGAATTAATGAGAGATGAATGAAAAAAAGTATCGTGGCTTTTTATAAATTCTTGTGCCATTTATGCCGATGTGCTATCAAGTGATTATGTGGAACAATTGCTTAATTGCTCATCAATTGTTTCATAATTGACGGCTCGACAAATTGGCTCTCACGGTACGAACAATCGGTGATAAATTAGACGACGTAGCTTCGACCGACGTTTCGAAATTGCAATATTACGATGAATACATTCATCTAATTCACATATATAGGATATATCATTTACATTGAACATTAATATTAATGTAGCCTCTCTTTGTTTTATTTTTCACTTTAAAAAGATAAGCAAATATATTTCATTAATTTGCTCAAATTTTTTCATCCTTTTTTTTTCTCTCATTATTATAGAAAAAAGAGATATTAAATTTATGCAAAGCTACGTGCTTTTGATACATGTTTCAAAGAATGACAATATGGCATAATTTGTTCATTTATAACGTCATCTGATGTACTTTTTCACCTTGCGTTCTTTACCTGTTATTTCATTAAAAGAGTACATTTGAGTGCATAAAAATATATATAATAATTATGTTACTAGTACTGTGTTCATATTCTTCTAATTGCTTTTTCTAACCCCGACCTCATTATGAGTCAAATAAAATATAAGAGAGAGAGAGAGAGAGAGAGAGAGAGAAATGGCAGCACATTTATTGTGTAAAGCATTTGTTATTATATTCCACAGTGATACACATGGGTATACATTCGCTTTATTAGAAAAGTAAAAGCGGATTCATCATTTTATACCAATGCTACAGTATCTGCAAGCCGCGATCAATTTAAATATGTTTTTCGCTTCTTATTTGAACAGCGTATTAAGAAATATAGACAAAAAGAGAACAATTTCTTGATTGCTTTCTCTACAATTTATATTTGCTAAAAATGAAACATAATAAAGGAAATTGGCACACACATAATATCATCATAGATAGTATAATATATATTTGTTCATTATATCATATCAATTCTCCTTGATATTAACTCTTTCAAATAAAAATCGAAAATCATCCTTACTCAATCAGCTCATCAATTTTTGTCCTTCGTTGTAAGACCTTTGTTAACATCCTAACATTTCATACTTTGCTTAACTATATTAAATTAATTATTCTCGTCGCGAGGCATCCAAGTATATCAAGCATATCTGAATAGTATATCACCGACCGCGAATTAACAATCTCGATAATTATCTAGATCAACGATAACTTGCGTGATGAAAAATGAAAGAAAATGACATTTCGAGAAGAGAATCTTAATATTTTGCGAATTAAAGAGGAAAAAGAAATTATCCAAATGCGCTGTTTCTTTCAGCGGTGGACGTTAACAAATGAAAGAATTGTAGATTCAAAGTTTCCTCCGCGGTAAGAATTTTCCGAGGGTGACATGCATCGGGAGGGAGAAGGATCGAAAAAGGTTGAGCTTCGCGGGAGAAAGAGCGGCCGTAAAATCGAGTCCTGTGGGAGATGAGAAGACGAATGGAAGCGGGCCGGTAAGAAATCGTGTAAGAAACGCGACCTTCCCTTCATTTTCTCGCTCCATGACGCGAGAACTCGGCAACCCTTCGATCGTTGTCTATTCGGGCGACATTGCAACGTCTACATCTTGCGAGAACAATCGGAATCGAGGAGCGGGAGATTGACAGGCTTTAAATGTCAACTACGGTATTTGGAAAAGAAAATCTTTTTTTTTGCGTTACAGTACGCTGGTTCTCTCGCTCGCAAATGACTCGCAATGAATCTGCATTGATAAACGCGAATAATAGAAATGTTTTTCTTCGGCAGTGATTTTATTAAGTGTGGGAAAAAACGTGAAAAATGAATTTTGATGAGATTCAAATATTATTGTTTGTTTGTGCAATAATAACATTAATACGAATGACTGATCAAACACAAAAACACGCAATAATATATTTATATATTACAATATATATAATATTACATTATATAATTTTTATATATTATAAATTATATAATTATATATAATTTTCCAAAGTATGCCTATATAAATGAAGATTTAATTTTATTTTATAATTTTAAATACTATAATTTTTTATAATTATTATAGGTTACACGGGTTTACGGGTAAATAGAAATCGATCACCAACATATCAAGCTAAAATACATCCATTTTTACAAAATGCGATATGCGTCTACGATAAATTACGTGACTATAGCCATGCAATTGATTTATTGCTCGACCTCAATTACTTGTATCGATATGGTATTTTCTCGCAATCTTCAATGTACAATGTATGTTATGCTTTTTCAAACCAATCACACGTTTTTCATATAAAATATCATTCAATCGCGCTCTTATTCATGTTTTTATCAAACAAATTCCATTTTTCATAAGCTGTACATTGACATAACATGCATTCTGCGTATCGAAGTAGTCAGCTCTGTTTGACATAATCAGGACATGTTTTTAATCAAGAAAATATTGCTGTATTTTTTAATACATCGCAGGAAGCTAAGAATGTCGATCGCGACTTGCATCCCACCGTTGAAGATTGCTATCCGAAGTGGAAAATTAAAAGTCACGCGCAACACTGCATTTTTTGGCGCGCAACTAGTTGTATATTTCACTTTGATCTGTTCAGCGAGCGGTTCTTGTTCTTTTTTTGCTATTTCTCTAGCGAGCACTCGGTTCCGTTTCGCCGATCCATCCACGGAATCGGAATGTATTGTTTCTCGGAAAACACATACAATGTGTGTTTTTCTCTCTCTTCTAGCGAGCTATCCGTTCGACCGGCAAATTAAAACCTGCGTACTGAGAATTTTGCGGGTTTTAATGCGAATCATTTATCAGCCACGCCGTGTCTTTTGCCCCGCGAGAATTTCCGAATTCGCCGCAACAAGCATCGGCTAGAACGTTTGTATTCGTTGGGATATACCACGTCGTTAGTCAGATCGCATCCCACAGTAATCCGACTGTTCCTGCGGTGGCGTAAAGAATTAAAAGCGCTTTACAACGTGTCGCGGACCATTAAGCCCGTACCGTTTAATTTAGTATTCGCGCGCAGACATTGCGCGAAGCGAATAAAAGCGGCGAACGATCCTCGAAGAATCGCGATGAGTTTTATCGCGGGATTATTTTTAGCGGGAGTATGCTAACAGCGGGAACAAATAGCGCGGCCACAGCAACAAGTGCACAATAAGGTAATCGACTGTAGTAAGTAGAAATTACGGTCCATTACGCGCCTGCATCTCAAACGTTGCAAGAATTTTTAAGTTCGCTTCGTGTACGCCAGGCGATGTATAGCGTGTTTAGACCAAGCGCAACTGTAGCTCGCGAGCAATTTCTGCGAGGTTATCGAGCGTACAAGAGATATTTGTGCATTAATGTAAACAATGCATCAATGATGCGTCCATTTATTCGTCGCGACTCTCAATCTTGCGAGTATTGATACGACACAAAGTATACCAACGTTGCGCTTCCGCGCTTTGAGATATTTTCAACATTCGGAGATTTGTTGTAAAAAAAAGAATAAAGAAAATTTTAAATAAATAATATATGAAAAGAGGATTATGCAAGCTGCAAAAATTAGTTTGATGAAAAATATGTTCCGGATTTATAAATTTGCCTGGAATTTCGAAGAGAATAAAGCGCTATGCACATTTTAAATTATTCCTCGTAATACAGATATATCGTTTTTCAATATTAAATTATTACATTAAAAATTAACTGCTTTTCTCTGACACAAAAATGCTGAAAATTGCTCCCTCGTATTGCAATTGATAGAAAACAGTTTGAATTATGATTTTAATTTTTTTCAAATCTTTGTTCTCTTTATATCTGTGTAAAATCATTTTATTTAAAAACCACTGACTTTTTTTCAACTCGCGGAATTGAAACTGGCGCGTACTTAAATTTTTATTTTTACAAAATTTTTAATATTGTGAATCCCTCTAGGTATCTTTTTTTCGTTCATTTTTGCAATCATCTGTCTAAGTGCTGCTAAAATCGATAGAATTTTTATAACGCCTTAAAAATTTACGAATATGTAAGTACTACATCTGTATAATCGTCGCAGAAAGCAATCTGCGTCGTTCTTTGATTTTAAAAGTCCGTATCGGGTCCTGCGAAAAACGGCGTCGTTAACGGTGCCGTTCTTGAAAGGACCCGACTACAATGGTCCACGTAACGAAGTACTTTCTTTTCTAAACAACTCTTTTATAACGAATCAAGTGGCGCGAGTTCTGCGCGGGCTGCTTTTATCGTTGCACTAACCTCGTGAGATAAAGGCGCCATCCTTGAAGAGGCGTAAAAAGAAACGGACGTTCCGTGAACTTAATGAGATGGCTCGAGGCTCGATGGTTCCCCTTTCATCGCGGTTGAGACTAAAATTGTACGAATGGTGCGTGACTTCTTTCTCTGCTCCATAGAATAGGCAAATGTCCATTATGGCTGTTATATATTCATCTAAAGCGGATTCTTATCGAACATTTAGATTTTCATGTCCCTTTGCAAAAATCCTTGCAATAATAAATCAAAATTGAATTAATTAAATGCAAAATTTTAAAAAAGTAATAAAGTTAAATAAAAAAGTAACGAATGAAACAGTTTGAATAAGTACTCGAAACAATTAGGTCAACATCTGTTTCTCTATCTAAATATAAGAAGCAACTATATTTTCTTGAAAACTGTTTAAAATGTTACGTTTTAAAATGGCACGTGTTCGATTACATTTATCTTTCTAAAAATATGAAAAATAAAGATACTGCATTAATGTGAATACGATCACAACATGTTCCAATTGTTATAGAAAGCAAACATGCCAGATATGATTGATTCTTCCGGTCAAACTTTTGCATCGGTAGATCAATTTTGCTTTTTCTACTATACATGCTCTATCTAGACTGTTTGCATCAATCAAAAAATTATTATTCACTGAACGTTAAAATATATATTTGTCGACAAAAATGAATATTTGCAACCGAAAATGTGTGTGTATTGTGTGTGTTTATAAATTTCAAAATATAAAATTATATGCACCGAATCAAAATCGTATCAGTTACAAAGGGGACAAGTAAAAAAACATTGACTTTTATTTTAAGCAAAAAATATCACTGTAAAATAAATTTTAAAAATGCATAAAATATTTTCGGAATATTTTCACTGTTTTTATAAATATATAATTATATATATTTGAAACGTCGCTTATAAGAATGTGATGTAAAAATCTTGAGTCGATAAAAATGATACTGTCTAGAGTCTGGAATATCGAAATTACATTTACAAAGAGAGATCTAACAGTATTCAAACATATCTTAATATCGCGCATTGAGGTGAAAATCTTATCGAATTTCGTCCGCAGGATCATGAACAGCAACCAGAGAAGCACTTTAGCTGGGGTAATTATGCGAAGCCCAGAGGCGCTCCTATTTGATGCAGCTGTATATCTCAATATTATCCGCTTCGCGATTATTAATTTCGCGTACAATGCCGAAACGATTTCACGAACGCTTGTGACCCCAAGTACAAGCTCTCGAACTGTAGAAACCGGAACTCGGGGTTGTTGTCTTGGTCTTAATAGCGCCGCAGGGTAGTTTGCAGCCAACGGAGCGTCAGTAACGGTTGACCCTTCGTACTAAAATCTGCGTATCGATGGGATCCGACGAAACGCCACAATGATATGCCATTCTCCGTTGTCCTATAACGTCCAATGTTAGATAAGAAATTAGTCCTTGGAAATCGGTAATATTAACGGAAATGCTCTGATTTTGTACCCATCGAAATAACGATCGGTTTTCACAAAATCGATTCGATTAACTCTTTAAATCACTGTCTCTTTGCAAAATTGCAAGAAAGTGGGATCGGAAGAAAATAAGAGTAAGTTAATTGGCGTTTGGAAAATGGAACATTTTCTCCAGAATGTTTGCACTTTTGCAACATTGTAGCCTGTTGCGTCTACGCATATAATCACATTCGTACTTACAGAGTGTACGTGGTGAGAACCGATAATTTAATCGAGAGTTAAATCCACGGTCGATTGGTGTCGTCTTTAATCCCTCCAGAGACCCAACTTTCTACACGTTTTCTCATTACCGACAACGTCGTATTTCTAGCGGGATCTCTTCTGTAAGATATTTATTTGTAACTCACGCGATCTTTCTCCTCCTCCTCCTCCTCCACCCGCTGAAGGCCATATCTTCGAGAAAATTACTTGTCTCCCGCAGACTAAATGTCGTCGTTCAAGCGGCAAACTTTAACCGCATTATGAAATTCACTTAAAACTTTGAATAAGTTCCCCAATTGATACCTGAATGTCCGCGGTATTGATATAACGCTCGTCTTCGCCCCCATATCCCGGGAATAAATACCACCGATGGCCGTTATTGATCGGCAACATAAAGTCCACTGTAGATTATTATCTCGCCGGCGCGCATCCATTTCTCCATTGTAGATTATAGATTCTCCGGTCCGTGTTCAATTTTCTCGAATGGCCATCATAAATCTCGCTTGAAAATTGAAGGCTCCCTCCTTTCTCGTCCGACTGGGCCGAAAGGGGTATATTCGCAGATTTTCGCAGTCGATTTTTTGCCGCTCGTCAGCAATTCTTGGATCTTTTTTCTGTTCGATCCGTCACCGCCGTTCTCCGCTCGCATTTCCCGTCTCGAATAATTACTTCGCACGCTCCATCCCGATCATTCTTCGTCGATCCACGTGACGGATAACATCGCGTAAATTAAAGCATCATCCGCCTGCCTTCCCCCACGCATCTTCGCGCAACGCGATCCTAAAACGAAATACCGATATCGATAGCCTCACTTGCTCGCAAAAAGTGCAATTCACGTCGTGGCATTTTTCGGTTTCCTTTACCGTGGAAAAAGGCCGGAGGAAGTTGTTTCGCGAAATCTACACGCTGCCACCGACAGAATTCAAGAACCCTTCTTTCCCGTAGGTTTCCGGAGAACATCAAAGCACGAATAGCTTCGAAACTGTCGATTCAGGACGGCTTATCGAGGCAATTAAACTTTCCTCGCTGCAATGCAACGAGAATAGCTTCGCGTAAATACGTATGTCCACACGTATGCACCTGTATTGCACACGCATATTGAACGATTAAAGAAAGATGTATTTATTTTTGTATAACACGTTGCGACTTTTTTTCTCTTGGAAAATACAACGATTTATAATATGAAATCTTAAATAATGAAATAAGAAAAGAATGCATTTTTTGGGGAGAAATAATAACAGAATTACAATATAATTTTTTAATTTATTAATTTGAACTTTAATCAATTTAATATTAGCGCGTCAATTAATATTAATTTGTCAATTCAAGATTAAGAGTAATATCGCATTCAATTAATTTTTTCTAATTACCATTAATACACACCTAATTAATGTTACCCTCTAATTAATATTAATGCACATATTTTGTTCGATTCATTTGCATGAATGCGAACTGCGGCTTTCTTATCGTTTCAGGGTAATAATAATGAACGATTCAGAGAGCGATAGATAATGTCAGATTAGAGGAAACTGCTTGGCGGTCCAGATTCGCGGACGACTGAGTCGTGTTGATTGCGAATCGATGATCGAACGCGCGTGTTGAATCAATTATAAGGCCGCGGCCACGGTGATTATTGGCCGACCGGCTGCGGGTTCATATCGGATGCGGACGAAGCTGCATATGTCACACGTGCATCACGTCCACGTCCCCAGGTCCCGGCCGGTTACATCCTCTCGACCGTCACCCTCCACTCGACGGAGGTCAAGTCGTGTTTGACAGCGACACGTTTCGAGGGTCATTACACGCCGGACGTGCGTGTTAAGCGTGCGTCGTGCCGCGCGAGACTCACTATCAAAATTCTGACGTACGGTCGGAATATCTGAATTCGTTAACCGCGCATATCATGCGGCTGTGGTCAAGATTTTGTATGCCGTTTTTAGTCATTAGACATATTCCGACTCATATTTCGCTTTCAACATTTAAATAAAAAAATCATTACTTCTCTCAGGAACATGCATACGTGGGACTCATTTCGTGAATTTTGTACGAATAGATGATATACATGAAATCCCGTCGGCATGTATGATATATATATATATATATATATATATATATTGCAATATTTATATTTACAATGTTATAATGTAAGTACGTTAATTCAGTAAAATGTAAAATAATATATTTTTAAAGAACGTGTATGTATGTATCCTATTAAAATTATAATATTTTATTACAGATTCAAATATTATAAAATACAATCACATCGATAATTTAAAAATATTTATTAAATAATTTAATTCTTATAATTATTAAATATTTAAATTATAACATATAATATCATGTGTATAATATTATTTGTGTACGCGCAAATATTATAAATGCATATGAATATAATACAGCTATAACATAAATTATTATAACGTTAATTCTTGTATATTATAATAATAATATTAAAAATTAAATCGAAATTCACACATAAGAGCCATAGCGCGGTAGTTGGAGCACAGGAAAAAAACAACACTTCCTTCTTTTATATTATTGGTTTATTTCAAAATTACAACTAAAAATAAAGGGCAAATGTTTCGGATCATCTTTCGATCCTTCCCCAGCGCGATTAAGAATATATTACAAATTATGACGCATTATATTATAAAAATTTTTTTCTCGACGCCTGCACCATGCGGAGATCTAGCAAGCGCGCTGCTTCTAACAGCCTATCAAATATATTATAATTTTGCTGTGCAAAGTCGCAGCAGCTCTAGTAAATTGAGTAAAAATAAATACCGAAAGATATTATATGTGAATTCACTTTTATGTTTAAATTAATAGTTAGAAGCATTACTCACACCAGATTCCGCACTTTTTTCAATTAATAACAATATGCCGTCGTATATCTGTCATACCGGTTTGAGATTCGATGATGAAATGTATAAGCATGTTCTCGATTGTTAGGATGTAAACATAAACTCAACCGAGGACAAATCCAGTTGACTCAATACATTGAATCGGAATATATTTATATATACGGTTATACACGATTTTTATATCATATGCTTCAACTAGTTTATTCAATAAAGCATTAATTATTAATTATATTTATTACATAATATATAAATTTTATCCCATTTTAACTTAATCTTTTTATAGTTGATTTAATTTTATTTAATTTAAGTAAATGAAATGACATGACATTAATTCATAAATATTTTATCATAGAATAAAAAAATGTTTATCTGAATTATTTCGGAATTGATCAATTATATATAAATGTTAAAATAAAATATTGATATTGTGACTTGAAAGAAAAAAATAGTTCTCTCTCTTGATAAATTTTAATAAATTAGTTAGTATTTATAGTTCTCTCTCTTGATAAATTTTAATAAATTTTGCGATAGGAAAGAGTAGCTGATGCTCAATACTGATTTTTTTTCTTTTTTTTTTAACATCTTTTTCGGTAATGTAACCCTCCCATTGGGTACACCTTGACGTTGGTGGGAGGGCTCAGTACCTGGAAGGTTTAGCCTGAAGGGGAAGCCAAGTACCCAAACGTGGTTAATGATTTCTTGAAACTATAAAGTTCGTTTTATCGATATTTCTAATAATTGTTGCACTTTCAATGTTGATAAAAAAAACATTCTTATTGAGATATCGTTGGACAACGCTTAATAAGATTGTGTTGTGCTCCTGTAAACGGTTCGGTCTAGATCGATTAGAGTTCGATTGAAGCCAAGTGTTTATCGATTCTGTCTTCTGTTTCAAGCTGAGCATCTTATTTGAAACTATTTTATTGACTCGAAGTGCGATCCTTGCGCAAAAAAGAATATTACTTTGCGTTCGCGGAATTCGGAAGTGCAAAGTGTCGCGCGTTTAATATAAATACGGGAGTACTATTTAAACTATCACGCATCAAAAATGCGGGAGTTTCGTATAAAGTATCGTGCGTTCAAGTGCGGGAGTGCCGTTTAAAGTGTCGCGCGTGTGAATCAATGGATCTTAATGACCCTGACAACTTGAAGAGGAAGGAGGCCCATCGAGCGATGGCGTAGGTGGATAATAGCCTTGGGTAAATAATTTATTTGTACATTATCTTTTTTTCTTTTAATTGCATACGCGCTATTTCCATTTATTCAATTTATTAATTTGAAACGAAAATTACAGAAAAAATATTTTTACATTTTATAATTTTAGAAGCTTATATTTAAAAAGTATAATCCTTTCTAGAAATTATATATAATTATTTTATTAAATATCTGCTTATATTATATTCTGCGCATCAAATTTTATATTTGATGTGTATAATAATTTCTTGAAATATTTATTTGGTTACTTTATTTTTTATCTTATATTTGTATGTATTATCTTATATTTATTTTTTATCTTATATTTGTATGTATTATCTTATATTTGTATTTTGTATCTTATATTTGTATGTTACAGATCAACGTAGTAATCTCAGAGTCAACTCCGCTATCGCGCATCGTCCGGTGAGTGAGAAACTTTTATTTTATGATAAAAAGCGCCAATTACAATACATGTGAATATGTTTTAATTTATTATTTCTATAAACTTTCATTTCTCACAAATGTGTAAATGTGAGCAATTTTTATGTATTTGGCGTTTTTTATTTTTTTCAAAAAAATTTTTCTACTATAATTAAATTATTTTTTTAAATTATATGTGATGCGCGGATAAATGGAATATTTCATATTTTTCTCAAGTCTTGTCGGGCGCAAACCATGTACCCTAGATCAGGATAATTATAGTTCGATCGCGAGATGCAAGCGACGCGCGCTAAACTCAATTTAGTCCAGACACAAAGGCGCGACATAGCGAGAATTTATAGCCTCGAGGAAGTTCCGCATGGATTCGTAGCCTATAGAAATTAATATTATAATAAGCTAACATAAATTCATTTCGGCAAAATGATAATCGAGAGCAGTGTTTAATCGATATTTCGTGGCGATAGTAGGTCATAGCATACCAGAGTGCGTTTGTTTATTCAACGAACGAGCTGTCGCGTTTTATGACGATGCTCTACACTCGTTTGGAAAATTGCCTATGCAATCAATAAATTTGACATGCGGTGGTTACGGCAACGCCATGGACGATTTACGGAAAAATTATACGGGACGAATAATTAGAGTGCAATCAAACATACATTGCTCGTATACTATATCGAAGTTCTCACTAGACTGATTTTATAAAAATATTTTTTGTGCGATTGTAAAAGTGTTTCATATAATACAGAACGTATTTTTTTTACATTTATTTGCAGTTATTATTTCGCACTAAATTAATATACGCACGAATCAAAATCAAAATTGAAGGTAGCGTGTATCACGTAACTGTTATGAATGGGATGAAAATGGAGCGACTATCACAATCGGCCGTAACGATACGTTCAAAAACGTGTACGCGATACATAATCTTTATATATTTCGGAGTCATCGAATATACTCACTACACGCAAGAAAATTATATTTTGTTGTTAGTCGATAACGCGAAGATATAATAGTGTTACTTAAATTATTTAATTTGCATATATGTCTAACAAAATCATTTTTTTTTTAATTTCACATAAATTTTAATTTTCAAGAGAGTTATAATAAGCAAATCTAATAAATAAATGATATGGAAGGTTTAGTGTAATTGAATTTTATATTGCTTATTATTTATTTCTAATAATTATTTAAAGATTAATATTAATTTTTTAGTAAAAATTGATGTTTTCTATCAACCAGAAAGTAATCATACTAATTAATATGTCCTCGCAAAGAATACGAGATATCGATGAAGTCATTACTTTACTAGCTGCACTTCATTTAAGGATACGACGTGATGACAATAGATTCGCCTCAGTGAGATATTTTCCGACTGCCTTCAGAAAAATGTGGTAAGTCAGGAGAGAATTATGCGAGCACGTGAAAGAGCAAGTCACCAAGTACGCTAAGAAGAAAGACGCGAAGGAAAAGATGAAAACAGACTGAACGTTATTCAAATGGAATGTCAATCCGTTGAAACTGCACCGTCCGCGAACCAACAAAAGACATTCCTTTGGACCACGTTTGAATATATGATTCTTACTTCCTTTTTATCTCATCGTAATGTACAGCATTGCCTCTGACACCATCATCTTTTATTTGTCTGTTTCATCTTTTTCGCGCTTCTTTTACCAGATTCGCTGATGTTTTCTCGATTATTTCATGAATTACGATAACTCTGCAAAAATCAAAACAAAAATCTTATAGCAAATATGTAAACGAGATTTCCCATAAATTTTTTATAGCAATAATAATTTAACGATAAAGAGCGCATAAATATATGCTAGTTGAATCTTTTTTAAGTTGCTTTGTGAGAGCAAAAGTAATTCAACATTGCATGTTCAAAATATCTCAGAAATATTTTCTAAAATAATTTTTTTAAAACAGTTTTTATATCACTATTTAATTAGAGTTATTTTTTCTTTAACTTACTGCTAAAACAAATATTACTGATAAACTTTGGACGGATTCACTAATTACACATTGTTTTAAAAATGCAATTTGTTCATCGTTTATTGAATTATATTTTTTTATTCTCACAATTTTATGCGGTTTATTCGTATGCAAATATTTTATTGATTGCGCTTTCTCTTCGCAACAGTGAGATTCCGAAGATTTCTATCATTTTTCTTTTTCACGCATTTGTTTCTCGACATAAATTCATTCGATTTGTCCGAACTGGATTCAAATGCCTAAAGTTCATGAATATTGAAGTTACTCGTTACTTTACACATTCAGCGTAAATGCGGGGGATTTTTAAATATGCATCAAAAGGATTCTTCCTCACTACTCTTTCGCAACCGCGACGCCGACGTATCGAAGACAAATCATTAATATGATATTATATCGTTAAAATATCATAAAATCTCATAAATTATTTCTACTCTTTTAATGATACGATTATTTTCCGAATCACATACTAAGATGTAGAAATTATAGGGAATTTATGTCGAGACATTTTTTACGTCGAATCGTTCATATATAAAAGCTCACAGAACTCTTATCTGAGAACGTTATATTCCTGTTCGTGTACTGCATTCACGCCACGAAAAGCGCATAAACTCACCTCCTACTTCTCCTTTTCGCAAATGTTTCTTATCCAGACTTATCTTGGCGAATTATCACTTTGTCATCATCCTTTCTATTTCGAATATTTAATCGATTTGTGCAGACTTATACACATTATTTAATCTAATTGATAAAAATAATCTTTCTCGATTATTTTCTCTCTCAATTATATACAGGAAAATAAGAATTTAGTTTGCCTTTTTTGACGAAAGAAATATCATAAAAAATTAAGAGCATTTATGGTAGCCAAGAAATTTTGCTGTCGTAAAACACAGAGATTTTGTACCGTCCTATAAAGTCATTTTCGCTGGCAGCCAGCTTGAGGGATGAATAATAATTCGTGATTAGTAACGTTCGTGGAACAGAGAAACTGCAAATGGCAGTGACGAGTTTGAAATCCCGGTTTGAAATTCTGACACGGATGAGAATTTTTAATATGACCTGGAATTGAAGAGTAGTGCAACTTTTGAATAATGCTTGGTAGGAAATCTCATGTCTTTAATGTGTACATGTCAAGAAAATAATTTATGCATCTGTAATTTAATTAAGGCTTGTCTTGCCAAAGACATATGCAAAAAATTTTTAAATTATATTTCGACATAATATAAAATTGATATAAAATTGATTTATTTATTTAAGAAGAAAATTACTAATTTTGATAGTAACAACAAATACGATTACTTAATTTAATTAATTGGCTTACTGATATGTTTCGTATATAGCAAATGAATTTTGAAAAATTAAAAAAATCTCAAAATTTTTGTACAGTTGAAATTTGCAAAATGTTACCGACAATTTTGATCATAATATTATTTCATATTTCGAGATTACTAAGACAATTATCAATTACCTAGAAAAATAATTCTCCATTTTATACAGAAAACAAAGTAAGATTTGTTTTTTAATCGATAAAAAAGCAGTGTGCTTTCACAATTTGCATGAATATTAAGTATTTAAAAATAAGTGATTATATTATAAAATACTTAGTTACTTTGTTAAAATTGTCCGTTATATCAAGTTCCCGCTAAGTAAAGATAATCTATTAAATATCGATTTACGGGCTAATGCACACATTAATCGATAAAACAGCCGCCGTTATCGGCGCAAACGACCGTTCTATTTTTCCTAAAACCATCTTAACCGCACGACGGCCGACATCCCCTTAATCCCAATACACCCGTCGTCTCCCTCCTGGGAACGAAATCCGGACGCGTTGAAGCATACTTCGTTTATCGTCCGTGGAAACGAGATCTTCGCTTCCACGTCCCCTGGTTCTCTCGCTCGTAACGGACGTTAATCTCCCCGCTAATGTCCGCAGCTCGTACGGCGGCGCCCGCGGAAGGATCTTAATCGCGATTGTTAACTGGAGCGGTGCCGAATTTTCGCGCACTCGCCCGACGACGAGGCTTTCGGTAACGACGGCGACGGGGATGACGATGCTGAAAGAGGATGGCGGATGTTCTAGGAGGGCACCAGCTCGCGCGCGCTCTCCTCTCCGTCTTACAAAAACCTCCAACTGACTATTTCTGGCCGAAAGTTTCCGGAATGGCGCGTTGCGTCCATCTCTTGCTCGCATTATCCTCTTCTTCTTCGTCGCCACATGCCCCTTTTCTTCGTCGCCCTTGCCCAGCTAGAGCGCACATCAACGAGATGAACGACGAGACGAAGTTCGCGGTAGTGGATGGCGAAGAAGAGAAGGTACATTGGCGAGCGATGCGGGGAAGAATGGGTTTGCTCCCTGAAAACTGCACGCGGGTTAAAACGTAGAGACTTGGAAGAAGTAATAGTAACGACTCTGCGGTAGAGCCATCTCGGTTAACCTTTATATCTGTGACTTATATCGGCCCTATTTTCTATCCAAAATCTCGCGTAAATTCCGTCCTGGGACTAGCTTTATCTCTGCCCCTTCCTCGCTCCGGAGCTTTTATTGTCCGCGAAACGGACGCGCATATATAACTCGGTTGGAACGATATCTTGGGCTAGAGATATTTGCGACTAAAGGCGACGGGCATTTGCATGAAAGTTAAATAGTCAACTGGCTCGACTCGCTCGGTTCCGAACTCGACGCTGACCCTTCTAAACGGACGGCAACGAGTAATGATGGTAACATTGCGTCTAGTTTAATGCACTTTTGCCATGAAAGTTATATACCCTGTTCGGACAAACAATACGTTACGTTATACATGTTTCAAGTGCAACATAGAGCACACATCCTATACGAGCAATGCGAAAGCATAAAATCTATATTCGAATGAAACGTTTGTACATCATTTATTTCTTAAGTTTATTTTATTTTCATTTTCATCTGGGAGAAAGATTTTTAATTTTTTGCTTATAAATTATTTAATTTCAAAACAATATCGGGAATATATTGTGGATATTTTTTTATATTATTAACAATATTTCTTGATTCTTCACGAAGCAATTAGTCAGAGATCTCCCAATTTGGAGATAAATTCTTTCATATATTCGGCATATTTGCAGATCAATCTGCGAAATGAGACGATTCAGTTGAGAACGACGACAGTTCGTCGTCATATTGCTGGATTGGCATCGAATCCTCGACGATCCGTCACGGTCAGACGCATCGACGTATCATTCTCTTCGTTTTCATCGTACACGTATTGATTCCCATAGACGGTTGTACAAAAAAATTTATCGACATCGTATATAGCGTTACGAGACCATTGTGTCACTGGATCGAGAGTTCCTCGAGCGTGCCTGTTTCTTTATTTCATACACGTACAAAGACGGGGATATTGTCGAGACAAAGATAAAGAGAAAAGATGTTCTTTAGCCGACGTGCTTTTCGTTGTTTGAATGTTGAATTGAATTCAGATCTGACTCCTATCTGTGAAAAATCGTGGTTTCTCACCTGGATTTCGACATCTTCCTTACTAAAAGAGAGAGAGAGAGAGAAGGAGAGAACGCGAAAGGTTCTGTCGCGGGAAAATAGGTTTTTCGAGAGAAGAAGGCGTAGAAGAAATGAAAGGGAATCATTTCGAAAAGTCGTCGACACGCTCGGCAGAAAAAGCCCTCGTCGACTAAGTCGAAGTATACTTTACAGAATTCAAGTACACCATCCAACTTTCTCCGGCAAAGTAACGTCGCCGCGATCGGTTAATACGGTTACGCACTTGATAAATATTTTCGCTCCGACTGGTCCGACGCGAAGACCGTCAATCGTTGCGGTTCACGTTCGGCGAGAGCGAAGTAGGGCTCCCAAGATGACAAGACGACGACGGGGGAGGCGGATAACGAGGATGGGAGCAGGGGTGGTTTTCTTGCGCGCGGCACACGTTTTCCAATGGAGATCCCAGCTGTGTGATAAAGTTCATTTCGCTCGCCCGACCGGATGGTGACGACAGTCTCTTCCTTCTTTCTACCCCGTAGGAGATAGCGCAGACATCCAATCTCGTAACGGCACGGTACGAAGACGACAACGATTATCGCGGGTGTGAAAATTGAACCGCTGCTGATGATCCAGTGGACTTTGCAACGGGATTGCTTCGAAGGTTGTGTAACATAGATAATACATGGTTCGTTGAACTTCGTTTCATTTTAGAAAATCAGAAAAAGATAGAGAACCAACCGTTAACAAAATTGCGTCAACAAAGAAGTTATATGTCAATTCCGACTTAACGAAGATCTTTTAAAAATTCAGCGATTAGCATTTTAATCGAGAAATCTGAATCGAGAAAGAACCATATATTATGCAGTCACGATAAATGATACGTTTATTAAAAGAATTTATTTTATTTTCACAAGCGCTGGGAAAATGTATTTGAAATATTCCCTGCAAATGCCGTACGTCATCTCTGATTTTATAGCACGAATAATCCGTACGTAATTGGAGATACAAACGCGAGGAATTATTTTCGATTCAATTTCTCGCGCGGCATGTCGGTTAAGCGATATTATTCCGATGGATCGCCGTGTATCGTGCCGGCTGCACCGAAATACGATGCGCATTCGTAAAAACGGCGCTGCACTTTCAAGTTTTACCATTCGCTCGGATTCGGTTCGGGACGAGCGTGCCAATATCTTCCGGCGGGAGCGAGAGTTGCCGCGTTGCTTTACCGTCTTCCGTCAGGCGCGAGATAAGGGTGCGGAAATCCGACGAGGCGTGAAAATATCGCGCACGGCGAAATCGTAAATTCGCAAAGGTATTTCAGGAGATGCGGGAAAGGGACGTACACCTGATCCGTCTATACGCTTTTCGCAATGCTCGACACCTTTCGCGCCGCTCGCAAAGCAAAACTTAAACTGCCGGCGTTTCCGGGCTTCCCTTCCCCTTTACCACGTATTCACTCGTAAAGTAAGCACGGAGCTTTCGCAAGCCCTCTTCGTTTCTGCAACAACGTCGAGACGCGTTGCCAAATTGAACGTCGTAAATAGGCGATCGCTACGCCAGGCGCGTCTGAACGCGCGAGATAGCTTTGTCCGCGATATTTCCTCGATTGAGCTTCGAATGTAATGTATCTTTTCTCGATTGACGAATGTTCACGACCCCGGTCCATTTTTTTCGCAGGAAAGACAGAAACTTGTGTTTCCGATTCATCAACAGAGTGCTTGTCATTTTATGATGAAGCTTACGTGGAAAAAAATTGATACGAAAAGCAACGAATAGATTTTTCGAATTGCTCTATAAAATTAGCGTTAAATAATTTATTTTTGTGTCTCGAGATATTTTTAAAAAGAATGCATATTTTTTTTATTACATTTACTTTTTAAATACTCGAGCATTTTTACAATTTTCGATGAAACAGCATCGTGCGCGGTATCAAATCATGTTCATTCGTTATAATAGCAACGGAAAGATCGCGTCAACCCAAAACAGCCGCGAGACGTGCTTTACGACGATGACTGCTTCGTCTATGCGGATTATCGTATACTCTTTAGATGGATAGAAATACAGCATCTCCGAGAGATTTAAGGGCAGTCCACGATCTTTGCTCGCGCAATCATTCATTCCGGAGGAAGAAACGTGAGATACTCGGAATCACGATGATTGTTTCTGGGACGATTTTATCCGCAGTCTCATTATTTTCTACTCCGCGGTGGGTGACGTTTGGATAAAAAGGAGGTTTCGAGACAAGGAGATCCATCTCGTAATCGCGAGCACGATAAATACGTGAGTTTGAACAATCGAGTATTTCCAATATTGCATCCAACAAAAAAGATTGCAATTGTTGATTGATAAATAGAAAGATTTAGATCGGCAATCTTATTCGAAGACGGAGAAATAAGGAAATAAAAGAGATGGAGCACGATATGTTCTCTTTAAACAAATCGAATATATCTTTGAAAAAATCTGTATAAAATAATTAAGTTCAATTTAATACAATCCGAATGATTTTTTATTATTTGTTTGTCAGTCAATATTTTAACATTATATTCCTTATAAGTCAAAAGCCATCGTTGTTTCGACGTTAAAGTAACTAACCATTCGTCTTACTTTGTATCGCAGTATCTGCAGTTGAGAGGAGTGGCAATATTTTTGCGACGGCCCGTAGGTTAGATGATATAATATAGCATAAATAGAATGGATCAAGGAAAGGAGAGAGATATGTGTCACTATGCATTACGAGCCTTTTAAGAGAATCGCAGCAGACATGAGATTTTTGTAAGCACGTGTGTGATATAAATCAGAGTTAAAACGAAAGAAAATGAGATTAAGACAAGAAACGAGAGGGTGTTACAAAAAGTAAAACGGGATGGGAAAGGTAACTGTCGGCGGAAGGGTCGGGAGGAGAGTATAAAAATGACCCCCTTCACCCCGCCCTCACCTCTCACTTATTTACGGTAGTAAAGCAGGCGCCCCTCCATAATTTTCGCGGTAATTATTATTAAGTGCCCTAGCCTCTTGCCCTTCTAAGTGATTGTAATTCATACGCAATCTCGCATTTAGCACGAAATAAAGCCAAATTAGGATGAAATGCGTATTAATCGCTACGTGTATAAGTAAAGAGAAATTCTAAATCATGTTTACAGTAACGGCACATTCAAAGTAATTTATCACGTCGAATATCTCGCAACTCTTATTGCGAGTACTTGAGAATGATGACGGTAATAAAAAAGCGAATTTTGCCCATAGCAACGTACACTTTATCGAATCAATTGCCTTTGCCGGAATTCCCAATCGGATTCGGCCTGTCGCGAATCGACCATCGTAAATCCGCTTGTGTCATGTCGTGCCCGAATTGCGCGGACCCCGTTGGCGTTTCCTCTCGCGAACGATACCATAAAATCTTGACACGTACTCTCATAATTATTTCCTCATTACTTGACGCCAAGGGGCCTCTCGGTCCCCACGGGTGGTGAGTCAGTTAACGTTGGCGCCAGCTAACTGGCAAACGTATTCCTCGTAAGCCACGTACCTGCTGCAACGTACGATGTCCCTCGGATAGTGGATCGCCACCATCCTTTTACCACCTCCTCACCCCTCTCCCCATCTACATCAATTCGTCGTCTTACTTTTGCTCGTTTAATCCCCTTGGCTCAGCCTGCGAGAGGTCGAGGAAGGAGCGTGCCTCGAGCATGGAACCCTCCTCCTCGACAGAGTGCAGCGTTTTATGAAGCGTTTGCAGACGTGCTCAGCGTGCAAGCAACCGGGACTAACCACTAATTGTAGGCGCCGAAAGAGTTATTACGAAGAAACCGACCGAGGGTCAACTTCTCGACTTTGCGATATTCAAAGCGAGTATCTGCGCGCCATCCTTTGTCGCGTTTTTTTCCGTCTGATAGGTTTTCGTGGGGTGGTTATGGAGGTAGCCGATTATCTGTGTGGATCTCTGTATTAAATTGAAAATGAAAGTCTTTTTTCTCTTAGATCTCTTATATTGAATAAATTACATGATAACGAAAGTAATTCTTGATCTTATAATTGGAACGAATGTCTTATACGAAGTTAAAAGTGTGAAATAAAGATAGGTAATGAACACCAATCAAGTGGAAAATCAAACAGAATATATAATATATATAAAGCCTTATCAGAATGCAATTAATCGCGAATATATTTGTAGAAAATTATTAATATATATATTTGCTTGTGATAATTAATGTCTGATACATCTCTCGCATTTAGTATTCATTCGTATACAATATATTATATTAATTTAATATTATTTTTATACATTATTTCTTGCACTCGAGAAAATATTTTCGTGCTTATCTTTTTTTACAAACTATAAGACAATAGTGCAGACCACTAATTTCGCTTTTCTGCAAACAGAACAAAAAGTTTTATGCGATATGAGTGTGTATACTACTACAAAACTTTTATCATAAATCTCTTCTGCCAGACAGAAAAAAAAAACTAAAAAAATAATTGTCGGGCGCACTATTTCAGTGAATCAATTTTTTTTTATTTTTTTCAAAAACAGATATATTATATAACAAAGATAATATAACATTTTATGAGAGATTTATATAATACAGAGGAAACAATTTTAATAACAGAAAATTGTGAAAATTTAATTCTATATTACAAGCTCATAAATTTTTTCATATTTCGTAATTATTTTTATAATTTTTTTTATTTTTTCATATTTTTAATCAATATTTTACCAGTATTTTATCGGTATATTTTACAAATAATTTTGTATTTCATCTAAAATTCTGTAAAAGACAATTAAAAATTACAAGAAAGCAAACTTTTATTATCAATTTGTATTCAGTTTGAAACCATTAATATTTAATCGTTTATAATTCAGATACTATGCGTGTATATGAAAAAGGTATTCGAAATCCATGATTAAAAGCTCCATAAAAATGAACAAGCCTCACATCCGCGTATCAAAACGTCGATACGTATAACCAAAGTGACGCAAAAACACGAAATACGTCGTGAATGCTTCAATTAACTTATCAAAGTAGCTCGGTAACGGGGCGGTTCGTAAAAACCTGCAGTCACAATCGCGTTGCTCCCTTTTCTCCGTTTTACAGCCATTCACTGTCATTCATCCCGGACCTTCTCCCTGCTTCGCGTATCCCGCTCGTCCTGTCAGGACGAGTCCGAACCGCCGCGCGTCGATTCTCGCAACGAGGCTCGAACGATCGCGCCGCGGAACGGAAGCGCGTAACCGTGACAGAACAGAAACCACCGGAACCGCGTCAACCATCGGCCGTGTGGAGTGAAATTCGCGTTTACAAAGCGACCGTTTGTCCTGGCTCCGCGTGCACGCATGAACGGCCGAAGGCCGCGAACGGATAGATGAGTATAACGCAGTTTCGCTCAGTTCGCACGCTATCCAGGCACGACGGCTATCGAACCGGGGCCGATTCGAAGCGACGCGCATCCGTAACTTCGTAATACACAAACGGAATTGCAAAACGGCAGAGAAATCCGAGCGATCGTTTGTGACAATGCATCGCGCAAAACGCGCAATTCGCTGAGTACTTCGAACATGCGTAACCGTCCTGCATCTTCACCGATATCGATGTCACAGGTTTTCAACTTCTGTGTTATTTACAGAAATCTACGTGCGAAAGGATACTTGATTTGTTTGATATTTTTTATGATTCGCATTCATAACATATAGTGTAGCTCGCGGACATAAAATATTTTTACTATGGAAAATTTTATTTTTTTAATATTCTGTTTATATAAAAAGCTAAATTATATTTTTTTCGTATAAAAAGAGAAAGCACGAGATTTAACGTTTAGGTGTGATATAATAAGATTTATGTATTTTTTTTTACTAAAACTATCGATATAATTTTATCAAATAAATCAACTATCCGGAAAAGCCGCGATATATGTACAATGTAAGCCATAAGTAGCAAGCATCGAGATACTCTTTAGAACTTTGCTGTGTTTAAACCATTCAGCCATTCAGTTATACACGATTTCTCGAAATAAACTTCTCGATCCGCATAATATGGTGCAAAATATTTTGCCAAGATATCTCTCACAGGTGCGATATATTAGTTATTTAAAGTCAGAGAATATTTAGGCAAGAAAATCCCTATATGCCCTAAATAAATTGATATTTGTAATGGAATATTATGCGGTTGAGCTTAATCTCCAACAAACTAAACGCATTATTTGCGGACGTATTGCAATGTTGTCGACAGAAACGAAAAGGGAGAGCAGCTTTGTATAATGCATTATTGCTTCCAGGCATTGCGCTTGATATGCAGCAGGTAATCGTGTGATCTCATCTTCCGATGAGCTTGCCTATGAGCGCGTATATATGCCTTTAACAATAAATTATACGGTTTATGCGGTATATGAACACAACCACACTCTGCTCGCACAATCACGCGCATATATTATTTATAGGACGCGTGAGCGTTAAAAATATTTTACATATATATCATGATATATTTGCGTTGCTTTAATTTATTACTTTAACAGGTACACGCATCGTTACACGTTTTGCAAAAAATTCGACGATAATAAATTTAAATGTCCGATGTAAAGCCATCGTTTTGAAAAAATTTTCAAAGAGGCCTCGATACGAGTCGCCAACTTTTGTTTGTCAAAAATATTTTGAGACACGTATAATAGTAATATTTTCTCTTATTAAAGTCTCTGTATCTTTGCCGCAAATGTCGCACATAATCGATTTGTCCGCCCTTGCAAAGTGCAATCGCATCTTTGGCGTTCGTAATTCGCGAGGAAACTCGGATGTGTGCTTGCATGGCCGAAAACTTAGCTTAGAGGAGTCGTAGGCGCTCCGGGAAATTTCGAACAGCGGGTGTAGTCGGCCACGATAAGCCACCCTTCGGGCGAGACGACTCGTTTAAGTAAAGGAACTTGGCAGACGAGGAGCCAGCGCGTTATCTACCACACGATCCGACGTAATATTACGCCGGCGCTTTCGGCTGCTTATTATTCGACATTACGCTATATACATGGAGCGAAGAAGTAAAATACAGAAGCAAGACGAGGAATAAGGAGGGACAGCGTCGTATGGTTCACCCTTACTCCGGGACGAAGCGTGAAGCTATTTCCAAACGAAGAAGTAAAATAGACTTCCAATTTATTTATGTAAACTGCAAAAAAAGCATATTGTCTTAAAAAGTAAAATTATCTCTCTTACATTTACTTATCTAGATGTAAAAGTAACAAATAAACTATAAGAATTTATGGAAAAATCGGAGAGTGACAAGAGACAAAGAGAGACAAGCGAATTCCGCGAGTAATTCTCGAAATTTTACTCCTGAGTTTGTTATTAAATTCCGCACGAAACGGCTTTGTTGCAAAAGTAGAGAAAGTACAGCTCCAACTGCCACAGGACTTTTAAGATCCACTCGGTAATCTGGTCGAGCGACGAAAAGTATCTCGCACGATACGCGAGACAAGTAGCAACGTGATAAAGGATACGTGAGACGACGATAAAAGCGTGTGAAGTCGGCGACAGGAAGAATGCGACGTATCATTAAACTCGAGGGCAAAGTCATGCTTATCGTACTTTCGGACGCGCGCTAACAATGATCAGCGTCGCCGAAAAGCTCGTTTAATTTCCCCGCAACAAAGGAAACTCTAAAATGCTTTTAATATCTTACGTCATCTCCCGTTAACTATCTGTTTTTACAGCGGCATGCAATTTGGTACGTGTAAAACGACGCGTGAAAGCATGACCTACTTGAAATGACAGCCTCGCGCATCATCCCCGCACGTTACGACGTAGTATTTGATAGATGACCGGTACATTAGCAACAAATTTTTCACGGAGCTCTTGACCCGCTACGTTACCTATCATAATGTTGCGAAACGCGAGATCCAGGAGGCGAGGAGATCCGGGGCTTGGCCGATGCCCTCGCGCGCAGCGCGTTGTTACAAGGGTAATAACCCGTGTCGTTTATTATCTCATTTGGTAAGCTTTCTACATTTCGACGTGGCCGATTCCTTACCGAATAAAAAGAAGCCTTTACACGACTACATGGCATTAAAATGTAACGACGCCGTTATTTCCGAAGTAGCATCGTTACCTTGCCTCTAGTGTTTCAAGCATTATACGTAATTGTCCGTTTCACCGCTGGTGGGAAATGAAAATGGACTTCTTTCGCGATGATGCCGTTGCGGTATAAATGAATTATTTTGGAGGAAAAAGAAAGAATCATACGATTCTTTTTGTACGTCTAATGCCGAATTTATTTAAGACGCGTTCAGACAAAAGCTCCCTCGGATGTAGCAGCTTTTTCTGTGTGTCCATTGTAATTAATGTATAACGTTCTTAAATCATCCATATGAAAAAAATAAGTGTCAAATCAAAACTTGTATACTTAAACTAACGCGTTCGTTGTTTCGTATATACGCAACAATTTCTAATCTTCTTGGAAGAATTTAATAATTTTAAATTTCAACAAAATTATAGTCTTATTTTAATATTGTAATTGTTCCCTCAAGAATATATAATTATTTAATTCTAAGAAAATTATAATCTTTGATTTAAAAATGTTATTTTCTATCTAACATTGTTTCTTTTCTATTCAAGAAAATTAAATCTTAAATCATAAGAAAATATTTTTCTCGATTGAACTATATAAAATGGCTTCATTCAAGTAAGCAATTGTTCAAGCGATTATATTTTTCTTTAATTAACGCAATATAATCTCGTTTCAAGATTTCCATGTTAAAACTAAATATATTTTCGAAACAAATGTCCTTTTTTTCTGCGTAACCACGTAGATTGTTGATTAATGATAGATTAGGGGTAATTCAGGGGTAAAATCAGTGAAATCCGTTCTCGTAATCGACGGATCGGACACGTAAATCGACACGTTCTTTCACCGTGACGAGAGCGAGCTTTTGGCGTGACGTTCCGTTCAACGACACACAATGTTACATCAATATTCAACGGGGTGGCTTGCCTACGAGACACGATCGAAAGGGATGAGATCGATGAAATTTCAACGGTCTGATTTCAGCGAACGGTAAAATACATTCATGAAGTAGCTTGCGAAAATATTGCGGGAGTTAATATTCCCTTTGTAGTACGAACGCACTACGATTTTGCATACTGACAATTGCAAAACGAGAGTAAACAATCGCTGCTCTTTCCTCGCACGTTCGCAACGTTTACAATGGCTTGCAATTATCGACAACAAGTCCGGCGATACTGGAAGCTCGATGGTTATGTAGGACGGACGGTCGGCGATAGAATCTCCATATGTCAACTCGTTGTGTTGTTCGGATCATTCTGAGACCAAAAGTTCAAATAAAACGTGTGTGGATCCAATTTGCAACAATATTCGCACAGCTAGAGACTATGAAATTGAATAAATAATCTTAAAAATGTATGCAATTGCAACTGTTGGAAAGAATTAGAAAAAATTTATAAATATAAATGGATCTCTTCCATCAAGATCAACCTAATATTTTCAATGTCATTTTAAATATTATTTCTCAAATGTCATCATAATTGTTTGCTATTAATAATTGTTCCCTGATTCTACTTTCTATGTAATCTTTGCGAATGAAATTATTATTTCAAATTTCTAAAACACAGTAATTTCAAAAATTGAACTATGTAGACCATTCGCCATATCCAATCATACTTTAAATCACTGGTCAGTCAAGAATTCATAACGGTATATTGTTATCGATTTGATATAAATTTTAGAATTGATGTTCGATTTAATGGTACATCTCTGGTATAAAATTGCCTAACACGATTTTCTACTTTCCTCGCTTTAACGTCAATGGCGGAATACTCAAGTGATTACGGACGCCCCTGTCCGGTCGATCCTTATTTCTTTGGCGCATTCTCTTTCATTACTCCTGTTTTCCAGGGGGAATCGAACATTATATAGAGATGAGGAGAAATGGGGGGAAAAAAGAGCGCGGGCGCTCTGTCTGGGCCGAACAATGCAGCACGCGTCGGTCGTTGGTGTGAAAATGCTCGTGAACGCGCGAAAAGGACGCGAGCGAACGAACGTGGAAAACGATCGGTCCAACACTATCGCGTCCGTTTCTCCGTCGTTTCCCGACGGTCGTTTTTAATGCACTCTCTCTCACCACCGCCGTCGACGCGCCCATCACCCCCATCACCCCCATCACCCCCATCGCTCCCCATCGCTCCTAGCGAGAATTGTCATGTCGCGCGAGCGCTCTCGGATTTATAGATACGTTTAATATATGTTCTCGTTCATTGTGTTATTCATCGTCCGACGTAAATAACAACCGTGCGAGCCACCCGTGACAATCCGGGTTAGACAAAGCGGGAAGGGGAAAATGTGTACGAGTGCCGAGAGAGAGCGCATATCTCTTTCCTGGTTCCTCGTTGGACCTTGCGGCCCTCAACCCTCGGATATTCCGCGATTCCACGTTTCCATTCTTCCCATTTCGCCGTACGTTCGCCGGTGTGCAATCGTATTTCACCCGATGTCCGGTACTTCCGGCCGAATGAGCCCGTAGCCCGCTCCCGGCGCGGCGGGTCCCCGGCATAAGTTTTTGCGTGTACGTGACGCGTACGTGACTGCAACGGGCACGAAGACGGGAAAAAGTCAGGGTCGCTTAATACCGCGAGAGATAAGCGTGAAATGCCGCCTGTGCAACCCCGGGGGCGACGGCGGTTTGCTTTTGTAACTTTCGAACGATTCTCTTGGCCCCGCGCAGTAATTTCCTTGATTGTGTCAGCGGGATGTAATATTTTTATGGTTTACACGGCTTTACGTCGCTTCGCAATCGTGTCACATTGAAGCATGAAAGACGCTTTTGTAAAAAAAAAAAACCAACAATCTTTGTGTAGCCGTAGATAAGTTATAAACGAACGAAGGTATATAAACCGACGACAAAGATGTTATTGCATTTTTTCTTACGGAAAGATACTTATAAAGAGCTTTTTAATCGAAAAGAAATTTCGTCCACGAGATACAATCCATCGGATATATTTTTATCAATACGATTATTTGACTTTTTATAGAAGCATAGAGTGATCATTATCATTGGCTCTTATCGGCCATACATTATTTGCAATTTCGGATTAGTGTAGCAAATGTTATTAGCATATTAATAGAATCGATGAGTCCTCTGTATTTACAAGGATTTTATGAAGATTTGCATTTATATTTTCTAAATACACGCGCGAGATGCACATCATTGATATTAATATCTCCAACACTGACTAAAGATGTTAAAATCTTCTTCAAAGTTAAACGCCTGCAGTACGAATTTCCTTTTCGGCACTAAAGACGTTGAGAGTCGAAAGGGAGTACGGAAATTGGCCACCGACCTAATCTCAGCCAAGCTTTTCAGTCAACCCGCGTTTCACGGAAAATTCGTCCCCGGGAACTCACCGACGTTCTTGTCTTTGATAGTTCGCGGCGTGCATTTCCACGTCGGCAGGCTACGACGGAAAGATCTTCTATACATATTATATATGTGTGTGTGTGTGTGTGTGTCTATATATATATATATATATATATATGTATATATATATATATATATGTTCCGTATGCCAGAAAGTGTCTGCCTTGCAGTGCTTCCTAAAAGCTTCCACCTCATTCGTCCTGATGTGAGCAAACCCTTGTGTATCGAGAAGGGTGAGTTGGTAGCCAAAAATCTCGAGAAGAGAGCATCGGCCGCGTCGGATTTTTCTATCGGCTGCGGTTGAAGGGGAACACTTTGAAATGCTCATGGAACATTTTTGGAATAATAACGCTACGGCGCGTGTGGAATATAAAGGATTTTGCAAACAAAGCCGTGTAATAAAGATCAAGATACAAAAAGTATCTCTCAAATCGGAAGCAAATGTTATTTCAAAAAAAATCAATATTTACACACAAATGTTGCATAAAAATATCTAGAGGATTGTTTTTCTGCTCCCGTTTTTCATTACTTTACTAATTGAATTAATTAATCCGGGCTAGCCATAATTGGGTTAATTAAGAGAACAATCTAGCTCTAATTCTGCATCTATTCTCCTAAGTAAATGACTCATTTTATGATCTGAGCACTCATTTTTTCTTTCCGAATATTTTTGATATTTTATTTTTCAACTAACATTTTTAATTTCGTTTATTTTTCTATTACTAAAATTAATAGAAATTAAAAGAAAAAAGTGCGAATGTAATACTAATAGACTAAAGAAATTAAAAGTCTCAAAATTGAGAGAATCTACTGAGCGCAACATTAGAATGTGGAAAGTTTCTATTAGGTTCATTAGGATTAGAATTGAATCTAAAGCATTGTTTTAATTACATTTTTTGTCAAAAATTTCAATCACCATTTCCAAATTTTGCCAAGATGAAATTTTATAAAAATGCTGGTATATTTAATAGAAACGTTTAAAAATGAATCTATTTTTAGTTTTACCTAAAACTTTTCAGTTTTATTTAAAATTCAGAAATAATTAATAATTGTTTGCATTTATACTGTATGAATAACTAAGGCTATTATGATTAAAATTAACATTTTAGCGTGTAATAATTTACTTTAGTTTACATTTTAACAATTTCAATGGAATTTAATTAAATGTTTATTTATATAAGGAAATGGAGTTTATATAATAAGAGGGAAAGAGAGAGAGAGAGAGAGAGAGAGAGAAAAAGAGAGAGAGAGAGGAAGATAATTATTAACTTTCTAAATGAGCTACAAACATAAATATACAAGAATAATTATTCAAAATTATATATAATAAGTATTTTACAGAATTAAACTGTTATCGAGAAAACTTATTTAAATTTTTAGAAATCTCTCTCTCTCTCTCTCTCTCTCTCTTATATTATTTTATAGAATCTCAATTAATTAAAAACTCTTCAATCAAAATATAATGTCATCAATAGCTTTTTTCTCACGCAATATGTATATAATAGACAAAACGTTGTTGCTTTTCGAATTTTGAAATCGAATTTTTACGTCTTTTAAAAGATTTTTTTTCGTAATATCGTCCATTCTTGTTGGCCCACTTTGAATTACCCTCATGAACCGAGCTGAAGCTGGCGTGTTGAGTGGAAAACTCAATCTGTGCTATCGAATTTCATGAGATATTACACATAAGTCGTTTCACAATTGCGCATTGATCGCTTCTATGAACTGCGGAAAAATAAATTATGATACGAAAAAAAGTATAAAAGATTACCAAAGCAATTTCTCATGAGCACTTTTTCCTATATTTTTACTCGATAATATCCATTATATCTGTATAAGATTTTTTTATCTTTCCTATTTTTGGCATTTTTTAGCGCTTCTAATTATTTTAATTTTAATAATTTTAGATAAATTATATACATAAATTATATAAGCACATGTTAGGAATAATATGCACTTTTATAATAATCGATTCTTGCTAGTTTATCGTGATTCCAAAAACATTCTATTCATGAACCTCTCAAAAGTTCTCAAAGTTATTAAACAGCTATTAAAACTATTAAAGATTATATTATTTATCCATCGTATATATATTAAGTATAATAAATTTAATACACACTCATCAAACGCTGCGTAACAGATTATATATTGTAATCTTATGTGAATAAATATTCTTTACAAGCACTTTTCTAACAAGAAAAATTATTGAATTTCTAAACATTTGAATTAATCTTTTCCGAAAAGCAATTTTTATTTCAATTTATCATAATTTTAATTATTATTTATTATTGATTATTTACTTGCGCGTTTACTCTTGTGCGAGGATAACGCTCCTACTAAAATATAAAAAAGTACACAAAGTAATTTATTCACTCACGATTCGATGTATCCGTACATAATATGATTGCAAGAATGTGGATTCAGGAAATTGTATGAAAATATTATTTTCATGGAAATCTTGCTACAAAATGTAATAATTAAATGAATACATAAAGTAGATGAAAGTGTTTAAAATATTAGGGTCTCTAAATGGAATATTTAAAGTCTTGTATCTACATATAATAATTTATATGTAAGAAAATTTAATTTAACTTACTCTAAAATGAGTAAAATGGAGAGAAACATGAAATGATATTATTTTTTATTATAAACATATAAACATAATTTTTTTAAAATAAAGAATACTTCATGATAACTTTCGCTAAAAATGCAATATAAATTATATTCGGGACGATAAAAGATCAAGCCGAATTAATGATTCTTTAAAAAGAAAGCCTTTCCTAAAATTAAACTTTCGTACATACATTTTGTCAAAAGTATCAAATCTGCATAAAATTTGTCACCGCTCTAAGTTTTACACGAAGTATGCGCAATCAAAGAACGCACGAGTTTTTCTTTCAAAAGACGTTTTCCGGCGGTAATCGCGACGTTCCGTGATGCAAATAATCCTTTCGCGTTCACGCCGGTAGTCTATGCGCGCCCGAGCATGTTACCGTTGAAGAGGCGCATAAAGTAAGAGGGATGGGCCGAGACTCGCACGAGGACGAGCCGAGAGAAGATCGCGAAATGTGTCTAAAGAGCGAGTCTAGTGGAAAAAAAAATGGCGCATATAAGGTGCAGGAAGCGGAGGGTGCAAACTGTCAGATACGAGCGAGAAAAATGAAACGCGGGAGAAAGCGAGCGCGGATGGAAGGATGGAAGGAGGAAGTAGAGAAGGGTTGCATAGAGAAAGGGATGAAGAAGTGAAAGAGAGAAAGAGAGGCAGAGAGAAGTCGGAGAGTATAGAGAGGTTTACCGCACATTCACCAACCCTCTCTCTTTCTCTCGCAGTTATCCGAACGCTCGTCCTCGTCCCTTCTCTATCTCTCTCCTCTCTTTGTCTTTCTCTCTTTCCAGTTACGTTTTCTCCTCTCATCCCTTTCTTGTTCCTATTTCCATCCTTTTTTCTCCTCGTCTCCCAGGTACTTTGGACATTCGCGTTTCTTCGTCGCCCTTTGCCCGCCGATCGTTCTTTCTTCGTTTGTCGTTTCTCGTCCTCTCTCTCTCTCTTTCTCTCTCTCTCTCTTATATTCCCGCGATGCTTTCGCTTCTTCTTCGTCTAGTCCGCCTTTCCTCTACCTGCATCCATCTCCTTTCTCTCGCATCGTCACTCTCCCTCTCTTTCTTCCTCTCTTCCTCGGCTCTCGCATCTCGCTCTCGCTTTCTCCATCCCCTGTACTCAGGGTCGACTCTCTCTCCCACCCGTCGAACGCAGTGCTACATCCCCCTCGGTCCCGCGTCTCCCACGCTTCCACCACTCCCACATCTCGACATGGTGTGAGCTCGCAGTCCGCCGGCGACTCTTGAATGAGAGCGACGGGTTCACAGCTCCCGAGTGTGCAGCGGGTGTCACGTTTCCGTAGACGGAAATAAACGTACGCTGCGCGTGGCATCGGTGTCAGGGGGCGATCTTTGTGCGTGCGTGCGTGTACGTTGCGCGACGTGTGTACGATATATCCGGCGACCGCTCGCATTCGCTCCGACTTGCTAGGGTGCAGTGCGCCTCGTCGGAATGCCAAATAAATTTCTGTGTGAGTTCTTGAATGAGAATTACCCGCAGAGTGAAGGGGTAATCGGTAACGACGGGGATTTCTCGTTAAACCGAGCGCTCCAACAGATATATAAATATAAAGCAACAACAGAATTTTCGCGGCTAAACCGAGCGACGTCTGCTTCCACTGGCGCGGAATCAAAACCGATGAACGAGAGAGGAAAAAGAGCGAGAGAGATAGTTATACCACGACTTTACTCCAATTATTCTTTTAAAGATTTATTTTCTCTGTCGAGCAGAAAAGTTGTTCGCACATGTTTCATTACGCGCATTAATAACGTTGCCGCGTATTTGTTTCCTAGAAATATTGTTGAAAAACCAATCGAAAACTATTGTGAATTTTTATACAAAGACGAAGCGTCTCATCTCCTTTTTACTATGCATCATTAAAGTTTATGCGCGGAAGAAAGCTAAATTTCTTCTACCGTAAGTTTTAATGGAATTGGATATTGCATCGGGTCGCGCGAAGAAAGGCAAAGTTCACCACAAATGGAGATACAATAGAGTAAGATGTGACTAGATTTCACTGAGTGGAGATTACACGGAGCAGCAAGCTACTCGGAGTTAGCGTCGAGAATATCAAGCGTCACGTATATTAAAGAGAGCAGATTCAAAAACCATGACAAAGTATATTAATGATTTGTGTCCCTCTCAATTGGGCGCTAATTTCAAATTATGCATCTGCACAAAACGTACGACTGTAACATTGTCTCTGAAAATAAATTTGATACAAAGTAGTGAACAGAAGCAACGCAAAGTACAGATTATTCAAGTAAACGGAATTTATAAAAGACCCACGAACGCACGTCGTACGACGTGTTGTTTCTACCAAAATGGCCCGATAAAACTACACGCGGTACGAAAAATTCAAAGTTTTATGAACGAACCGTGATACGTTTACGATTCGCATAACTTTCGCGCACGTCGCATTACGATCTATAATTTCGTGTCGATTGCGGGTTTACTTTAACGCGTCGGGATTTCGTGGCGTCTATTGCGAGTTTCAATGCAATCGCGAATAGGCTGTGTACGGGCTGTGCACGGTTGTATACATGTCGCGCGTTAATCGGCCCGATAACGTGAAAAATTAATGCGCGGGCTCCTGTCACGCGATAAAGACATCCTGTATCGTTGACTCCAATTATACGGCGACTCGCGTGTGAATCGACAAGATAAACTTGTTCCTGCTACGTCCTGCTAGAGGAAGTTCTGGAATTAGTACGTCGTAAAAACTTTAATCAGTTCCGACGTTTATAAAATCTGGGTGCGCAAGATACCGTTTTAACGCTCCGACTAAAACAGTATTCAAATATTTTGCCGGTCTCATTCCCATTATAACGGCGATTTTATCGGTGCGATATCTACAGTAGCATATAAATATGCATTCGCATTGTTTGCATAGTACTGCGCAACGCACGCCGATCTTCGTGTATCGCTATAGGAAAAAAAATGCAGAGGCAAAAAGAGAACTTATATATGACGACAGCACGCAAAATACGACCGAGCTGTATTTTGAAACGAAGCATCGAAATGCATATCTGATCCGACTAGAAATATTTGCTATTGCAGTATTAAACATATTCGGGCCGATAGTTGCCTGACTTTTGCTTTTAACATATGCTACTCTAAATAAAATACTCGCGAAATAGATTTCTCATTTTAAGGGCAAGATTTGATTTTTTTTCTACATATCTCACACATGCCCGTTATTAAATTCAAAATTGTTTAATAATCGCAAAAGTGTTTCTCATGTTTTTTTAAACAACTGCTATTGCGATCAAGCTCAAATACCACAAAACTGTCGACAATTTACGTTATTTTAATATCGATTTTGATGCATATTTATATTTATTACATCTATCGATTTATCAAAAATAACGATTGAATATTCTCAAACTGACGGCTAGAAAAATGGAGCAAAAGGTGTGCGCGATATCTAATCTTACTGCTTCAGTTGTCACTATAAGTACAAGCATCAATATTTTGACACATTTCACCCTCATTACAGTGAAGTCCCTGTCGTTGTAAATTTACATACCTATATCATAAACATTTATGCACATTGTTTGCATTGTAAACGCACTGACGTTTATCTTTCTCGTGAAAAGCATCGCACGTCACTACGACATAGTTGAACTTGAACCTAGGTTATTCGGTGATTAAGGACACTGCTGTTACAGTAACCTTAATCCTCTTAAACAAGATATTGACAAGACTAAATTGAAACACATCGCTTTTTACCGATATTTTTTCAAGTATCGCGTTTGAAATAATACACATGGTAAATCAAATATTATTGACTTAGAAATATTTCCAGAACTATTTTTTTTATTTGCAATGATACGTTTAATGATGATATTTACCGATATGCTAATTAAGATTTGCTGGCGTGATTACATTAACATATTCGTCAGGTATAACAAAAATATTCGATAATTGCATTCTATTAATAAGATCGTACACGATATTAAATCAATGCATACAACGTATTCTATTATGATTATGTATCTTTTTACAATGAAAAATATTGAATGCTAATACTTCTCAATGAGAGTTTTTGCAATATTAAACTTATAAAAGTTCGATTTTACGGTATATCTTGCGAAAAGTTTAACAGTTTTTAATTTTACATGAAATTTTAAATTTATCGAAGAAATATGCGTTTTCTAGCCGTTCAAATTATGAAATTTTAATTAATATATTTAAATTCCTCTGCATTTATATGTCTGTAGTTAAACGAACGTAACTCCAGATTATTGCAAACACACAATTCCGAATATTTGAATATAAATCTCAGTTCAAATAATTCATTAATGTTAATATAATCATAGCTGATGCGTAGTATTGACTCTGATATGCAATCAAATTTTTAATAAAATGGTATTACGAATAATATAGACTTTACAAGCCGAAAAACGAGGTTAACATTATTTTGTGATATATCACATATTCATCACATGTAGTAAATGCACATAATTCTATGTTGGTTTAGTAATTATCACAGTTCCTATCATGTTCATTCATAAATCGCATGCACTACATATCTATGTATGATTCAAGTAATTTGCCGATACTGCTCGTTGCAAGCTTTCTAAAGTTTGGCTTCAACTTTAATACCGATCCTAACATCGTATCTGCATCCGACAGTCGAGTCTAACAGATTAAAATCTTGATATCGATGCGTTATCTTCAGCTCATCATCTCTCGCTTGTTTCTAAATCGATCTATCCATCGGCTTTATGAAACGACGGCCGTTTCAAGACCGAAAAATTAGTAACGGCCGTTAAACTATGCGCGATGTTCATAAATCGACGCGGTTTATCGTAAGGCGATACTATATAAGCGCACACTTTGTTCGCTCGGCGGTATCTAGCTCGTAACGGCGCCTTAATGAAGTCGTAAAAGAGCGACGAAGTATGCAGGCGGGCCCTCTCGAGCACACTTTTATAGTTTCGATCAGATCGCCGGAAGTGCATTATTTTGTCTCGCGTTAATGTCGAGCACCAACACATTTTATTGCATATAGCCGCATTATAATATACGAAATGAATATAATTGCGCGAAATATAATATACATATTACATACACATGGAGGATCGATACGCGTTGATGGTATTTTCGTATGGCAATTTTTCATGATAATTTTTCTCGCTTTCGCAAAATAATGAAGCGCGCATTCTAGTCTGAGATGAAACGAGAGGAAAATATAAAAAACAGTAATAAAGCAGTCTTTACAAAATGAAGAAATCTTCATCGAAATATTTTATGAAATTCAACGAAAACACCGTAAGAGTTTGTACACTGTTTATTAATTATTTCAACGATATTTTTTTAAATTATACAAATAATTTGTATTTTTCTCTTAAAAAATGTTGACTACGGATAAAAAACGCACCGTTACATGCATTTTTATTAAACGATAAGCCAATTAATATAACGATTTCGTTTACGAATACATCTCCATGAATCAACAAAAACTCCAAATTAAAGCGGATAGAACCATGGCGCACCATCTACGATTCTATGGGTCCATGAATAGACTCGATGCTCACGCTGAGCAATCATGTACCATAGCTCTGTTTATATAACCATCCTATTCAACCATGAATCATGCAAAGAGAGACATCCTGACGAATTTTCCCTTGCTCCTATCAATATATACATATGAATTTGGTGTAATCCGCCACAATGTAAATTCATGATGGGGAATATTCAAACGGCGAGATCTCTCTTAGCTTTCAGTGTTATCGCTTTGATGGTTTTAACGATAATCGCAATTGAATTCGAACGAATCATTTTAATCAGAAAACTATTGCACATGTAAAAATAGATTATTATATTTTAGTCGAAATCAATGCAAAAGACGAAATCAATAAAAGTTGACATTTCTCTATATTTTCAAAAAATAATTTCAAAACTAATTTGTACAAATTATTTTTGTTTATTAATATTATTTGAAACTATTTTAGAGGATATTTAAAAACTTATCTTGTATGAAAAAATATTCAAGAGATTTATTTATTTTATTAACGGTTATTGAGACTATCTGTCAAATTTTTGTATAAAAATTTTTGTCTTAGAGAAGCTTACTTATTCACTACACAAATTCTCAGTATGCAAGATTCATACTTTTATCCTTTTACGAAAATTTTTGCATCAACTTTTAATATTACATTTTCACCAAACATACACACACATCCTCCAAATAGAAGAATACATGCGCATTGCGTCACGATTGTCTCAGAAAGATTGTATAAACGAATGGAAAGAACACGTCGACGTTGATGAAAATAACTCTTCAAAACTCTTCGGTGCGAACTTTTGTGCGCTTATATATATGTGTGTGTGCCTGATTTGCACATCGAGGCGAGGGGGCCCCTGACGAGTTTCCCCGCGCTTTGTCGGCCACGTCCGTATGCACGGCGTATAATTCGCGCCCGATGTAAATGCGCGCAGTTTGCTGCAGACAATCGCGTAACGAAGTAGCCAACACGGTGTATACGAACGAACCCGCTCTGCGGCCGCGCCGTATGATAACACCCGACTGTTTCCGACATGGCATGGCTTCCGTAGACTGCTGAGAATCCGTGACCGAAAAGTCCAGCCCCGAGCATCGCACGAACTTCAATTAGCGACCAACGGCAATTAACAGAGTACACGAGGCTCTCCCTCTCGCTTACCGCACCGAAAATTCTCTCGTGCAACGTGGGAGATGCGGTTGTAAGGTGCCCCACGCAAATTAATGGTTTGCTCTTTTCCTTTCTTTTTTTCGTTCCTATACCTTATTTTCTCTCTCTTTCTCTCTTTATTCCTCTCAAAAGCTCGTTTTCGCGCTGGATCGTAAGCTTTTTCGTTGCCGTTTCGATGAGTACAATCCCAAGGTATAAAAAGAGGGAAAAGCAAAAGCTGTTCTCTTGTACGGTTAATATTGAATGCTGGGCAAGAGCAAACGCGTGTTGCTATAGAAAATGTAGTATTTTACAAAAAATTTCATCGACGCGAAATAAAAGATAAATACACATTAATGTACAAGGTCTGATAAATAACAACTTTTCATTATTATAAAAGAACCGATCCCAAAATTTTCTGCGATATACTGTCATTAAAAGAATTTTTCATATTTTCCTTAAAATTGTTTGAAATTATTTTAAGAATGTGATTTTCTAAATTCTTATCAGTAGAAAAAAACATGTTTTCGATGCTTAATTATTTCGAGAGGATTATGAGGATGTATGTTTGCAAAACAAATTGCAATTAATAATACGTATACAATGCGTTTAGCGATTTGTAAACCGATTATTGACCAAGTCCAAAATATTTCAAATTAATAAGTTTTTATTTCCTTCGTTCGCCATAAACATTGCTCATTCGGATTTTTCACACTTTTTCACACTTTCTTTTTACTCTTGTCTTTTACCTTTTTGCTGATAAATAAAGCATAAATGTGTCAGAAAACACACATCGATATTCAACATTAATTTTATTCGTAGCGCGGCTAAATACGCAAAGATAGGATTAATCGATCGTCTTGATCGCTCCGATTTCGTGAATAAGATTGCTGGCGGTTAGCAAAGATACCTAGAAGGTACTTGAGGACGCTTATCACACAAACTCTCCAAACACAACAGACGTATCCGCAGTAAGTACCTGTCATAGTGGGCGTCACAACGACTGACACGTACAATGACAATCTCGTGTGACAACACACCGATATCCCTTAATCCTCGCTGACGGAGATGCACACATTCGAGGCGACACCGTAAACCAAAAGCATAAATCGAAGACCGAAGAGTGTGTTCTTGTGTTTTCGTGTGTCAAGGCGAACTTGTCCTGGGGCTTGTTAAAAATCACTCCTGTGTCCGTTGCTGAGACGTCAACAACAAGTGTCTTACACGATGCGACGCAACGACACGATAATTCGACGTGATCGTGCCAACTGAATGGGGTAATTGTTGACGGAGGAAACTGAAGAGTGATGGCACGTCGAGGTACGATTCATCTCGACGTGCATGTGCACGTGTGACTTGCAGTGCCAAAGTGCGAGGGAAGATCGGGATCGTGTCGACGTGGATCCTTGTGACGTAGCTTGACTTGGCTTGAGTTGCCAAACCGACTTCAACGTTGCGATTCGTATGCACAGGCAAGTTATTAATTTTTTAATAATAGTTCTGTTTACTCCTTGTTTATATAGAAAACTGAAATTTCTATTTCTTGATCAAACTTATAGATATACATATCAGGATTCTGAATTTGTGTTGAATTTTCAATTCGAGGAAATAAAATTGAAGAGACGAGAAACAATCGCAAAGATAAACAAAAGATTTACAACCAAATCTGTCAAATAATATACTATGAGAAATCTGTAATTTTTTCTATCTGGAATCATAATAGATACGAATAAAATTTGCATGAGAAGACTATACGTAATTCATGCTATAGTAATCCACTTGCGAAACTACGCAACTACGTCACGCATAAGTTTAAACTTTAGCTAGTCTTCAAATTGATGCATGAGAAGTTATGACATTTTTCAAGATCGTACAAGATCTGCGAAACTTTATAATACGTATATGTTGTAACACACATATATATTGAACACGTAAAATTTGATTAAAACTGTATTGAAAAGTAGAGGACAAAATTGAAGAAATTAAGAAAATATATGCATATAACGATAACTGTAACATGAAATTCTCTACAATTACAATCTCACAATATTACATTCCGCTGTAAAAGGAATATTGAGATATACAAGAAATTTTTAATTAAAATGTTTGTTCCTCTAAAGAGAAGTGTTTACGTATAGTTTTTATCCAACTTTTTATCAACTTCCATATGGTGCTTATAAGTACCGCGTAAAAATCAGCTCAGTGTAGAATGTCATAACTTTAATAATCTGTCCTACAGCGGTTTTTGACACGAGCTGCTTAAAACTTTTAGAGCAAGAACTCGAGGAATTTTTATGATATTTTTATAGTCTTTTCAGGAATGACTATTAACTCCTTTTCTATTTTAAGTAAAATATCTTACAAAATATTAACATGTGAACATATATACTTCCCCTGGGAATTTCTGATAAAATTTAAGATCGCAGAAATTAATTCAGATTATTAAAGTATCTCAGATATGCGCGTATATACATATATCATAAAGTGATTCGCATTTCTTGTCGATTGCAATTTCTAATAATAAAAGAGACTCGCATTTAAATCATACAATAGCATTTTGTGGAGATAGATATCCAATGATGGATAAATTCATATCAACTCTGCATACGCTCGTTAACGTAGCAATTTAGAATTTTATTTTTCACGCTTATACAATAAAAATTTACGCTCCAATTTCCCGTATTTTTACTAAACGTGAGATATACAAACCGATAAAACATTTCTAACTGATCTGATAATTAATCATCAACAATAATTTTAATCGCAATATATTCGTGTAAAGAATATTATACGAATATCGAATTATTTTTAAATTTGATTTCGTAGGAACAACTGTACTCAGTTGCATCCAGTTATTTTAGAATTCAGAAAATATGCAATCTTATAATCCTTATATGTCGCCGCGTAAAAGATATTGCACATCATATGCAGTAAATTGTATAGATGTCGTATACGCATTCACGCATTAAAATTGCTTCACCGAATAAGTAAACGAAGTAAGTCAATAAAAAATGGCTGTGCATTACATTGTTGACGCAAAAAATATAACGCAATATTATACACATATGTTTTTTCATAAAAATATACTTTAATTATGTAGCGCACCATCTATGCTTTCTTAACATGGCATTACTTTCATTTAAAAATAACGTGGCTTGTAAATGTTAAATATGAAAGAAATCATGATATTATATAAAATAACAATAGCTATTTATACTTTATTTATATTTTAGTAATTCTCGTCAATAGCGAAACTACGTTACACGACACGATGCAATTTTACTGTAATTAAAATCTTCCAGAGGATTTTTACGATATATATGTAAACATGATATTATCCCCTATGTAATCCATAACTTTAATTAATGCGACAACTCAGAGCGTAATTACTTCGGAATGATATTTTTAGTATATATTCATGTATGAATACAATCTCAGCATGTTGCATACATAACGTTTTAATACCAAAAATTTGCGCACCAGTTGCTTCTCTTTAGCAAATTGCATTTATTGGAAAAAAAGAATATATTTCAGAATAAATAAAAAGGATAATAAAAGATGAAAAAAAAGCAATTTTTTATATTAACGTTATTTTCTTAAAATTGTTATAGAACTGTATTTTAAAAACGCTTAGCTAAAGCAGTTTAAATTAATTAAAAAAAAAAGTATAGGCGAAGTTGTATCCAATGGAAAATCTGGAAATATTCATAATAATCTGGTTTTTGAATTTTAACAATAAAAAAAAATTATAATCTTATTAAATATTCTGGATATTATATTAAATATTCTCGTGCTGTAATTCTATACGTCTCTTTTCCGCTGCATAATTAATTTCGAAGTGCCGCTTCAGACAACAAGTGCAATATTACAGTTTCGGAATGTACAGAATGTCTGCTTTGCGGTATCCGCGCGGTCTAACCGACACGAGAGCTGCGATCTGACGAGCAAATCCCGGCCGCAAATTCGACTTGCACTTTCACAAGGGCGGATCCGCTACTTGGACCGTAATATTTGTGGCCACCGTAGAATGCGCCTACACAACCCTTTAAAGTGCCACTCTGGCGATTGTCGACGCACGACAAACGAGAACCTTTTCGAGATCGACTCTCGTCCGATTTGTGTTTTCCCCCTTCAGCAATTCTCGTGAACAGTTCGCCGCCAAAGAATGCCATTAAAGCAATACCGTAAGCTCGCTCCTGAATACCGCAACTCAGATTGTTACGAAATTGCGTGGAAGTGATTTTCTCGAAACTGCACGCGGAAGATAATGAGAACGACTCTGTTCATTTGTTAAGCGGAATAACCGACGAAGATTATTAGAATTCTGTGCAATGTAACAGTGGCAAAGCGACAGTGTTTCTGTGAATGCACCATGTTGGTCTCAAATTCCAGAATAATACATTTATAAAATAATAATGTGTATTAAATTTAATATAAATACGATATTTTAATGTTTCTTCTAATCTAGCGTCACATCTCTCTCTTAAATGTGCGTATCGTGTGTGTCTATATTATAAAATTTATATTATATATTATATATTTTATTATAATTATAATTATATATTATAATTTATATTATATATTATATATTATATATTAATTATATAAGTCCCTCTTTTTCGCAATGAGAAAGATATAATCTTTCATAAAAGAATGGAGATTTATGAAAGAGTCTGAGAAATAATTCAGGCGAATACTTCCAATAAATCGAGTCAAAACAACGTCGGCTGCCGGTCTGCTGTTGACACCTGCAAGGCAAATTAATTCGCGACAGCTGACTCTGTTGTCAGTTCGATTAAATGGAGCTGGGTGGAGCTGAGTGATCGTGTAACAAATTAGATCTGACTGTGCCGACTAGTTTATACTGCCTGAGACTATGCAATATCGCACATGAGAGATCTAAGTCATAAACTATTATTAGCACAATATCAATATTCAATATTGTAAATCTCATTTGATGCGTTATAGACATACATATATATACATATTGAGTGTATGTATTGAGTGTATGTAATTTGATACCTGTATTTGTAAAGTGGTTGGATACGATAAAAATTGCATGTTTTTTTCTCTTTATTTATTTAGCGTAGGTAATCTATAGTCATGTTTTTAAAAACTTAGAGGGAAAAAGAAATGAAAATCTAAATTTACAATTTTATCATTTTCCACAAATGTTTCTGCAGTTAAATAATTCGTACCAAAATAATTAGTATTTTTGTTACAGAAGATTAATTCTGCGTGTAAGCAGAAAACAATACTGCTACGATACTGTTTTAAGCGAAAAACGATAATCCGTGTCATTAATCAATGATGTCAACATATTAAATATACACAAACGTTTACGCGCAATATATATTCTCTCTTATAATTTTATCAAGTTAATTACGTGAAATTACACATTATATTTTCCGAGCAATCGATATCTTCTTAGCAGTCAACCTTTGTCAATAAAATGTCACAATTATAATTAACATATCAATAAAAGAATTAATATCAATATTATTAACACTACTTATGACAGAAAAGAGAACTTTTGCATCAATTATATTTATGTGACACTTTATATTTCACATTATCGTGCATATTATACGTTACATATCTCATTTTATCGATATAATTTAGTTATTTAAATAATCATTAAAACTAAATTTTCCATGCAATTGTCGTACTATTTATATTAATTTTATTCTTCTGTTTGATGTTATTAAATCTTGCAATGAAATATATCGTTAACTCATTATAAGTTTCAATTGATAGGGTAAAGAACGAGTGAATATGAATATATTTATTTACATTTAAATTAAACACAATTACTTGGCAATTCTGTCAAACATTTCTTCTCAATAATACAAAGATTTATTTCAGAAAAATTCAATAAAATATATCTTGTATATTATTATAATTTATGAATCTAAAAGGCAGCATATGAGATAATATTTTTATATTAATCATAAATAAAAAAAATCGTAATTATTCTTCGTCATTAATATTATGCACGAATCAAATTATAAATAAACACTAACTTGCGGAAATATAAACAAAATATTTTTTTCATTTTTTGATATGTGTATGGAAAAATTTCTTTTTCATGTTTGGTGGTTAATTCTAGGTTTAAGAACCTAACGATTTCGTAAACTTTAACGATTTCGCGTCCATCATCGTCAGCCAAAGTATTTACTTCATGCTAGCGAGTTTGCACGGGATAAAGGAAGGAAGGAAGTGCCGAAGGAAGGAAGAAAGCTAGGAGAACGTCACGAGAGAAAAGGGCGATCCATCAAAATCAAAAGAGCGCCGCCGCAAGCGCCAAAGGTCGTTTACTTTCCCTGCTCCTTGCAGGTACTTCGTTATTTTTCGAGACGCTTCTCATCTTTTTTTTTCTCTTTGTCCTCTCCGTTTATGTCATTATTCCTATACCTATACGTAACATTAGTGAAGTGGCTAGATAAATGATGGAACAAATAACTATGGATAAGGAGGATAGTCTTTATCTCATATCTGAATAAGACATTTTAGAGATAAAGAGAGAGAGGGAGGGGGGAGGGAGGGAGGAAGGGAGAAATACTGAATACGCGTTTTGAAAATTGTGAAATTTTAAAAAATGCCTAAGAAAATTGTTTTAGAAAATAGACTAATGTATATTGCAAGTGACATCTGTCAACTTTCAGAGAAACCTCGATATTGAATCAAGATTGTCGAGCTGTTTACTCCGCATTATAAAGTTTTCTTGACTGAAAACAATTCTACCGTTATATATACCGTGGATAGAAGGAGGATCTTTTTAAAAACTAGGCGGAACTAACTAGATGAGACAATCAACATAGCAAGTTTAATACACGATACTGTCTCACGTGCTCGACTATCTCAGATCGTATCGCACTGTCATCGCTTGATATAAATGTCGCGAATTTTCAGCAGACGAATGTCTGAATAATTGGAAATTCAATAATTCGACGGTATAACTTGAGGTGACTGCCGTAAGCAGCATGCTAAGTAACACTATCGCCGCGCCAGCAACCTGATGATGATTTAGTAGCGCGGAAGGAAATACGTACGAGAGACTGCGGGGCGGGGCTCCGCGCGCGGGCGCGTGAATCTATTTAAGCGACACTGAGAGAATCACGAAGTGAAGGGTGAAGAGAGGAGAGAATAATGGATGGTATACCCCTAATGTCACGTGCAGCATGGCGAAACCACGCTGTCCGCACTCTCGGCTGTGTTAATCAAATGGTGTGTGCGTGGTAATGTACGAAAAGGTGACCGCGCGATGGCTAGGAAACGGGATAAGGGATGCGCGAGGCATAAGGTCCTCCTCACATCGCCGGATACCTGTATAGGAATCATGCTAGAAGTCACGCGCGAGCGATGCAATTGTCGCATACCTAGTGCTATGGTTTGGATCGGTGCCGTGTAATTTAGCGGCCACTCTCCCGTTAATCGACGACCGATATTCCGGCCGGAGATCGATTTTCAGCGCGCGAATTATCGCTGTTGTCAACCACGCCCGGACGGGAAATCGTGTTGATGAATTCGCATTAAAATTTAACGTCAATTAGATTTGCAATAATTATGAGAGTAATTACACGCGCGACGAGTGGAGGTGTTCGTACACGTGCGCGCATGCGGAGCATTAGTCATTTGCGCGATGGAAAAATAGATGTATAGGAAATTACACGTTTCAATTTTGTATGCATAGCATTCTGCAACGTATAATCTCACAAAACGGTAGGATTTATTTTTCTCACATAGGATTTCTTCGTCTCACGTAGATTTGTCTTTTTTATATTCTAGTCTTTTTTTATATTCCTAGTCTTTTCATCCGGTAATCTAATATACATCAGGTATTGTTAAATTATTCGAGACGAAATGTTCCTATGCAAAAGATATGCACATATTTAAACCACATACACGAACGCATCATAAATGCATTAAAATGTATATTTTTTGTTATATTTACTTTTTTACAATTCTTTCATGAGAATTTTTCTAAAGATTTCGAGATAACTGCTTATACATTTAATATGTATATTCGAGCATTAAAAATATATTTATTTTATTGTTCTAAGAGGAAAAAAATTTTTCTCATTACATCGAAGTGATTTTTATTACAATAATAATTATTCATTTTTCTTCTATTGATCCTGATTAATCGCGCCGGACGCAATGTTTCAAGCGTCCACAAGCGCCAGTAGGTATATCGAGAGATCGCCATGTGTTTTGTAGGCTATCAGGACGGTCGATTGGCCCGAAGAAGCTTTGGAAAATTGCCAGCGAGTTTCCGAAGTCGTAAGCTTTAGCTGACCTCGGCTCGTCTATTTTACAGAGATGGATTTTTTTCTCTTAGGACCTTTGTGTCCCCGGGAAGTAGCTTTACGGTTGTATCCGCGCGCCGATGTGACAGATGCTCGTTTGTGTTTGCGCACACACGTACGATCGGCGCACGCTTGAGCTTGCATTTTACGAGCCGGCATCTCCCAGCCGGAGTGCGTGCAATGGCATCGTCAGCGTTTCTACCTTGAACAATGATAGAACCGTTGTTGAAAATTGGCTCTTAATATTAGATCGTGTACTCGTAATTTTACAATTCGTAAACTCGATAAGAGCAACGAAACAATCAGCTGATTCACATTTTATAATTTGTTTTTAACCATTTACATTTCTTTGACATTTATTTCAAGTGACAAGTGTATGATTTAATAAGAGGGAATTTCTTTTATCCTTTATACACGTCATTTATTTAATTTATTTTATATTATTTCTCTCATTTCCAGAAAATAAGTCATTCGTTAAGCTGTCGGCGATTGAATCGATCAAAGCGACGACAATTACAAAATATTTGAAAAGGTGGCCGAATGGAAATGTAACAGTTGCGCTTGAGATCGTAAGCCCTTTGCTGCTTTTCAGGAAATTACATTCCATTCATAACAGCTTCTACAACGCTTATCGTAAACGGCATTTAAATAAATTTACACTGTCTATATTTCCATGAACTGAGAAACGACAGTCCGCCTCAGTGGTTCTGAAGAGGGTATCTGCGAGGATGCTTCAGATATAACTTTTAATTGGGATGAACATAAATTTCCACGCGCTCGTGAGCTTCATTATTAAGACTGAAACGTTTACTAGATGATATTCATCGTGTGAAATGATACAAAATGCTTCCGCGAATAATTTATTACATTATAGGACGCTATCATTTATTATAACGCTTGTCGACGTGTTAGATAACTTTATTTTGCGATTAACAGAGGCATTTATTTTACATTAACAGTAGCATGGATATTTGAACGACAGTACAAAAACGCCATATTGACACATGATATCTCTTCTCTTCGTATGAATGTTGCATGATGCGCTAAATACGCATCGCGCTACGGGTCAGCGAGTTTAGCCTCGAATTTCTACGTCCGCCCTGTCTGCTCGAATGGCTTGTGCGATTATTTGCATAACACAATGGACATTTCGGTATTGACACTGCGTAGTTTCTATTAGCGCGGACAATATTTGAAGTTGTACAACGCCTGAGTTTTATTCGACTGATCCGATCGGCACTTTTATTCGTAGACAAATCCTAGTTTTCAGAAATGTCAAAATTTTCCGATGTCACGAAAAGCTTGGATTTTTTTAGAACCAACAGACAGATTTATATAAAAAATGTCAAATGGAAAAAAGATCTACAAGTTAACATGTCGAGAGGGATTTAAACAGAATATTTTTATTTGGATGCAAATTGACAAATTAATGACAAACTGATAACAAAGCGGTCGATAACTATAAATTAATATATCCAATAATACAGCGCAATAAGAATTCATAATGCCTATTGCACGATGTGACTAAAAAATAGTATAATAATTTTACGTTATGCCGTAATTTCTCTGCAATGTTTGATTAAAATTATTTATAAATTACTGTTCATTCATTCACAATTTATAAATTATTGTTCATTCATTCACAATTTTTCCCCCATTACTTTTCTCCAATTATAGTGCTATCATAAAATATAACAAAATAATAAAATAAATTTGTATATATAAAATATAATAAAATCATATCAAAATCTGTATATATAAAATATAATAAAATCATATCTCAAAATTTGTATATATAAAATATAATAAAATCATATAATGAAATCTGTCTAAAATAATTTAATAAATAATATTACATGAACAAATTTATTAGGGAAAAATAAAGTAATACATTCTTTATTCAATTATTTATTGCACATTACACTGTCGGTCAATTAACGTCAATATCAAATCTTATTTTCGCGACAATCGGTCCGGTGATTTTGTTATAAATGACATAATACCAAGATGCGCACCCCATATCCTTCAATTACAGATACAATTTTTTCATCCGCTTGATCTCTTCATTCTGATTGCTCGTATGCAATGGACATTTCCTCTTCAACTCGTACGTCGATGCTAACTCGCAGTACCTTTCAAACTCGTCAATTTCCGGATGTACATTGGAATAGCATGTTACTCTATCGCTCGCAAGAAAGCATGAAGCGATCGACATTCATCCTTAATGAAGACTCATTATAAAACTAGTACGAGCGCGCTTCATTCGCGATGGAAGCTGGCACAATTACGGACGTATCGTTACTCTGCACAATGTGCTACATAATGCTCTTTACACGTCTAAACTAATTCCAAACTGCAATAAAAGTACGTGACTTATATTAGGTGAAATAAATGCTATAAACCATTAACGTAATGATATTGTTCTTGTAATAGTAATAGTGGCAATGTTAATGACAACGAGCCAGAGCGCGGTATCTCGTATTCATTATCTTAACTTATTAAAGCAAATAATGAAAATGGTGATTGCTCAACAGGTTAAATAGAATGGTAAGGTAAAACACTATGCAATTATGCACATTTTCTGCACACAAAGAAATATGAAATATAAAATTGATGAATACGGAAAAATGTGCAAATTGGATGCTACTATTGAAATTTCTCGATTATCGATTGAGTAAATAATAAAAAATAATAGATAATAGTTTAATAATTTTACATTTAATTTTACATTTTAATTTCATCACACGAATGCGGAGTTAATAAACTAATGGACGTGAATGTATAATGTACAGTGTCACAACTGAAAGAGCATAATAGAGTTGCATAATAATGTTGATGAGAACAGTTCTCTCCTTTTCTTTTTAATATCACTCTCTATTTCACAGTAATCTAAATTAATCTTCTCTATCTGAATATAAGAGAAGACAATGATGTTTTATAAAATCATATGTATGTATGTTTTATAAAATCATATCTTATAAGATCGACTTTAAATTGAAATGAAATGATACTAGGATTAGTTTCCGGGTTCGAACCACATACATTTTTTATCTGATTCTGACATTTTATAAACATTTCAGTTCACTTCATTAGAGAAGAACAACCTGATATTAAGGAAATAATGTGCGACTCGAAGAAGAGAAAATTTTTAAATTACATGAAACTGAAAATATACACGCATACACACAACGTGCATGGCCTTATGCAGAGTGTACGTAGAAAGATGCGGGCAAATTGTTACGGAAATAAAGACGGGGTAAAAGTTTCGCGTTCTTTGTGCCGGCAATATTATACATGCAGATGTGGGGTATGTTATGAAGATACGGAGAAAACATGGAGAAGTAAAGGGGATATGAGAAAATCCAATTCGTTACCGCGCTACTACCTGCATTAAAACGAAAATCAAATAGCTCTGAGATAGGATGAAAGACTAATAGAATGATGCGGGACGCGCTATGATATCTCGGGAAATGTCATTCAAGTGTGCACTCGTTTCGCGACAATTTTGTTACTCTTGTAATTGAGATGAAGTTTGTGGCGCGTATTTATTCAGGTTGTGTGCTGACAGCGCGGATGCTAAAGATTAAAAACCTGATGCAACTAATTGCTTTTCAAAGAGACAACAATCCATTCACATTCATCTCTAATGCAAATAAGGGTGTTTCTTCTTTCTTTCTTTTTCGTAGATATTCGTACGTATATTTTTCTAGATATTTTCCTAGATATATTCCTATATATTTTTCTAGATATTTTCCTAGATATTTGTATGTATATCTTTTTTGCATTAGTCATATACATTTAAATTATATTCAGTTAATAATATCTCGTGATATTTCTTCTAGAGTTTTGTGCGACTATCCACGTGTCATCCCGGTATTATTTCTTCATGAGCTTATTGAAATATACGTACAATGCATGTTGTCTTTAATTGTTGAAATTATCAGCATTTCAGATCGAAACAACAACCGCAAATATACATCCTCGGTTGTGCAGGCATCGTGTTCACACGGAATTTACATTAATGTGCGCATATGGGACAGCATTGCACGATGCGAACGTAACACATTATTACATTACACTTCGTTACGTTGTATCTACATATCTTTTGCATGTAAACTACATCACTTTAACAATACGCGCAAAATTCGTAACACGTAGAGAAATAAATGAGATGTAACTAATTTATAATTTCTGTTCTCCTGTTTCGCGTACATTTTATTGCGCGCCAAGTCGAGAATTCGAGTCGATCCGAGGAACGTTCTTACATCCATAATCTCGCCATTGAATCGGCTCAGGATTTGCCGTAACCCCGACGGTATGTAATGCTCGATTTATCGTTTGGCTAACTGACGGCGAGGCAAAGTAGGCTAAAGGAAGCAATGGCCCGAGACGAAATCTAACCGCTCCTAGGCGCGCCTTCCGCGTAGATACCGCCTCGTCGTAATGAACATGCTCACGAATAATTACCATGATTGCTCCGGGTTGATTCTACCCTATCCGCTGCTATTCCGTGCCCTCCCCTTTCTCCCCATCGCAGTTTCTAGCGACCACTATCGCTGCCGACCATCACCGCGACCCCATCATTCTGCCCTCATGCGCACCCCTCACCTTTACAATTATCGCTCTAATTACAGCGTTTTGTCCGTTGACGCTACTTTCGCCGACTGACGCAATTAACAGCAGTTAATTGAATTGCAATGACGCCAATGCGATCTGCGCGATCGACCTTCTAATTCGCGACAGACAACGATAAACACTCTGGAAAATGTCTTGTGTTCGCGTTCATTTGTTGACGATTTTCCAACGCTAGGTTCATTTAGCATCGTTTAGTGTAAAGATGCTGAATTTAAAGACCATAGTTTATTCGCTGCCTCTGGCAATTGGCGGTTTTCGATTTTTCATAACTCATGACGCGAAAAAATTAATATTTTTCGTTGCAGATACTTAAATCGCGATCAAAAAGATACGTGATACATTTTAAAGCTGCACTAGAGATATTATAAATTATAAAGTAGTTTATGTTTTTTGAATTATTATTTTTATATCTTCCGTATGAAAGTTATACATGTACATCCAACACTGGCTTAAGCTGTAATTACGTTTCATCCTAGAAGATGGAGAAGCAGAAGCTGGAGATTATTTCGATACACGGATTCGCGTTGAGATACGTATACCCTATATAAAGCGTTTCATAGATCGGCGCGTGGATATATATGTAAACCATCGATCTACACATCTGTCGCGATGTTAGTTTTTAATTACACGTTAAGCGTTTGTATAACCGACTTTATTAGCATCTCGTGGATATTTCAATCGTCGGTCTCTCGTTTATTGAAAAAAGATTGTTTCCAGAGTATCAACCATTTTCTCATATTTACATTATTACGTCGTTACACCGTTACATCGTTACGTCGTTACGTCATTGGTTTCCATATATTTTTTTTCTTTTTTTTTTTATCTTTCGATTCTCTCTTAGAATTTTGCCTCGCTCCCAAGTTTCGCGGAATTTGATTTTGAAGGGATTAGTGTGTTGTCTGTGATTGAAAGAAAGAGTGTAGAGATTATTTGAATATAACTTACACGCGTAAGAGAAAAAAATTATGCAAAAAATATCATCACGTGTCCCTTGTTGAACGGCTTTTACACACGCATGATTTGTAGATGAGAGACGAGTTCGATATTTTAATTTAAACAAACAAAATGTTTGAAGCGTGTATTACGTATTGGTAGTCCCTGCGGATCGATTCTTCTATTCAGATTGCAAAAAAATCTGCAGCGTGCATGACAGAACATAATGGCCGCACTCGTTCGAAACACAAAAAGCCACTCTGAACTTTGGCCGGAAAAAGGTGTTATTCATCGTTATCTCTTCTTTACTTTTATTTTCACGTCCGCTACGCCCGATTTTGCCGTACAATAATAATACAAATCTTTATTTTGAATTTAATATTTGTAATACAATGATATATTGAGATGTAGTATTATAACGATCGTTATTCTTCGTCGTAAAATTCATCATTACATTATATAAAATTGTGATAAAAAGTGCAAAACAACAAAGTATTGCAGCCACAGTCGAGTCGAAAGAATTGTACCGTAACTTTTATTAGGAAAGTTCACGATGTCATATTAAATTACGTAATAAGTTGGATAACAATCCTAGTTTAGCGCATTGATACATTTATCAATAGTAATAATCAATAGTAATAAAGTAATAAAATAAAATAGTAATAATCAATAGTAAAAATAGTAATAAAATAATTTATCAATAGTAATAATTATAAAAACTACATCAAGATGTTTCAAAAGTCGCATGTTTTTTAAGATCGCCTGAAAAGAATTTTTTCCCGACGTTTCTTTATTAAGCATACAAATAATATAAAAATAATATTGTTACCATGACTATAAAAATGGATTATAATAAACGTTTGTAAATTTAACTTTAACTTGTATCTAAGAATTTGTTTATCAAAAATCAATAATTTTTTATAATTTAATATATCATCAATCAATATTTTTTTATAATTTAATATATCATCAATCAATAATTTTTTATAGTTTAATATATCATCAATCAATAATTTTTTATAATTTATAATAAAATCGCATAAAAAATGTATATTCTGTCAATTGTATAAATTTCACATTTGTAGAAATTAATAATGCCGACTTGTTTTACTCAATAAATATTGCATTGGAAGGATTTTTTATTTAGTCTTGGTGTTTCACAGGAGGAGCTTAAACGTTAAGCTTGCTCTGAATTTAAAGAGCAGGTCGTGGCCGTTTGCGGATAAAACCAGTGCTTAAACCTGATTAAGCCCTGACGGAAATGCCGAGCTGTAAGCGGATATAGTATCGCGAAAAAAAGTAGTAAGCCAACTTCGTTAAAAATGTACTAGCGAATGAAACGGCAACGAGAACGGGCTTAGCAAGGGCGATTTGAGACTAACTAGATTTAAAGCGTAATGTAACGCATTAGTTTAGGGGAACCGGCATTTTTCACGATCTTTGTATGGAAATATATTACTATGTTAATGGCTTTTCAAAACAGAAATAATGTTCATTCTTAGATTAGAAAATATAAAAATCTGTACTGTACGTATTCTGCATGTGTGTACGATAAAAAAAGTACATGTATAAACAATGTTACTAGAAAATCATGCGTTTAAAACTTTATCTCTCGCGAAATATTTTTTAGAATTAATCACTATTTATTAATTATTAAGGAAGCAATAAGATTCCAATATTTTTTTAATAAAAATTTTTCATTTATCGAGGGCATATACATTAAAATTATCTCTTATTTTATTCATGATATCAATGATCGATTTGCAACGCAATGTCTCATAATCGTTACACAGCCAATCGAAATTATATCACGGTGATCAAAAAAAAAAAAAAAAAAAAAAAAAAACAAGATGAGCGTGGAAAAATAGCGTAAAGCGCAATCTGAAATCTGCGTATTAAATCTAGCTTTATCTTGAATCGGATCCGTGGAATAATGCCGATTCGCCCGCACATACAATCCGATGTTACCGCGTGTCAGTCTTCTATATAAATATTGAGATAAATTTCCAATTCCATTGTAATCGCGCGTGCAACGGAATGCGCATTCGAAACCAAAGTATTTTCATTGCGTCGTGTCGGCCACGAGAATCGCAATATTCTTCATGCGAGTGCATTGCCCGTTTGAGGATTAAATTTCGAACGCGCGCGTACCCCGATATGTACGATGATCGAGCGTGCAACAAGTTTTCGCTGTGTCCGCGATCGCTCAAGCGTTTTCATCGGTTCTGGCTGCAATCCCATCGCGAAGGTGGCATAAGCTCAAAGCATCGAGTTTCGCGATCGAAATCATGTAACTATATCTCGAAATGTTTCATTTACTACGATCCCACATATGTTTGAGAAGCGTAAATATAAATATTTAATGCCTGCGTACTTTGCAGCTACATTAATTATCAATGTCTTTAATTGAGAATATAACGTAATCAAATTTAGAATCTCGAATTAAAATTAATAATTAGAAATTTGAATTAATAATTAGAAATTTGAATTAATAATTAGAAATTTGTACAATTTTTAAATCGATTCACTAAAGCGTTCACAAGTTATAAGGATTTTAATTTGCACCAAATTAACATGTGTTCTTATGGGAAACGTACCCACGTAACCACATCGATTCAAATGACAAAAACACATGGAAATAATATTCAGAATTTGTTTAAAATTTGCAAAAGTTTAAATACAGAGGAAATATTTGGTCAAATAATATTATACAAGTACTAACTGATTAAAAAGATATTAAATATAATTCAATGAAGTTAGCCATGTATCTGTCACAAGGAGAAATTCTCTGTCAAAAGTTAATCATTTTGATTAACAAAATTCGGAATATTTAAGTAAAAACGCAATAAATATTAAATAATATATCTCTGCACTGTAAGTAAGATCAAATTGTAATATTCCACACAATTTCTCTCTCAAAATACACTAAAAGTGGATATATTCGTCAATATTGATTTTCAGCTACTTTTTGCTGGGATTGTACATACAAAACATCCTTAATTTTTAAAATCTTGATTAAAACGGTATATCTGATCGATAGTATATTATTATTCGTTCTTTTTTTAACACAGAAAATAATAAATTTATTAAATCGAAATATCGATAAGACACTTTTTCTCTAATAATTGCATTCGTGAGAATTTAGATGGAAATTATCTCCTTTAATTTTTAGATGGAAATTATCTCATTCATTTTTTTTTTAAATAAAATTATTATGTAATTTTTTTCGATAATACTTGTTAAGTTCCTCGCGTTTCATTGACATAGATTGGCAAGATATAGATCGAGGAAAACGCCGGCGCGCATAGCGCGATACATCTGAGCTAGATTCAGGTTCGGTTATAAATCCTGACTTAAACGATGGTTACCGCCATTTATAAAGCGGTAGCTCGGTCGCCTCGAAGTGCCTGCTCCGTCGATTAATGGAATTCCTCGGCGACGTGCCGGGCGTTCGTGCGAATAAATTCACGGAGGGTCGTCGGGGGGAGGAGAGAAGTTCGGGGAAAAGCACCCGCACGCAATCCACCGCTCTTATCCTCGCTATTCTAACACATACCCGAGCGCGCGCGCGCGCACCCATACACACGCACACGCACACACATATATATATATATGTACATATCCGATCGTTAATAGGACTTGGTGCGGAAATTGATTCGACGGGCAAGGTTGGGTCCGGGTGGCCGCGAGTCTCAAGCGGCGGATCTCGACGGATCGCGCGATAGATTCGGGGATCGAGGAAACACGGAAGCCCGTCGAGTTTAAAATTGCGAAATCCCGATGAGATGCCGGCGCGGAAGCGGCAGGGCGCATCGGCCAATTTAATACTCTAGCGAACAGAGTAACCCCCCGTTACACGCGCTTCTCGAAGCGTGCCGATGTCGTTACCCTCGCGCGCGAATCCGGCAAATAAGATTGTCGAATTTGCCGAATTGATTGCCGCCGCGACGTCGTGCCTCGTGCAAATTGATTTTTACGACCCCGCCGATCCTTAATGTCCTGAAGCGCGAGTCGCCGGAGGATCTACAGACACCGGGGTAATTTCGGTGAAAGAATACGTCGTCGCCGGAAATTGCACGATTTATGACTACTGCGAGGGTTGATTGGAGATCGGAAAAATGTTACGTCCCGCGCCGTCAAAAATACGCAAATTGTGTTATAATTTTATAACGCTCAATAATTTAATCAAAATGATTTGATTAAGGATGTTTATCTGAATAAAATAAATCTAGGAATAATCGTTTAATTAAAAGAGAAATAACTTGTTTCTATTATTGATATCACCTCAAATGGACAGAGAGAAAGAAAGAGAAATGAAATTTGTACAATTTATACGATTCAATTTGAAAGATGCTCTTTAAAAACTCTCAATATAAATCTAAAATTTATTGTTAATCTCGTCGCTCTTGATATTTGACCTCTCATTTTTGGTTCACGAGATGCAGTTAATCATGATATATAAATGATTTCGCATCTCTTGCTTTTATTGATCATGATATAAACCGCATGTGTATACAAGTTAAGTAATTCTCTCTCTTATATAGGATATTTCGTGTCGCCAGTTAGAGTGCTGGCATGCACGTACACGTGTCATATCGTGTTGTTTCTTGTGTGAAGTGTTCATAAGTGCTCGTAAAGTGTGCAGACCGTATCGCTAGGGAGGAGGCAGCGCATATAACGCCAAATTTCTTGTTTATTTTCCATCCGAGTGTCTGCCTTCCAGCCGCCAATGAAAGCGGAATGTCTTGGGTTATTAAGCCGCTTGCGACGTCGATAAAGACAATTAACCGAACGAATTAATGAAATGCCCTTTAATAATTATCCTTGTTTTCTTACGCCCCGGCTAATGGACTCTTGCGAAAAACATAGTACGTGACTCGAGTGACTTCTGCCATGTGCTTTAACCATGATGCGAACTTTGCTCCCTTTATTTACGGGCAAGGAGACATTGCAAAATGCACATCATCTAATTCGTAGCTGTATATCTTAAAAGTTTTAAGTATACGTATATATTATAAAAAGATAAAATATTCTGTCCCTCTAAAATATTTTTTAAATTACCACTCTTATTTGCGTGAATCTATACATGTAATGTTACTATCTTTTACGCTGATTGCCATTCACCCGCGATTGGATAGAAAGGGGAACACTGATTTAATGGAGATACGCAAACTCCATTTCGTTTCTCATGCAAAGTTTATGCGTTAACTAAAATGTAAATGAGCCTTCCGAGACTTCATAGTACAGTCAAGAGAATATCTAGGAGAACTTGTGCGAGTTTCTATGCATTATAGATACGTAAAGAATATACTAAGGTAGTAATCAAATAGAAAGAGCACGCATATGCACGAAAGAAATATTTTAAAAAATACATAAGAGTTGAATAAAAGGAAAGAATTTTATATAAGGCTTTATCAAGCAAAATCTCTCTCTCTCTCTGTCTTATAAAGTTGTATGAAATATCTATTGTGAACTGATGAATCTGTATAAAAAACAAACCGATTTGCATACAATCTTAATTCCCTGTCGCGATTATAGATATACGTATATAGCTATACAAGAGACTTCCGCTTGAGCGAAAAGTTATTCGTAGGATCCCGTATGAAGAAAATTCCACGTACGCTGCCTCCGACAATACCCGGTAATCGGAAACAGACATCGCTTACGCATTATGCAAATAATACGTTCAGGTCGTCCCCGCATACATTAGTCGGCACACACGTGAATACCCATACCATGAATACCCATAAGAGCGCCAAACCATTACTCGGGGTGGGTCTAACGTTACGTCTCTCGTAACGGCCCGCACCTTGCGCACCCGACACGTAAGAGCATTACCGTTCGCCATCGGTAGACAAAACAAAGGGAACACGACGACGTGCAGTGCCATGCTAACGCCGGCTGCTAACCGTTTCTATAAATACGTCGATTTTTTGCGAGCCGCGAGTTAAAAATACGCGACGCTTCCTCCATCGGCCCTTACCTCGTCCCTTCTTCCCGCCCCGTCTCTCGAGCATTTATGGGAAACCACGAATAGCTCGTAAGTTCCCTGAAGTTTCTCTTCTATGAATATCTCCTCGGGCGAGACGGCACGAGATGGTCGCGCAGCGAAACGACAACGACAACGACGACGACGGAGACGATGCGACCGGAGGGCACTGCACTCCGTCATCATCGCTAACGGGCCAACCGACTGTCACCGTTCCTCGTTTAAACAGCGCATGTCCGCCTCCACTGCGCTGTTTTCTCATTAAACTGATAGGTAACGTCGTATTCATCGCGCTAAAAATCTAATGCGACCAGGAAAAAAATCCGAAAAATGCATCGCCGCACGAATTCTTGATTTCCTTTGAACTTTGAAGTTGTAGGTCACAAGCATTTTGCTCCACATGCGTTTTGTAACGAGGACAGGACGAGACAGGAGAGATGTACGATTAGAGATTTAGGTCAAAGAGATTTGCGGCCAACATATGATACATAACATATCATATATAATACATAATATATATAATATCAATGATGATTTATTGCTAACAAAGGGGATTTATTGCTCCTGCTAAAAGCTTTAAGAAATTTCAAATAATTCATACTCGCACGAGAAATGTTTTATTATTAGATGATATAAAATCAACACGTTTTCAAAATGTTTACACTAAATTTTTCAGTGAATTACTTTTCGTTAACAAAAATGTTTACAAAAAATCAACTTGTACGTTATATTTCCGAACATTAATATATATATTTAATTATATAATCCATGAAATACCAGTGAAATTTACTGATTAGTTTTGTTTCATCTATTTGCATTTTCCTGAAACTTTCTGTAAAGAACTCTTCATTTTCAACTATTTACAATTTAAAAGCAGCTATTAATGATAATTTCGTTAGCGAAATATTAATTCCAGATTAATGGAAAAAAAATCTGTCATTGACACGTTGTACTTCGATAAGAGTGGGCACTCAGCATTACGACTACATATATGCGCATAAAAAGTAAAAATGGAAAATTGTGTATACAACTTAGAAAAATCAATTTTTAAAATTGTTTCCATCCGTCAGCCGATCTATCATTCTGTAACGTTAGAGATATTCAATATTACATGGATTCGAAAAAGTGTCTCGGGCGTTATAATGATGCGTTTAAACCGCTTATTTTAAAACTATATGATATCGTCCATGATTTGCTTTTAAACTAGATATTACGATTACGAATGCGTACGAATCAATCGCGAATAAGTACAAAACAATTTTTCGATCAAATTTGTCGTCTATATAACTCAATTTCTGCTATTCGGTTCTGCACGCGAGTCCAAAACGAACATTTACATGTATAATGGACAATTTTATCACCTGCTGTATCTGTTCATATATATTCATTCTTACATTCGTCGCGAAAGCTCTTGAATATAGAACTTCTTTCATATTACCTTTTTATAGTACGTATTAATCAACTCTCTCAACAATGGATTCTTATTATGAGGAAAAATACGTGTACTTATCTGCTTTGCTTTAGACCTTCACATAAGAGGATTTAACGTCGACTAGATCCGTTATATTTTATTCAGAAGAGTCCGGTCGTGATACCGCTTGTAATACTGGAGTCTTAATACTGTTCTATAGTTGCGCGTTTGCGTGTACAAGACAGGTACATCTTGTATCATTAATGGAGTCTCTTTCTCAGAAACAAAGTACATGTCATTTTGCACCAAATCCTTTTACCTTTAAACTTTTACAAATTTTGTAATGGTAAAAGAATAACAGGAAACTGTATTATGCAAATAAAATGTACATAAATTAATAATAAACTCAGGTTATATTATAAGTGTAATTTTATTACATGAATCAAATTTCATGTATTTTTCAAATGTGCTGTACATTTATTAATATCTTTATTTACATACGTTAAATATGTTTTCATAACGTAATATAAATTATAATTATATAAATATGCAATATGAAATATAAATTTAAAAAGGCGCCCTTAAAAGATTTTTAAAAAATTCTTCTTTTTCTACGCTCTCAAGCGAAATAAGCGTCCAAAGTGATGCACTGGCAGTGTCAGGATTATATAATGTTGACAACGTAAACACGCGCACCATCCATCGAATTTCTCACGGGTTGCAACAGCCTTAAGTTGTGTACTTTCAGAAGCGTGAAATCATTTATCACAAGCGACGGAGATTAAGCTCCGTCGTTTATCGGCGCGTTAGACTGCAAAATTATCCAGACACGCCGTTTCATAAGTGGAAGTACTTCAACCCGAGATATAAATCAAGTATCGAAGCGCGCATCCTGAAGAATTATAATCGGATATGATGCATCTTTTCATCGAGCGCGGTCTTTCTTTAAAAAAAAAAAAGAAAAAAAAATCTGACGCTTTTGACCAAAAATGTCCGCGACAAGTATGGAGTTGTGGAATGACATTGAAAAGTTTGTCAGAACTCGGGACACGCATAACGAGCGGCTGCGAAAACTCGCGAGGTCGAAGCCGACCCCGTTGGAAGGGACATACCTCGCGAGGCATAAGCGGATTTAAAATCTGCATAAATTTACTCGGGTACACGTTTTCGCGAGAGTTTTCAAACAAAATTCCCTCTTTCTCTCTCGGCATCTCGCTTATTTCACGAAGCACTCTGACATCACGCAAGTACAGCGAGCGAAAGTTTCCAAAGAGCACGAAACCACAAAGGTTTCCGCGAATTGCACGCAGATTTTTGACGAAGTAGTCAGGCATACGAGTCAACGAGCAGAAGGATAAGTGCAGAGAAAATAATGGCGGAAGACGTAAGAAAATAGTAGTTTGAGGGTCGCTTTGACAAGAGGGTTTCTTTGGGCGCGCACATTTTAAGATCGCATTACACAGCATGCTCTGCCGCGAAAAAATAATTCAAAGAGAATGCGCCCTACGGAAATCATTCGCATTGTAGATTAAAGTTGAGCTCGTCGTTATGGCAAATGCCTGTACATCTGTGGATCTTATGGACGATATAAATTTTAATTTGCGGCGTAAGAGGGTGAGCAGGGACCTCCCGCAATGTCAAAAGCGGATTATCTTCTCTAAACGAGAAATCCTTCGACAGGGATTCCGTTTCTCCCCCTCATTCGACGCCTCATTCTGCTTGCATCGCAAAACGTGCTTAACAAGATTGGCAGTTCAAACATTTGAAGACAAGACGACTGCGAGTCGTCATAATAAGGTACTCGTATAATCGTATCCTTTATTATTTATCAAACTCAATGCTCCGAGAGAGAAAGTCCATGTGTTTGAGAAAACTCTCGCTGAAAACGCTATTATTTTCTATTGGCATCGAATCTAAAAAACTGGACTTGAAAACTTTATGTCATCTCTAGCCACAAATCACAAAAAATTTGATAACATAACGCGATACATGTACTATTTCGCATATTTAAAAAAATGCGCGAAGGCGTTCTTGCGCAAAATACATTCCGCATTAAACGCTTTTATACTTCTGCTCGTAAATTCTTTAACGCGAGAAAATATATCTCGGTAAAGCGACCAAAGTCGACACCGAAAACAACTCATTATCAGGTTTAAGGTTCGGTTGTTGAATGAAAGCTTTTCATTATAGGATGCTGCGAGTTAACACGAGAGTAATATTGACGTTGGAGCCTATAATGCGCGTGATAACGGAGGCTGACGAGCGAAACAAAGGGGGAAGCGAAGGGTGCGAGAGAGGATTTAATGTATAATCACTTTGTTTTATGAATGTCGTCAATGTGTATTCATAGTATGATGAGAGATGATTACTATGCTCGCGGACACACCACTGATTCTTTTGCTTCCCTCTTATTTTTATCGCGACGTCACTTTTCAAAATTGACTTTACGTCATCCATAATAATCTGTAATACATCAGGATTATCATATATCCTAATATGGATGCAATGCTATATCAGGTTCGTGCTCCCTTTGTCTGAAGTTGAGACGGATCAGCTCTTTGTTTGCGTCGAGATCGTGATCGCTGCCTCTGCGTACGCGATATGTGAAAATCACCAGACAAAGCCCTGTGATTATTGGCCAGCATCCTTTATCAATCGATATATTGCGGTGCTTTTTATTTGCGCCATGAAATCAAAATCTCGATATTGAATTTGATTTTAAGAAAGTTTATAATTGATTAACCAGATTTCTGATTAATCAGATAACGGTAAATAAAAGTATACGTGACTTTAATGAAATAATTCCAAAGTAAACTATTAATCAACTACTTTATATATGATAATACGACATAATTAAACAATTATGGAAAAGTTACTAAAAGTTTCGAGTTGCTAGCGTATTATTAAAAGGAAGACTTCGAAAGATTTATAGATATAAAATTTTAAAGTTTTCCTTCAATTCGCGCGTTTATTTGGCATTAACGAAAGAGGAGACAAAGAGAATATCCCTTTCATAAAAGTAATTACGCCACGTTGAAAGTTTCAAGCAGGGCAAAGCCGATGCTACTAAACCATCGACAGTTTATTGGAATTAAATTACTGAACAGTCTTTTGAGAAGACGATGTAGAAAAGAATAGCAGGGTACAAGAGTTAGCGATTCTTGCTATACATAAGTAAAATCTATCGCGAGAGATTAATGTAATAGATAAAAAAAGAATAGTTCGAGAAAACTTTAGGTATCGAAAGAGAAAAAGTATTTTTAAAATTCTGAAAATTTTGGAATTAATTTTTTTTAAATGTCCGTGTACGCAATGTATCGCAAATTTCATTGCGTTTTTGTGCGAATGCAATTAAATTTTGGAAACTCGCGAAATAAAAATCGAGCGTACGTGGCGGAAATTGCGTCCGGACACCGGAACGTTAATTAATCTACCGATATGGCGACTTCACACGATTAAATACGATAATGAAGCGGCGTTTATACGTCCCCCGGCCGTGTTTGCTTTGCATCTTCTAGGCGCATAAGCAGCGTACGTGCCCGGATGAGAAACGCAAATCAAACACAATGTTGCATGCATGCGTTCTCTCTTGCATCGATGCTTGCATTCCAGCGATCCGCAATTGCAGTCGTTTGTCAGCATCAGACTGTAATCATGAAAGCGGGCTCTTTTAGTTACCTCCCGTTCGATTCGTGATCAAAAGGAAATGGTCAGATGTATTTTCTCCAAGTATATTACTTTTGCGCGTACGTTTTATCTTCGCAAGCATATTTGCAACCGGAATATTTCCACAACAAAAATATTTTACGTTTCAGAAAAAATATCTCGGATTTATAACGAAGCGTGTTGTTCATCAACATTTTCGCGTTTTTGTTTTTGTCATATTTAATATACATGTACATAGTTATACTATTTTTTTATGCCACATATTTGCAATTCATATACAATTTGAACATATTTTGTTCCATATTTTCTGTAACTATATGTTTACATATTTTACGATAACATTGGAACTTTATATGCATGATTTATAGAAAAAAAATATTTATTTGGATATTAGATTAAAATATAATTATACTTTTTGCGAAATGTTACACGACACATTAATTTCGTTGTCAGACAAGTTTCTCGTCTTAAGATTAGAGGAAATGAAATCTTCTCTAGTGAAACATGGGTTGACGTATAACGGAGTAGACAGAAAGCGAAAACTAGAAGCAGTATGTATACAGCATTATGTCCTAAAGGTTTGACAACGCTGACGTTAAACTTTGCCATGTTGCTGTAAACATTCGTGTTGCATCTGCCATTCGCTGTTTCGCTGTGTCTCGCGTTTACTCAAAAGGCGGATGGTTATAAAATTTCTTTGTTAAATAATTGCTTTGACCTTATTTTCTTGCTTAATAAACAGAGAAAGATCCATTAACAAAATAAATGTTAATTTAAATGAAAACGAAAGGACTTTTAACGAAAAGACATTTCTCGAGTAAAAAGTGAAAAGAGCTATAAAGAATATAGTAATAAAATTTTCAACATAATGTGTTACATTTTTCATCGCAATCTGTCTGGCTGTTTACACGTCAATTACAAAGAGTTATCAATTAAGTGAACGCGACGCAAGCGGCTTTCGTTCTTTACGTTTATTACTTTGTTAGGTGTTGTTAAAACTCGTATTAAGTCTCTTCCCTCGCGCGCGACTACTTACTTAAAGCTTCTCCCTTCGAGAAACGAGCGGGCACTAATTATTTCTCGTCTCTCGGCCAGTTTTATCGGGTATTTCCGCGGCGGCACGACTACATACAAGCGTAGTTAACCAACTCCCTTCCATCAGATATCGCGTCTTCTATAGACGGCATATCGTTATACGTCGGCGAGCGTACAACCCTTCATTGACGATAAGACAGAGGAGGGGAGGCAGGGGATACGCGCAGAAACGAGAGGAATGACTTTCTTCGTATTTGGATGATGCAAAAACTTAATGCCCGCAAACTTCCCGCTCGTCAGCCTCCTCCCGTTGCACTTTTTCCGACAATTCGACCAATCGTCGTTCTCGTTATTCCGCTCGTTCCCTCATCGTGTCTACGCGCGCGAGATGTATATGTGCGCGAGCGCATCCGCGTCTACGACCTCATCAATTTCAAGTCACAATGAGCTTCAAGTAATTTGCGGACGATCGCTTTGAAAGGTACCTCATCGATTTTCTCAGGAATTCGCGCGCTATCTATTGTGCATTCTCTTCGTTCCTCCTTTCTGGACAGCGGCGGCTGCATTCAATGCATAATATTTCCAATATTGATAGATGTGCGCGAGCCAGAATGCACGCTTACCTTAAGGAAGTGCCGCGTAAGCTGTTGTGTGTCGAGCTATAGCATTGAAAATCGTATAACAATCTAGATGCAACACGGCGATAATAAAATAATCTGCAATTCATAGACGGGCAATGGATGCAGCTTGCGTCTAGGAGCAAATATTTTCCTAAGAAGATGATTTAAAAGCAATAACTCTGAGCCACTTTGCAAAGTTACATCCCTCCCTTCCTCTGCCCTTTTTTATATATTAATTATATATTTATACAATTACATATTTGTTATATATTTATTACATAATCTGTTAAAAATATTTCTCGAATTAAATTATTTCATGCTATATTTTCTATTAGAAATAAGGAAGATATAATTCGCGATGAAGAGAGAAATTCTTAGGAAGGTTGGCCAAGCACGTTTATTATGGAAAAGTGAACGTTATTTCAGGAAACTAAAGCCGCGCACGTTCTAAAGTATAATTACACGGAGAATAATATGCAGGTGCGTCATTAATTAAAACAGGCGGATAAACATTTGTGTTACGAGGCACTAATTAGACTCATCCTCATGCGCATTATTTGCAGCTCTTGCGCGCCATGTAACTACGCGCTATCGCGTAGTTCATAATTTTGTAAAAAAAATCAGATATCTGATTTTTACATTGCTATAAATTTCACCGGATTCTAGATATCCGGTACCACAGAATTTATCGCGACTGCTTTTAGCAGCACGCAGGCAGATATACAATACAATACTCGCTGCAAACGGACAATGGCACGCAACTGCATTCAAGATATATGTTCATACTGTGATCCTCTTTCAGCGAATATCGCGCGTGATCACTTGAATCTATGTTAAAAAATTTTCATAAGCGTGTTTGTACTCGCGTTATTTCAATGCGAATAACGGTGCGCGTTTCTACGATTATATAAAAGTACAAAAGTATATCATTCACAAACGCTTTATTAGACTCTTGTAAACTACATGTACAAGATTCAAACGATTTATTGCTACGTAAGCGCATAAAATCGATAGATTCTCACGGGGATATATATATCGTATATTAGTGCACTTTACGGGAAGTTCAAAGCAGTGCGAGTTGCATTTGAAGTACCGAAATATAGTCGAAGTGTTATCATAATGAATCTGATTCCAGTTTCGAATTTACAAAGAGCCTCAAATTACCGTTCTCTTCGAGTTCGCTCTTGAAATGTGTCGTTAAAGTCATTATCGCTTTCATCTCGTAGCAAATTTTGTAGTCTCGAACAATCTTATAAAGCTTGGGAGGAGGACGAATAGAGAGAGGAAAATTTTCAATATCGAAAAATATAGCGAAGATTAGAAAATCGCGCGAAGAAAACAACGTTCGATAAAAATTATCGTACACTGAGAAAAATTACCAACAAGATGTATTCGATAGAAGGCATTTTAATTAAACTAAGCAGAATTTCTAGTTATCATGATAAGAACTCGATTTTTTATAACTAGAACGTTTAATAGACTTGACTATTTGAAATTTGGTTAATATTTTCTAGCTGGATCTATAAAACTTCTTCTTAATTAACTACACTTAGATATAGTGATGCCATTTTCTTTGTAAATTTAGTACTATTACCAAGAAAATTTAGTAAATTTAACAGGAAGAAATTAATCATACTCGTCTGGTAATTCCTAAAGGAATTCTAATTCGTCCCTTTTCCAACAGACATACTGGTTGAATCTACGAGATTTCTAATTAATGACCAGATTTTTTCTCAGTGTACGTCCAGAAATCAAATTAATACTAATTAAAAGACTTGTAGGAAAAGCAATTCCTAAGTGTGTCAGAAATCAAATTAATACTAATTAAAAGACTTGTAGGAAAAACAATTCCTAAGTATATCGTACCAGTTTGAGCTTTATAAATATATATATATTTATCGCAATAAAAAAATTTCTATAATTTCCGAGTACAGTCTTGTACAGTGTCGCGGAAAATCTTGTAACCTCGTGCAACTTTAAGAGCATTGGAATGAGCATTCACAAAATGTCCGCTCGGAACGCCGCGTTAGAAATGTCTGAATGCGGTGTATGCAATGGCGCAATCTGCGCGTTGCTGGTCCAGAGACGTCCATGTCCGCTCGTATAGATCACTCTGTGAGATCTCCATTTGTAGCATTCGACTATTCTCTAACGCGGCGTTCCGAATGCCGCGCTTTACGAACACTACGTATATAAATGGGCTTAAGGCCGCGGGATAGATTGCAGTCGATTTGGTCCATTTGAATTATTCACGGTCCAAATATTCTGTACCGAATCGATAGAAAATCCATAGGATCTAGCACTTTGTCCCTTACGCATTATACGCTCGAATTTTGTTATCTAAAATTTGCGCATATTTTGTCCGAATATGTAGAATATGTAAAAAGTTTTTAAAACTTTTTATCACGAACGTACATATATGTGATATGAAAATGTTTGCTTTTATATATATTGTAATTCGAGTTTTATTGGAACGCTTCTAATTGCTACAATAACACGAGTTTCAATCTTTTTATTTCATGTATATTTTATACGGATCAAACAGAATTGAAGCAAAAAATATCGTTAAAGCTTCCGCCTTCTTTTTATCTAAAATTCTGTAAGATATTTAATAAATATAAATATAATAAATTTGCGATTATATTAATATATATATATATATATATATATATATATTTTTTTTTGCATGTATTTTAAGTATGTATGTAAGTTTATTAAAATATTACATAATATTTATAATATTATATAATAATATAAATATTATATAATATTTTAAAATATATACTGTGTAATTAAAATATATATTGTATAATTATAGGAGGAGATCACGAATTATAATATTTGAATAATCTATAATGCGTAAAACGATTTTCTATGCCGTTCCTATTATCGATATATTTTACACACACGAACATGCATGACGTTATGAGAGAACACATAATTTCCCCCGAGGCTAGTCATGCATGCAGATAATACCGCAACTGCCTAAGTTATTTTCGCAATTTTCCAATGCCACACATAGTCTCTGCAATATCGAATTTTATCGACATTTTATCATGATAATATCGTATAACTTTTGAAAATAATAAAATTATTCCACCAGACGTGATATTATGAAAGAGAGAGAGAGAGAGAGAGAGAGAGAGAGAGAGAGAGAGAGAGAGAGAGAGAGATAATTAAAATAATATAATTCAAATAAACGCATTGAATCAAAATGCTAAGTTATACGAATGTGTACGAGTAACAGACAATGTTAAAGAATTACGTCAACAAATTCATATAAAATCGCCATTCGGAATTTTTCACAATCGAGAGGAATTCATTCCGCATGCACGGAAACTCTAGCTTTACATTTTACATTCGTCTATCGTCACATGGTACATTCAGGAACTACTGTGGGACTGGAGTTTTTTTTATTGCGCGACGCAAATAAAGCAAATTTTTCAAATTACACAGAGATAGAAATGCCTAGAAACGCTGTTGCGAATATTTTCTGTCCTCCTTTATAATCCAGGATCAGCTGCAGCATAATTCAAGCTCAAAGTTGTTTGCACCGTTGTTTAATGCTACTGTCCAATTACGTAGAAATCAAAGGAAATAAACAATGATTACATTCACGATTGAAAGCTATTAACGGGCTCGATCGCGCGTAGTGACAAATTGTTAACGAACCAAAAATTCGTAAAAGAGAACTCTCGAAAAAGGTTTGATCTGCCGCTGATAATCTGGATTGCGATCGATTGTGTGCACGCTTTAAATCTCAATTCCATCGAATAAATTCCACTTTCGATATAATTCGTGAGCGAACGGGTTATCATTTTATGGGCTACACTCAATCAGTACGCATGTAGCATTATATGGAAATTATATTTTAATACATTAAATACACGGGGGATTAGAATTCGCGATCGCAAAGCGTAATTCATTTTCGGCATGCTGAAAATAACGCGGACTAGCCATTACTACTATTGAATTAATGTCAAAGTTTATCAGAGATTTACTCGCTAGTCGCATTACCATTTCTGTTTCATTCTGCAGCTTCATGGTCCTTCTCTCGCATTGCATGTTCCATTATGCTTTATGCGCAGGTGAATAGACGAAAATATCGTTATATATACAATATAATAAATTAAAAGAGAAAAAGAGAGGTAAAGTAATAATGCTTGAATTATATCCAATGTTATAGTATGCGTACAATAGAGTGTTGCGATTTCATCAATAGTTGATCGAGCAATCCATTAAATTCAGGAGAAATTTATTTCTGAAATTTTCTCTACCTTCTATATGTACGTTATTATTGTTTTTATGAGAAAAGAATTTGTAACAATGCGCGCACGGTAACATTAATTTCGCGATTGGATTAAAAAAAATTATCTTAATTATTTCAAATAACTTTTCATACATCCATGATTTTAAATCATCCATGATTTGAAATAAGACATAACAATGAATGCTGATCGATTTTTATGATAAAGGCGTCTTTCCTCTCGCTATAATTTCCTCTCGATATAATTTAATTTGAACCGCTAAGAAAATAATGAAAATGGCGAAATGAAAGGGCGAAAACGCCGAGACGCTCTGCGTATGAATTATAAATTATCGTACGCTACGCGCGAGAAAAAACTCTATAGCCGAACTTCCCGTTCGAAATCGCTATTTTGAAGCAAGGTGGGAGAGAAAAACGGCATTGCGCTTTCTCTACTAATTAACTCTACGACTTCTTCTTCCTTTACCTCGCTCTCGTTCGCATGCCCGTGCAGAAATTTAAGCCCCAATTTTCCGTCTGCATTCGCGTGCAAAAGTAGCTGCCGGAAGGGAGAGACGATTAAGACATGGTCGAGAAATTAAACGCTGCGTCCATGCTGACGTAAAGCTTCTATACCAGGAAATTCGCGAGTCTCTACGCGAGCTGCTGCGTTCGTATATTATGAAAATTAATGTGATATTGTTCGTCTGGAAACAAACGGTTAAGTTTTCCTCGCTATTTTTGTGCCGAACAAAAATTATGCAAAATTATACGATGATTAATAGTAGGATATGAGAGCTAATTAGCTTTACATATAGTTATGATTCATAATCTATTTTTTAGAATGTTTTAACATTAAATTTATATAATAATTTATTTTATATAACACATTTATTATTTATAAAATTATTTATAATATGATAAATTTAAAGTGTCTCAACTTTTTTATTTTTCTCAAATTTAAATTTATAAAAGACCATATTACTAATAGTGTTTATATTACTGTCAATAATAATTTACACGGTTTTTAGAATATGAAAATTATATACGTTATATTATTTTAAATTTCAATTTTAAATTTCAATGAAATTTTTAACAAATGTAATTATTACTAATATGAATTATTACCAATGAATTATTACCAACGTGAATTATTACTAATGTGAATAAATGAAAATTAAAATCGAAATACTAATAAAAAAATTAAAGCTTGAAAAATATACTTATTATTCCATATCCATTAAGAAAGTTGATAAAAAATATTTAAAAATGATTGATTAAAAGCGAATTTTAAATTGTAACTTTTATTGAAACTATTTTTTATTAATGTAGCTAAAATTGTAGTTAAAATTGAACAAAGGAATCAAAATATTAAATAAATTATTAATTTATATAATTATTAATGCAAGTTAATTATTAATGCAAGTAAATGCGTACAGTTTTTTCTTATGTTGAGCCTGATATCATTAATAGTATTATAGATACCACTCTCAAAGTGAATGTAATATTGGTTTCTAACATAATTTGTTTACGTTTGTTACTTATGCTGTACCCAATATAATTCTACTACAATTAAAATCAGTAAGTGATATTATCATATCACTTTACATATACACAATTCACATACATATTCATTAATATAATTATAATTTAAAAAAGATTAGACTTGAAAATTCAAAATAAACAGATAAAAAATAAAAAATAAAAAATAAAAGTACTGTTTATATTAACAAAGAATTATTATTATTATTATAGTAAATTAAAAATAACAAATGAAAAAATTAGTAAGAATTTGTAATAAAAGGATAAAAAATAAAAATTAAAACTATTATTATTATTTATATATTTAATCAAATATAATAATCATCATCTAATATCTTGCTATGTCAGTAATATGATCTTTCACTGTATATCAAAATTATACATGTTCTATCTACACTATAATAATTATATGTAGTGATATGTATATAAATATTAAGTGATATATTTTATATAAATATTAACGCATAGTTGTGATTTAACGATATTTATACTGACGGCATACGCGAAATATCTTTAAATATTTGAAAGAATACCAACAACATTATCCTGTCGAAACTCTGTTACCCGCGAAATATTGATTTTTGAACGCGCCATGCGCTCTGCCTCGAGATTTTCAATTTAGCGCTTCGCGAAATGGAGGAATCGATATCGGCGATCATGCGGTGGAGTATTTTGTTAATATTTTCGTTGCAGCTCATCCGCGAAGATAGAGGCCGAAATGGCAGCTTTGGACCATATTGAATCGTCTGTCATAACCGTTCACCACTTCAATACATTCCGACGTGCGACAGATATAGTATTCGCGCGATGAAAAAGAGCTTTGTGAGAGATTCGCGTGGCTTATCGCCGCGGGGAAATCTCGGCAAGCGCGGACGCGTAGGCGAGAAACTGTCGAGAAATTCACACTAAATATACGTGATAAAAATGTGGCTACGCAAGAGAGAGAAAGAGAGAGAGAGAGAGAGAGCGAGGTCTTCGACGCCAGACGTGTCACGGCAACGCTTTTGGAAGGGACAAGAGAGAGGAACGTGCGCCCTGGGTCCCGTCTCCGGAGGCAGATTATTCTCGGTTTGCGAGGAGACGACGGAGCTTGCCCCATTAGAACACGAATGGCGTTAAAGCGCGGTTTCATTAACGGGAAATGTTCGCGAGAGTCATTATAGCAAGCTCGCGACGGTGACAAAATTGTGAGAAATTTGAGAAGACCGTTCAACCAACATGTACATACAAATTTTCATGAATTAAAATTTAAAATTGCAAATTCTTTTAAATTCCATCTACTCTGTTATTATCATTGGCTTTTTGCAAAATTAATAAGACAGAAATATTTTAAGTAAATATTAAAAAATTTTGCTAAAATACGAAGCATCAAATTTTTATTTATAAAAAAAATTGACTGTGACATTTCTGTAAATTTTGTAAAACTAAAAAACACCTCATCAAAATTGGATATGAATTTATTATTAAAAAAAATATTTGATCGCCGCTTCTCTATTCATAGAAGAAGAATCAATCTTTGGCAAACGTGACACTTGTAATATTTGTGCCAAATTTCTATCTGTCGTTTTGCATTTTCCAATTGACAATTCTTCGAAAGTTGCGAAATCGCTATTGGCATGTTACGATACCAGCGTTTTAGCCAAGTATTGCAGAGTATTGCGCAACAGTTTTCGATGCGCGCGAAATATAAAATATAGGAAACGTCCGACATACACCGGTTATGCAATGTATCAACCTGTCCCATATATTTTCGAAATGATCGAGCAAAAGCTATTGTTACAAGAACTGTCGATGGAACGTGTGCGTTTGTGTCATTTAAATTTTAAAATACAGTCAACTTGAGTGGAATAAACGAGTTTAATCAGTTGAGTTCTTCAGAATTCAAGGAAAAATATTATGAGAACATAATGAATCGGCTCGCGCTAAAACTACATAAAGAATGAACAGTGAGTCAAATAAAATTATATTCTATAATTGTGTCAAATCACCTTTCGCGCTATAGTCTCCTATATTTTTGCAAACGAATTTTCTAAGTTGTAAAATATTAATGGAATAAACGCCAAAAAAAGACCTATTCAATTTTGCGAGGCACAGGTGTCGCATTTTCCGCAAATAAAATCCTCAAATGATGAACACGTCAATACGGTTCCACCATTCGAATTAATCCCCTTCTGTCGCATTTTACGGAATTATCGGGAATCCCAAAAAATTATCTAGGTGCTCTGTAATTTGGAGTAATAATCGCAGACTTGGAAATTCTGGTCAGATGAGAGGAAATATATTCACTGTGGCCGCATATTTAAGACTCTTTCAACTTTCTTTTTGAACTTAGCGATGTGGCGGTGCAAAAACCGGTAATTGATATTGGCAGATTTAAAGTAAGATCAAAGGCAATGTTTTTTATCTTTGAAGTAATATTGATGCTCGCGTAATTGTTGCACGAGCAAACTTTCTCCTTTTCTGCATACGAACTATTAAGTGGAAAGAGTATGCAAGTTAAAAATTTCTTTTATCATAAAGTATGTAATTATTTACTGCTTTCCCTTTTTTTAAACTCTAGCTTAGTTTTTCCACAGCGGTCAAAAATATAGAATATTTTAAAAAAGAAAATAATGGCTTGAACTTAAAAGGCTGAAAAAATGTTAAAAAAATTGTTGAGTATTATAATTTTATTTAGGTTGCTTTAAGTGTCAAATATTTAAAGTATCTGTTTCTCTAACTTCGATGAAAGAGAAAAATATCAAGGAAAAAATTATTCAATTTAATAAATTAAATTTTATAATTACACATATACAAGTAATTATAGAAATCATTTCCTCGCATGTTTGAAAAACTTTCCTATGTTACACATGCCAAGGTAATAAAATAATTTTATAAGTGTTCAGCAATCACGAACTTTTTCGGGCATCACTTGTAATTTTCAATCTGTAATTCACAAAATTTGATATCTCTATTGGTATATATAACTTGACGATACACCGCGAATGATTAAACTGCTCGGGCTATTATCGCAAACAGTTTATCCAGGACCGTCGGCAACTTTAGCGTCAAGGGGCGTAATCCTGTCGTGTCCTCCAGCATCGCTCTCGGTCCCTATCGGACGGAGTCTGCGCAAGCACGTTACACTGCGGCGAGGAAACGCTGGTGCGCGATTCCCCTGGGTGCGATAATTTATTTCCTTTACAATTCCGTCAGTACAATGCGAGAACTAAAATATGACCTGACCTTTATAGTCGTGCATCCTCCGCGCGAAACACGAATCGCGTACACAAACGCGTTTAATTCATCTCGCACAATCCGACCCATCGTCCAGTGAATAGAGGTACAGTATCGATGAACGGAAGTTTTGAGGATGTTATGGTTATTTCACTCTCTCCTCTCCTCCATCCTCTCTCCTCTTTCTATCTCCTTCAAAATGTTCTCTGAAGAGATTTATTCAGTTTACCGCTTTCGCGATGATTTACGGGAAAGGCGTAATAGAGACAGAGGGAATGTCAGAGTGCGAGACGATGACGAGGCATATTGCTGCGCGCCAACTTGATCAAAACTTTGCGTAAGTCACTTGCTCGTGGCCTATTAATGCCGGCGGTGCTCCTCGACGCTTCGTTCTTCGCAAAACAGCGGGGGATGAAGAACAGACCTGCTGCGAAGCAACCACCGTGGCGACCACCCGCGGAAGATCGCTGCAATAATTCAATGCACCCCCGATTGTTGGCTCGGAAGAACAAACGAGCGGAAGGCTCGAAAGTATCCTCGATCAACGTGCTTGAGATTCTGCGTGGAAAAATTGCAAGCCGGTATGAAATAAGATCGAGGGCAAAAAACGGATCCACGGACTTTTTCCACCGGTAAATTCCGATTTCCGTTCGTGGCGGAAGAGAACACGGAAATGGGAGAAAAGATGGGATGAACGGGACAGAAGGCCATCCGTGACGATCAGAACCCAGTGACGCGATGCGTGGAATACTAATCGAACCGCTCTCACCTGCGCTGTGGAATTAAATTGCGTTTTTTTCGGAAGCGAGAGATGGGGAGGAGAGAAAAAGGATTGTGGGCGAGCGACGAATAAAAAATAGGTCGCGGCGCTTCCTCGTGTTCATCGTGGCGGAAAGCGTCAATGGCTTCATTTGCGAGAGATGCGTTCGGGAACACTAGTCGGTTTATCGATGTGTTTTGCTCGAATCGTCAGTCGAGCTCGACTCGCGATGCTTTATTTGCCCAGCATTTGCAATTAGAGTAAAATGTCGGTGCTCTCAATGTTTTCGCCGTTTGGAATTTACAAAAATTGAAGCAGAGAAATCCATTATATTAATATCCTAAAGTATATCTTTATGCGTTTGTCGTAATTTTATTTATTTATAAAGTAAAATAATGAAAAAGCGATTTATTTATTTACTAATAATTTTAATTGGGAACGAAATGAAATATCCGATAATAATATAAATATCTCGATTTCAAAGCAAAATTAAAAATCTTTATACTAAATTCGGAAATAAAATGATTAATAAAGTGATCTCTGAATAATTTGAATAGAAAATCTTAACATTAAAAATCGCGAGGGAAAACAACAAGATAGCTGGTAAAAAAATAACTGCAACATTCATATAGTTATAGCAGCGATGGTTATAACTGTAATATAACATCCGTAATCTCCACAGGAGGTAAATGAGATGACCATAAAGTAATGCTACATCTCGATGTTATATAACGCAAGTGGGAAAACATTGCAGCTAGCGCCAAATGCAAATATGCAAAATGTAATCTGATGAACGCAAGAGTATTTACGCATATATTATTTTCTTATCGCCTCCCTGCCCCATATTCTTTTAGAATACATGTATCAACCTAATATAAGCGATAAAAACAATTAATCTCATCGGTTTAACTGTATAATTTGATATAATAATTCGATACGAACTTATTATTAGTTTATTAACAATGAATGAAATAATTTCCGTTTTCTTTTTGTATTTCGGCTAATTTTGCCTCATATTAATAAGAAAGAATTATTTTGTTGAACAGAACCAAGTACCCGATCATTTGTAAATGTAAATTGAATAGAATCAATAGAATCAATATAATTCCATATATTCAAAATGCTCGAATATTTTCGTAAGGCATGTAATTAATTATTCATTAACTTACGAGTTTTCAAATTGACGTGTCACGAACAATCGCCCATAAACAATACCATTAATATATTATCAAGCACAGGAACTTTGGATTGCATTCCGTTAAATTCTCATTTAACGGGAAACAAAATAATTATCGCGATATAACTATTGAAGAGAAATGCTATTGCCGGTTTATACCTTTTGGGCTTCTGAATGCGGAGAAATTAATGTGTTCGACGTTAGAGATTTTTAAAACACTCAAGAGAATATTTTAAATGTTTTATATATTTTAAATAAAAGCACTGTCTATCGTTGCAGACTTTATGTCGCATGCTTTGACACTTCAATCGCTATATAACCTTTTGCAATCGTGTCAGCTTGTTAAATTTAGCTCAAATTTAATAGAGAGGGAGTATAACTTTTTGAAGCAGTTTTTTCCGATGCACTTTCAAGTGAAGAATGATCTCTTTTTTTTTTCGAAAAAAAATTGTATCGACTACCGAATACTCATATTTCGAACCACAGTCATAGCTTTGCTTAAAAAACTGGTCATTCAATACACATATATAAATAATATTGTTACTGTTATACTCAAAATTACTTTTGCCTTTTTCAATAATATAAAAATAAATTATTTATATGAATAAACGATCTGTATAATAAGAATTTTTTCAATATAAAATTTTTTTATTATTATTCACACACATACACATAATAATTTTCTTCATAAAAAAGAAATAGGCATGATATATATGATTGTTTGTTATATGTGATTTTTTTAAATTTTATTTATCGTTCTAATTCTTATTATTGCAAATATTTAAATTGGCAAATAAAGGTATTTATGCGATAATCGTCGCTCAATTAAGCTGATCGATATAATTGTCCATCACCAAATTTTCAGGTCATAGCAATATAATTTTGTTCATAAAAGTGGGAAGACAGTTTTGAACCGTCCATTATAATTATACCCACGTTATAGTCACATTTACGATTTTAACGCTTCAATTTCTACGTGATAAATTGCAGTAATGTGCAATTAACATATTGATTGACGTACAGAAAATTTATAACAAACCAGAACATTTTTCGCACAAATTAAAATTTTATTTGCAATTTTATTATACTGTATTAAAAATAAAAATATCAGGTTTCTCAACATGTTATATAAAACAGTAAATCGAGTTTTATAGTTATTCACATTAAATATTATTCATGTGTATGTAAAATTTGGGTAGCAAAATACGTACCTAGGACTTAATGACTACCTGGTTTTCCAATCAAATGATATTAATTGGATTTTCAATCCAATCAAGCGTTTAGTAAAAAAAACACTAAAAATAAATAAATTTGCATGCAGATGCATGCGTGCGTAAGTATTTATAATCGAATTATAAATAAATAGAAATCAAAATATTTTTTAATACATTTGTAAAGGAAGATGCAGTTATATATTTTTGTTTCTGTATTAATTTATCTATTCTTTTATTTGAGTAATAGTTTGTTTTATACCTACATCAATATATATTTTAAATTTAAATTATTTTATATCAGAGAGATATACTGGGAAGAGAGTATTTTATATTAAAAAAATTATATTTGTAATAAAAAAATTTATATTTTGTTTTATGTATAAACAAAAATTACTTTTCATATAAAGTACAGATGTCACATAGATAAATTATTTTTATGATTTAATATTTTTATATTTTTTTATGTGAGTTCTGTGATATTTTTGTATATGAGAGAATAAAATCTTTTATTGTAGAGTCAATGTATAACATATACACATACATACAAGCGCATATATCACATATGCGCTGATATGTGTTTTAATAAAATATTATTACGCAGACCATAAGAAGCTCTCCAAAATTCACAATTCAGCTGCTACTAATTCAATACGCTTGCAAACACAGATCGTAAGAGGAGAAACAGAATCATATTGAATATTAACAGTGTACGTGCACTTGTAGGACATAGGAAGGAATTAACGAGGAATATTACCGAGTACTACGGCTAGCTCGTTAATTAATTACATATCGTTTGAATCAATTATGTATTGTGAGATAATATTACGAACTACATGTAATCGATGCAATCACAAGTGAAACCAAAAAGATAGAGGAACAAAACACGAACGTAATAAAAATGAGCCCACAATTAATAAACGACATGATTTCAATTTTATGCTTAACCTATCGAGCAAATCTTCTTGATTATAAATTATCTTGAAATGTGAAAATATACAAATATTTTAAATACAAACTGTAATTTTTAAATATTATACAAGTAACTTTTTTTTTCGACCTGTTTATAACTTTATCTCTGACAATATTTTATTGTTATGTGTGTGCATTTTACATTGTGTGCATGTCGTTTCATTTTATTAATACAAATTAAATTATTTCCTATATGGTATTTCAGCTTTTCTTACGATCGATCTTTACATAAATTTCAATGAGAAGCCGGGTGGCTTGTAAATGGAGTGATTGATGTGGCCACTCCGAATAATATATTACCCGACAAATGGGCTTCCTGATCAGCCGGAGGCGAGCAATCGGGCGCGGCAATTCGTTCAATGACACTGATTCGGTGGAGGGTACGCCGTAGAGCGTGGTTTCTAAATGGTAGCGATTTTCCGATGTGTTTTAAGGAAATTACTTTTATACTCTTACACTTTATCCAAGCAAGTAAAATACATCGTTAGAATATTTCGCAAATTTTTGAATCAAAGAGAATATTTTTTTACATTAATTGTAACTCTACGTCGATCATTGATAAATAATTGTCAATAATGTACGAGAAAAATAATATCGAGCATGGAATGCTTTCTCTTGATTTTTAATTTTTTTTCGCTTTAAAGAATTTAGAACAACGTCTATAAGCTCAAGGGCATTATTATGAATCGCAAGAACAATATACTCGTACTTCGTAAAAGTTATTTTTTCATTGTTCGCCACCGGTACGTCACTTGTGCACACGGAAACGAAAGGTCGGAAGCAAATTATATTCCCAGCTGTGTGAAAAGAGATTCATAGAGCGAGATTAAATCGTGAGGGAGTTGTAAATTGTGAAAAGTGCGCTGATACAAAATATATGGAAAATATCTTAATGGACGTACAGATTATATTTCACAATTTTATAAAAAAATATATATGGAAAATATATATGGAAAAAATATATGGAAATCCATATATGTGCATGTATCAAAAAGCTGTTACGTTTTCGCACGATAATCATATTCAGAATAATCTTACTCGCTCGCCAATATAATAGCCAATATTTTTCGATGGTAAAGTAAAATAGTATCAACGTCATAAATGTTTTAAAAAATAAAGCATAATATAATACTGAGAGTTTAACCTTCCCCTCATTTCAGTAAAATATATTTTCTTTAAATAAGTAATTTTATTTAGTTTAGTAATATATAATTTTGTCTCACAAATTTACTTCACAATTATACCCTTTATTATATTATCGTGTTGTCTTTATCATATTATTGTGGAACTTTGAACAACTTTTATACAAATTATTCTATGGTCTCTCGGAGAAGAAAATTCAATTGAAGCAAATTTGTTTCAAGTTTGCTTTGAAAATACACGAAAATACACGAAAATACAGTTTCGTACGTCCGACTGTAATGTCTGTAGAATTCGAGCTACAATTCGACTAGAGCTGCATCGAGCAGGGATTGTAGACATTGTAAAAGGTGGTAAGCAATTTCGTGAAATTCCGTTCTGCCGTGATATATCGAGCGGTATCCCGGTGCACAGCGAGAAACTCTCAACAATCGATGCTACTTGTTTCGGAAAGCTTTTTGAAGCCGTAAATTCCATTAAAATAATGCGCTGAATAATATGGTCTTTATTTATGATGTTGCAACGAGAAAATGTTTGTAACATATTATATTCAACATGATATATGACGAGATTATACAAAATAAATTTTCTCTTTGACTCAATATTTCACATCTTATAAAATTTATATCGTATAATATGTTATAAAATTTACACGTATAATATGTATTTTTTCCTCCCTTTTCAATGTTGAAAAAATGTACGTTTATGTAAAAATATATTAGGGGAGTATTGTAGATATATTAGAAACATATGTTTCTGTAAATAAGAATTTATATAGGGGGAAAAATATATATATATATATATATATATATATATATATATAATTTTTTTTTAATTTCTCATGATAAGAATAAAATGATATTTCTTTTATTTTAAATATTATAGCCTAAATATTTATAATATTACTATTATTATTTTTACATTTTGCATTTTATTATCTTCCGATATTTTAAGTATTTGGGAAGATAACTGACGAATCAATCGCAACTTCCTTGCCATTTTCTCGCTGCTTTTTCTTAGTAAAATTATTGGAAACAGAGATGCAGCTCACTGGAAGTTATTTGTGGAATTTCTGAGAATCATGTTTCAGAAAATTGAATTTTTAGAATTCTTCGCCAAGATTCAAGCAAGAGTGTAAATTACGGCAAATATCAAATGCAGAAACACTTCCTCGACGAAGCACATGCGGTTCATCTAACGTGTATCAATTAAATATCGTCGTGAAACGTTTTAAAAATATTTAAATCGTTCTCCTCTCTTCTCTTCGCTAAATAAATTAGGAAATTTTCTTGATTTATACGCTCGTATAAATTTAAGGTTCGGGTGTCCGCCCGTTAAAATGACAGTGCCGTGTAAAAAATCAGCACTAACGACTCGTTTAGCAGTTCGTTGGTGGCAAGAAGTAGCGAAGTGAGAGAGGGGAGAGCCGAAAGAGCGAGCTGTCCCATTTGTTTCCGGCGCAGCCGGCGGTGAGCCGATTTAGAGCACGAATATCCGAGCCCTATTTGTCATATTAACGAATAGAAAGTAAAAATGACGACATGTACAAATATCTTTCTTGATTGTCACGAAATTCTCCAACATCTGCTCCGTAAGAGCGTACTTGAGAAAATGTCCTTCGCGCAGAATTTGATAAAACTTTTATTATTTTACGATATGGATCTCTTAAAAATGATACACTGAATTATTATTGCATTTTATTAATTTCTTCATCTTTCGTTTATTAATTATTTACGTATTCATATCGTACATTCCCTAGGTTTCCTCGTAAAAATCGCAGATATTTTTCCGCTGTTCTAATCATAAACAAAGAAACATGGTCAGTTTAATAAATGTCATCATGAGCCACGAACATCAGGAGCCTGGCCGTTCAATTTCAACTCTAAAGATCGTAAAACGGATACGTGAACAAAAGTACGAAAATATTACATCCGTTCGTGACCGTAAGTCGCTGGAACGTTAGTGACGTGACGAGGCAGTTACGAAAATTTGAAAATAGTGGTAGCACAGCGCGACGGCCAAACAGCAATAAAGTAACACGATATATGCTCGGCCGACTGCAACTTACTGCAATTGCTGACGCTAACGGAATCATAATGAGAAACTCCGACGATCGGCGTGACCGGCGTAGCAAAGTCGTCGGTGGCGTCGTTCCGCTGCAGTTTTGGAGTTAGAAATCAGCGACGGCGGCGCAAACAGAACCTCCAGAGTAAATTGCGCAGCGAGCCGAAAACATACCGGTAAATTTATGCCGTTGTTGGAGGACATTTCAGATAACGCGATGACTGAGAATGCGGAAACTGCACGCGACGAATACTTACGATTATGCGGATGCGACTTGGCGATTATTTAGTCCGCGTGCGCTTCCGGCTTTGATTTCAGCTTGAGATGTTGCATTTTTAAGAAAGGCGTCGATACGAATTGCTTTATCGTCGAAAGTTCAATTAACATCCTTTAATTTCATCAATTTATGTCGAGGAAAATTACATTTTGTTTCCAAGAATAATATTTAAAAAAAAAATATACCGAGCATGTCCAAAACAAATTAAACTTTGGAAAGAAGTCGGTGCGAGGAATTTTATAAATTTCGTACATTGAAAACTCGTCTTATTTATACCTTAACAAACAATGCTACATCAACTTGCCTAGTTAACATTTTTAATAAATTATCTAAAGTTAAATTATTTAAAATATTAAATTTAAAATCTTATTCAAAAACTTTATTTAGCTATTTTATTATTCAACAGTTTTCATCTCGTTTTAATTTACAGATCGCACAAATCACATTTCCATTGAGCTACATACATATGTTTGCGTTAGATTATAAGCACCGCATATATAGAACATAATTACAGTTTCCAAACCCAACGAGATAGCACGAGACATCATAATTAGCGATGATATACATCACCCAATATTCAGCTTTTAGGAACAAAGTTTTTGTAGTTTTCAACACAATCGTAACTGTACATTCAATGCACAAAAGAGCTTTGCTCTGATTGCCAATGTATCTGTATAATTACGTATTTGTGACTGTTATTAGTATTATAGCGTCACATATGTACATATCATCATAAGTACATTATAAATGAGATAATCACACTTTGACAGTAATTTCTATCAATTAAATTATTTTATTTTATCAAGTTATTCTATCAAATTATTTTTATAGAATAATAATAATAATAATAATAATATAATAATAATAATAATAATAATAGTAATAATAATAACATATAATTAAGATTCGCATCTCATTAATAGGAAAAAAATTTATCAAGTTTTTTCCAAGGATCTATAAATCTTTGTGTATGTATGTGTGAGTTTATATCCATAAATTCTTAAATATTAATATTTTTAAATATTTATATTTTAGCAAATTCAATATCAAATAAAATCAATATTTTTATTGTAACAAATGCATTAATATTCTTAGATTAGCACGTATCTATTTTAGTGACGGTTTCTTTACCTCAGAATTCTTTTCCTCATTTCTACCGACGTGACACGATTCCGTAAATACTGAGAAAAATAAGCTTTTCACTTCGAATCTATCGTCCACAATCCATATCCGATGTGAACAATGGTAAATATTGTACAAGAAACACTCTATATATAATTTTCTCTCCGTAATTCCATCTAACTTCGTTCACAATAATCGGATTAAAACTCTTACACAAATATTTGTACAGCCGTGCAATTGCATGTAAATGCGAATCTACTTGCCAAATTTCTAAAAGCTCTAAGAACTTTTGACACATATCTAAAAAAAAAAACAATTTACCCAACTTTACCGAAATTAATAATGAAGCTGCCTATACAATCTGTCACGGTTTATAAAATTGACTGTATAAATATTTAAACACGTCCAATTAAACTTTTTTAACAATCGTCAAATTTCTTTTTATCTTCAAAAATCTTTAAGAATTAAAAAAAAAATACTCTGATATATAATTGAAAATTTACCCAGCAATTAAAGTTACTGAAGAAATTATTTTTAAAATAATCACGAGGAAATAGATTTTAAAGTTAATCTGTTATTGTGTTACAATTAAAAAGAGAAAGAAAAAGATACAATATTTTATTTAATACAATGTTATAAAGCAGTAAGATATAATATTGTTTTAAAATATATATTGATTCGAACACGATTGATATATGGATTACACTGATTTATTGAAAAGTAGCGATGTATTTTCTTATGAATTTGCGCCTACTTCACAGCTTGATTGATCGTTCTAGCGAGTTGTGCGATCTAATCGATAGACGATTGAGGGAAATATACGTCCCGCTATTTGCATTCGCCTTTCATTGGCGGCGATTAAATCAAATTAAAAAGGTCCGCGCTTTAATCGAGATTACGGTCCGCAGCACAATGGTCTTTCTTTGCGCCTTGCAATGAAAGCACGAAACGTTCGTTTCGTCTTTTCCACATCGTTATCACAAACGGTAAGCGTTGGCAACGCCTTGGGAGCCGTCATTACTGCGGCGCAATGCGCTATTTCATTACCCGCACCCAAGCTTATGCGTCGCTATTGCGCATTGTATTTCTCACGTTATGCAGATGCACCCCTGCATTACAATGTCAACGAAAAGCCGGAGAATGTATTAACCACGAAAATTCCAGAAACGTGATTACGCAATGCGCCTTTCGCAATATCGACGATATTCCCGTGAAATACTACGGAAACGTGTAGCCAATAGAAAAGTCGAAGGAATAAGGAGATACGGATTTTTTAATATTTACCGCGCGTATCTCCCAAAATATGCATTTCGAAGAACACATTCGAAGAATTGTAGCTCGGGAATTGTGGCTCGTCTCTTTTCGAGAGAAAAAGATCTCAAATGCAACAACTTGCAATTTGAAATCTTTGACGGATGATATATGTATGATATTAGAGATCGTCATTTAGTATTCTTTAATAATTATCAATTTTCGTTTTATAAATATAATTTTATTGGCCCATTTATTCAGCCTTAATTATTCCACTTGACTTTATCAGAAATTTTATGATGATGAAGAGTAATGAGATCGTTACCACTCGTTAATTGCAGTGATCGTCGAACAGCATTTCATGCAATATAATTAAATTAAATTAAACTCACATTTAATCGAGAAGGAAAGAATTTCAATTTTATTTTCTATTTTTTACGTTAATATGAAATAACCGAATTTACAATCGATCAATAAATTATAGTATAAGCAAAAATTTAACGAGTAGTTATTAAAACGCGAGTAGTACCTTCTGCATAATGCTTCTGAAAATACGCTATAAATTAAGTTATTCCATAATTAATCACATACAAATTTAGAAATTCGAAATTGAGAATAGAGTGAAAGAGAAAGAGATAAAGCGAGACGCAGACTGCATAATATTCTCTGTGAAGTAACTCGTTTAAAGCACTGCCGCGACAATCGTCTCTCTCGGAAAATATCCATCATTTCGCGTCTACGCGAACAACTCGGGACTATTTTCGCGCATCTCTTGCGACTTTGCTCACGCCGAGAACGAAGTGCATTCTACGCATATTGCGAGCAAGCGACTTGCCGCACGCGGAACGCATTCTGCGCGAGAATTCCAGCGGGAATGAAGACGGGAACAGCCGTCGCCTCCCTGCCGAGTCATGAATTTAACATAAGAAAGTAGATAAAGAATCGCGCGAGAAGAGGAAACGTACTTGGGCGCCGAGCAAAACGGGTGCGAATTCGAAATACGCGAGACGATCGCGACACGAGACAAGATGTACACGCGCGAATATCAGATATTTCTACGCGAGGATATTCGCGTTTGTCGAAGAGACACGAGTTATTTTTCACGGCAGCCGCTTTCAGGAAAACTTAGACAAAGTCGGCAAGATCGTTTCGAACTTGAACGATACCGTTTATCAGATTCACTTCGCTAAACTCGTTACGAGTCGTTTTCATTCGCAGAAAAGTTCAATATCTTTTCTAGTTGTTCGATTCGAGCTAACGAATATCCACGATTGCTCCTACTGTCTTGTCGGACGAAAAGCAAATCGCTTTCTCTATACCAGATGATACGACAAAGATATTTTGTTCCGATAATATATGTCTAATGGATGGAGTCTAAATCCTGTGATATATTCCTATGGAAACAGAGGAGAGAAGGATAAAAATAGAGAATGTATTATATGTTATGTATACAAATTTTGTAATGACTGCTCGAAAATTAGATATACAAATTGGGAAGATATGTGCAATATAATTATAAACTATAAAATATAAACTCTCACTAAAAAGGAGAAATTCTTATCAATAATATTAATAATTTAAAAATGTAAATGTAACATTTGACAGCACAGTGATGAAATTTTTGTGATGATTTTTTTTCCAAGTTACATACACATTTTGTTATATAATATAAAATATACATATATCATCACGAATAAATAATAAAAAAACAGGGACAATATTAAAATATTAAATATTAAAATATTAAATCCAACAATGTATTTCGCATGGAATTTCAACTTGTTATTTATAACATTTGTATCATTGATATTCCTTTATTAAACATTTGTATCATTGATATTCCTTTATTAAAATTTACAACTCCATAAAATACATTGTTTTTTATGTTTGTATGTATTTATATTATTGCAAAATATTTTTCGCTTTCGATAATAAGTTTTTGCGGATTATATTCCATTACACCTGAATCATTTTTGAAAGCTACCAGCAGTACGACGATTCCAATTTGGCATTACGCGCGAGATGTCGAACATAACGGCATAAAAGTCGCTTGAGTGAGCTTAGTTCATGAAGGTTCTATTGATGACGTGCAGCGATGACAAGCACTACGTCTATTCTTCGTACGTCGACGGGCTATAGATTCGCGAAATCATACCGACCCCCGATGACAGTCGAATAGGCGGATTATTAAGATATCGAAAAGCCTGTCTCCGATCAAGTCAAGAGAGCGTCGAAGGGGATGAGGGAAACCGGAGGGGAGGTGGAGGTGGCTGGGAGAGTTCAATAAATTTTCAATGCCTGGCAACTGGCGGATAGGAGGGTGAAAGAGAAGGGGAAGGAGGCTGGATCGGATCTTCTGTCGACGGCGGATGGAACTGGTAACCCCGAAGAACCCAAGAAGACTCACCCCTGATTACCATCGTATTAGGTTTTCGATGAGACCTTTTCCTCTCGTTCTCCTTTCCCTCCCTCCCTTCTGTCTCGCGAAAATTCTCTCAATCGCTTGGAAGAGTAATAATGAAAGCCCCTTTGCGCGCGATGTACAAGGACTTATGTCCTTCGACAGATATCGTTCACCGACAAAATATTCCATCTTCGATTTTGCTATTTCTCACCTCGGTGGCTTCGATCATCCCCTCCGTTGAACAAATCCTTTATGTATGTTAAAACAAATGTAGAAGAAAAAAAAATATGTTATGAGTCTTAACGTGAGATACAAGAAAGAATATTATACGTGTCATAAAAATGGCGGTTATTATAACCTACATAAATGTATATTACGATAAAAATTGAAGAGTACAATGTTTCGAATAAGTTACGAATATATAAAATATTTAAAATATTGCGAATTTCTTGCACCTTGCTCGTATATATACACACTCATTCCTTTCATACACTTGGAATAAATTCTCCGCGAAGCAATAGAATAAATAAAAGCACGGTTTCGTTTCTAAAAGCATCAGAAACGATGAAGCCGTGTAAAATAGGTATAAATATATGAAAGAAAGCTTATCGTATAGTGGCACGCAATTTTTCGGATTAGATCTCTCACGTATCTTGTTGGGTTGGATCTTGCGCACCAGTAAAAATTTAAAATAAGGAACGTGAGTAGACGCTGCGAAACGTAACGTGGTATGTTTAATCTGCATCTAAGGGACTCGATAGAAAGCATTTCAGTCATCTCAGGTGAACGAAAGATCTCGAAAATCTTAAGCAAAAAAACAAGTAAATATAAGACAAGATTGCTCTTATGTCAAGGATCAAACGGTTGTGATTGGATGCATCGTAAGCTAAACTGACGTACTTTCGGAATGTATGTATATTTGCGATTTATGTAAATTTCGATCACCTATATTATGTGTAAAGCGATCAAAAAATCTTAGATGCTTCCATCTTATGTAAAAAGACCAGCCTTGTGCAGAAACAGAGTGTTACTTAAATTAATAGTTACGTATGAAAAATATAATGAAAACGAAATATTACAAGGTAGTGTTGAAAAGAGGAGTCTTTTATAATACATTTCTGGTGGATTTATTTCCCAAAAGAGCAAGATTTAATGTTTTTATTTAAGACACGATACGCTGAAGATAACAAGTTTTTTCGCCGTCTTTTAGATTTGACGCGCAGATACTTTTTAATTTATAGCATTCAAACGTCGCCGAGGATTTATACCGCTCACAGTACCATTGCCAAGCAAGAATATAAACGACGAGCAAAACGCCCCGGGGATCGTCAGAACATCACGTGCGAATTTGTGAAGATAACTCTTGCGCCCAACGCACGTTCATATTACATTCTCGCGTAAAACGCTCTTACAAAAGAATGCTTCATGTAACGTTATAAAAATCTCAATCTCGCTTTTATCGCTTTTGATAGACAATTCCGCTTATATATTTGGGCCGTTTCTATTAAATGAATCGCATACGCGTTGACGAAGCAACTGAAGATTTGCGATGAACCATAACGTACCATACAGCGATAATTCAATGCGATTAATCGCGTCCTTCCGGCACTTAAGTGCCTGAACAGAGCACGCAATTTTTTCTAGCTCCCCTAGATTGAAATAACATGTGTTATTTTCTGATTGCTAATTTATTCTACATTTATAGTCTATACAGAAAAAAATAAGTGTCAAATCAAAACTTATATACTTAAACTAACGCATTGTTTCGTATATACGCAACAATTTATAATCTTCTTAGAAGAATTTAATAATTTTAAATTTCAAGAATATTATAGTTTTATTTTAATATTGTAATTGTCATTTCAAGAATATATAATTATTTAATTCTACTTTAAGAAAACTATAATCTTTGATTTAAAAATGTTATTTTCTATCTAACATTGTTTCTTTTCCATTCAAGAAAATTAAATCTTAAATCATAAGAATATATTTTTCTCGATTGAACTATGTAAAATGGCTTCATTCAAGTAAGCAATTATTCAAGCAATATATTTTTCTTTAATTAACGCAATATAATCTCATTTCAAGATTTCCATGTTAAAATACTAAATATATTTTCAAAACAAGAATGTCCTTTTTTTCTGTGATATATCATTTCAACAATCTTCTGAACGTAAGATAAATATATATATCTAAGCTCATCTAAGAATATAAATATAATATAAATAATATTAGTGCGTTCAGATTAAATAAAAAAAATGTCGACAAACAGGGATTTTTATAATATGTGCGCGCACAGACACACACGTGAAATTATTTTACGATGAAATACGGTCAAGTTGAACTGTCATATACCATACGGGAAATAGAAATTGTGGAGTAATCAAGCACGTAAGAGGATCATTATTTGTAACCAGTGTGCGATATCGTATCACCACAATACCATTTTATCATATCCACGAGTTCAGTATATTATAAATGGCAGTTTGCGGTGCCAATGCCAGTCTCACGATTGTGTCCCCACGTATGTGTCGTAAGAAAGTCTAACGGGGAGTCGACGACAGTCTGGTGTGTGTAATATAGAGGTATGCGAGTGTGCATCGGAGGGTTAATGACGCTCGTCCAACGAGTTGCAGCTCCGTTCGAAGTTTGCGCGCAACCTAACCGATGGGAGTAACGATTTCGCGAACGCGAACCCGTTACGGAGCTCAGGGTAGATTGGTACCGACATAAATGATACCGCGCGTCGTAAGTCGGAGAACCCCAGGGTTCGAACCCCGGGCAAAACGTCACGTTACAGCGTAACTGTGACATAACGAAGTAGCGCGTTACTTCGTTTTGATGTTCATTGAATTTCAATGGAGCCCACGCTCTCGAAACGACTGAAACTTTCCAATTCGCCCGCCTGCGTACGTGTGTAAGACCGTTTACTTAATGCAACGTTTCGCTTTAAAGTGTATTTACAATCTTCTTTATCTCTTTCGATAGCGTGTTATCGTATAAACGAAGAATAGATCGGCTCGTAAACGAGCGCTATAAAGAAGAGGAAGCCGTGCATTATATCGCGGCGTATCCTTGACAAAGGCCAAGAACGCTTCGTTCTCGCAAGTTTGAGGGCAACGACACACGCTATACAGGGAATTCTGTATATACGTCGCAATTGTGCAAGGGGTTAACTAATCTTAACAAGTGCGAAGCACAACAATTGCGCGATCAAGCCAAACACGCAAACGTGACTGCACGCAACCCTTATCTATCGCCGGATCTAAACTGGTAAGGGTATATAGATGGGAGAATTGGTCTCGCGTGCGCATCCGAGTCCTTATTAATGCGCCTGTGATTGATTTACCGATCGCTCGAGATGTCAATTCGATGGTTCGGGACCATTGGGGCTTCGTCACAGGCGGCGGCTGCATAGAGCTTCCGGACGGCGAGTCGTCACTGTGCCTGATGTATCCATTGTTATACGCTGACGCGACCCCTACACGTGTGTTGCAAATTGCAATACATCAGTGTGGATATACGCGACGTCGAACCTACGAGGCGTTAGAAACGCGCGGCCCGTCACTTACGAGACGATGTAATTTCGGTATGAGCTCTCGCCGCATGACGTTCTGTAACGAAAGCGTCATTGTCCTGTAACAAATGACGTGCCCATTCAACGAGCTGAAATACGTTTTTACCTCAAACAACGGAACTCGTCGGTTTTTTCCCATTTTTCAATGTGGACTAGACATCGATTTCAACCATCTCTTTATTAATATCTCGCTTAAATCTATTTACTTTTATTAAAACCGTCAAGATGGAATAATGGCGTAAGCTAGTGATTATTTCGTTAACCATAATAAGTTCAAGAATATATATTTGATCAATTTGAAAACTTACGAGAATAATAAGCAAATACAGAGTGAAGTTAATCGGTGAGTTCAATTTCTGAGAATATAAAATAAAGTGGCCTTGATTGATGAAAATTGAATCGATAATATTTGTGTTTGAAAATTATCATATTAATGTTGTTATTAGATTAACAGCGCAATATTAAATTACCGATAATCGTATAATACATTTTGCGTATGTAATTGAGATTTATACAAAATAAAGTACACTTGTACGATTTATTATTTTAATACATTTTTATCTCATATTAATGGACGAAATTTTGATGTACAATATTTTCAATTTATGCGCGCAAAAACTTGATTTGAAGAATTTTACCTGAAGAACGAAAAAAAATAATAAACTAGGAATCTAGTCGAAACTAGTGGATCGTGTTGAAATAAACCGAAAACTTTACGCAAGCTAAGGAAAAAGTAAACCGCGATATACAAGCTTCGCGAGATGAGATCGGACGTGAGGCTGTTACCATCTGCAAGGTAGCTGCACACTTTCCACTCGAGTGACTATGATATAACCATGTTGAATAATCCACAGTTTATCCTTTGTACAGACTGTCGCAGATTTCCCGCAGTTTCACTCATCCTTAAATTTTTGACAAATTTAAAGTAGATTTTTTGCTAATAAAGATATTAAAATAACAGGAAAAAAATTGGCACTTTATATAACTAAGATCTCGACTTAATTTTAAAAACGTAAATAAAATAAAACTTATTCTTTGTTTATTATCGGGAATAAACTCTTTGTTTTAATAAAATATTGACATATATCACATAATAATTAACTTAAAGCACTTTCGTCTTAATTTAATTCAAGAAATACGAAATTTATTTATGAATGTCAGTTTTCATAATTTATTTTGAGATGTATGATACTTGTCATTCTTAATTAACACAATAGGAAAGTAAAAATGCACTTTGATCTTATTTTTTAACATGACTTTTTTCTACGGATTGTTAACCCTTTTGTTGATAATAAGAGTTAAAGAGTAATGAATCGCGCGCGCGCGCGATTTAACATTAGCGAGAACTCGAAAAAGGTGAAATTATCCATCGTAGCTCTTTGTATGCAATTATCCTTTGTTCTCTTTTGAAGACCGAAGGATTCAGCGCGAATAGGGGTATTAATGTTGAAACAAGGATACTTTCATGAATAAATTCGCAGCCAATATAACGATATTCACGCCTTGATCTCTCATTTTCTACTCATACAAGCGAAAACGAGTACCTGATCGTTGTTCAACGACATTATAAGCAGATGAGTAAAGCAGAAATATGGCTGTATACGAAATATGACTGCATTTCGTTCAATTATGAAATGTAGTAATATCATTTTTATCGAAATTTAAATTGCTGGAGGGAGTAAAATAGAATCGTGTAATATACTGTGTGTTCAACAGCTCGTAAAATAATCGTGAACAATGTTTGTAGTAATTGCATCACTTATTCATGAAATGCTCTGCTCTTGGCCATCACAAAGGCAGCCCAGCTTTTGATAATCTCTCTGTTAACCAACTTTATCAGTCTATATTTGGCTTTCATGCCAATCATAAGTGCACTGAGAGTTTAGATGCATAAACTAACTAGCTTATTTTTGTAAGTATTATATACGATATGTCACGGTCTAGAATATTAAGCAGAATTATTATACAACGAAATTTTATGAATTTCTGAATTTTCTCATATAAATAATATATCTGCAAAATTAATTGCAATTTTTCATTATTTTATTAGTCCGTGTTATAATGAATTGCATCTGATAAATTTTAATAAAATAATTTTACTTGCAGTTATTTCTGAAAATAAAATTAATACCGCAAAAATTTAACAACTTTCTAAATTGCATACGGGATAATCGATAAAGAGATACAACATAATGTTTCTCTGATTTTCGAAAGTGTATTACTTTAATAATATTTCATATCTCTAAGAATTTTTCTCATTACGCGATAAGAGCTGTGATTTACGAGAGTTTTGCTTAACTTTCACTGTGAATTACGATTTATCTCAACTCCATTCTACAATTGGTTTTATTTGTACGCGCGTGGCCAGAAAAAAAAATTACGAGGCAATTCGGCGCGGGGTGCGGGAGCAAATTTGCGCTTTCACTGCATTTGGGGGATGTAAATGAACGCCCATACCGTCCCATGGGAGGGGGGAGGGGGGCGAAATTTATTCGCGTCATGAAAATTATTTCACTCTCGGCGTTACTGCCCACTCGATCCATCGTCGGCACCTGTGCTGCTTCAATGGAATCACTCGGTCGCAGTAAATCGAAAGATTGCACCGGGTCCTCTATTTTACCTCGTTTATCGACGTGTCGACCCTCCTTTCTTTCCCTCACACGTACAGGCATATACGTAGACCTTATTTTCCCTTTTTCTGCCTCTTTCTCTCTTTCATATCCTCCGGTACTTTTTTTTCCAAATCTAGCTCGGTCTCGCTTCTTGCGCGGAAGAATCGATCCGCGTTTGCCCCCACGTTTATTCACGCCCAACAACCTCCTTCCGTCACTTCTTGCAGATCTCTCGTTCAATTTTTCATTACGATCATGGAGAATTTTCGCGGCTGGTATCAAAATGAAGTGTTAATTCGCACGGATAAAACGGCGGGGAAGGGTGGAAACGAGCGCTCGTAGAAGTTGAGAGTAAAAGAAATTAAAGAGTCCCGGAGAGTTCGCTGGGGGCTCATAAAGTCGAATACCGGATAGAAATGGCAGAAAGCGGAACGAAAGGAAGCAGGGAATATAGCAGTAAGCGGAAAGAAAAAGAAAGGCTGAATAAAGAGGAGGATAGAGGAGAAAAGTGCAAAGAGTGAAACTGGCGGTGATGATGAACGAGCGAAAGTTAATTTCTTCGCGTTTTAATTATAACGACGTCGATAATAATATTATACGGGCTTGATATCCGACGGTGCATGAAATCCCTTCGCCGCCAGACCGACGCGGAGTTACGAGCAATGAATCGCGACCAAGTGAGACGAACACCTGGCGCGAAAGGAGGAAGGAATGTGCGCGCGCGGGCGCGCGATGTGCGGTGTGTTAATTAAAATAATATTTCCGTAACCACGTCTCGTGCGTATGACGTCATCGGCTGTATATGCATAAGTGTGCCAACAGATACTTATTCAAAGAGCTTCGAAAAAGACTAGCATATCCCAAGACGTATTTGCGTTAATGTGACACGTGTGACGTATGATGGTGAAATTTTTGCTAAAAAAGGGATTGGCAATAAACGTGCTTTCGAGAATATGTGATTTCCGATATTGTGCGATATTGAAACCAAGCATCAATACACAGTAAAAAATTGTGCGTCCGTATGTTAAAACTTTCTTGTATTACCACGTTTTGATTAGTACTTTAATGTACAATTAACATACAACTTATATGTTATTATTTTTATAACGTTTTCATGTATTACATTTATGTCAACTTCGTAATTTAACTTTGTATATGTTTCTTAGAAATGGAATATTATTTTGAGTATTTTCAACATAATCATTTTAAGCAATCAACACGTCTCAAAGTTAGTTTAACGTTCTAAGAAAAGTTAAAATAAATCTTGAAATAATCTTGAACTTTCACATAATCAAATTTACTAAAATGAAATATGAAATAATCAAATTTACTAAAATCAAATGTTTCTATTACAAATAATTTAAGTTAAAATAATTACTATTATATGTTAATGTCCTACAACAATTCTTATGAGTTATTGTAACTATTTCTTCAAATTTAATAATTTTTAATTAATTTGTTATTTTTATATTTAAAAAATTATTTTTAATTAATTTGTTATTTTTACACTTAAAATCACAATAACAAAAATTAATGTAAAGTATTGTTTCAATTGTTTAACACTTTTAGTTTGTCAATAAGTAACATACGACGAATGAGTTATTTTAACTTAAAATTTAGAGTGAACTTTCTGGGACATGTGAAAAATGTTAAAATTAACATTGTATTTTTTACTGCGTACACAATAGGATTTCGAGGCAATCTAAATCGATATTACGCTTTTAATCGTATTAATCTTCTGTTATATTCTGTCATGAGGTTTCTCTCTATTCTTGCTTTTGATAGCGACGATTTCTCGGCAAAGTCCACTTGCTGTTGAAGTCCACCTTCCAAACAATATTTCTTTGAAAATGTTGAACGGCTTCAGCTTCTTTGGACTATGTAATACTTTAAACCATCCACGAGAATTCTTTGTCCTCTTGTAAAAGATAAAGAATAAGACTTGAAAGGGAGCTATTCCAGGGCGAACCCGATCTACTAGGCAGCTACGAAGAATAAAGATTGTCGATAAATCTTTTGGTTTTCGGCCGTGATAATTGCGATTGTAATACGAGCACTATTTTAATGAGACGATCGATTGATCTTGCCCGTAATCCTGGATTATTCCTCACATAATGAGCGGATGCAATTAAGCACGAATAACATCATTTTTGTCGAGAATTTAATTATCGAATATCTAGCGATTTTATGTTTGAAATCTGACATCGACGAATCTAATGAAAGCTGATAGAGCGATAAGGAATTCGATACATGTAGTATCTTTAATGATTTCAAAAGAGATGTATTTTACCAGTTTCACCGGAAAAACTAAATTATATTACCAGAGTATCTTTCATGTATAAAATGTATATTTATAAAATGGAGCTACTACATCAATTTTCATTTACGCGTAAATTTTTTACAGTTTCATTAATGTGTAGTAGCATTACATAACATTATAAATGCATATACGAGGACTATTAAAAAATCAACCTTCGATAGGTTTGCAAAATAAAACAAAAAAACAGGAAAAACATTTTATCATACAAAAATTCCTTACATATATACACTACTAATTATCATTCGAATTGAGGCTCTTGTAGCGTGGCAGAATTTTTTTACATCTCAAAGTACAGTGATGTGAAATGAAATGGAATTTCAACTAATTCCTAGCACTGCTCATGAGTTCTTCGTTGCCTTCGAACTACTGCGTTCCTAGCCACGCTTTCATGCGTGCGAACAGATGAAAGTCTCTCGGTGTAAGAGCCAGGCTGTATGGTGGTAGAAAAATCACCTCCATTGGAATTTCTGGAGCGGTGCATTGAGAGTTCAACCATCTACCCTGAAATTCCAGTTTAATGACACCATGCTTTGATGAAGGTATATAAAAGCTTGTGTCGCGCTACAAGTGTTTCAATTCAAGTGGCGATTATGTTAAAACGTAATATATATATATAGCTTTCATGTATAATAAAATGTTTTTCTTACTTCTCGTTTTATTTTGCAGCTTAATGGCCCTCGTTATATAGTTTTATGTTTTATATATCCACGCTTTATAGCGTAATAAAGTTTAAAATATACATTTTACAAAGTATTTCTCTGCACATTATAACGTAACTCTGGCTAACCCTGTAATAACGGAAAGAGCTGTGATACGTTCCATTTAACACTATCGCTATGCAGCTCTTTCGCGCGGTTGCCAAGAAAGATTCTTTCAACTCCTTGGGAAACGAGGTTTCGGTAAGTTCGCGCAAAAGCACACTTCTGAACGCGATAATCGAACGGTATGCCCGAGCGAATTTCGCTCTCGAGTGGATGTCGCAAAAATTTCCCCGATCATCTGATTCGCGTATCGCGAAATATTCGGCATCGAAAATCGCCTGAGACGATACGCTACGGCGATTCGTTCTACTCGCACGGCACTTTGCTCTCTTTCCCGTTTCGGGGAAGCGGATACAGGAAGATATATAACCCGAATCCATTACGGCATCCTTTAAACTCGCGAGAATTTATCACAAGCCGATAGTCATTCGGCCGTAATCCTGCTCGAGTAACCTCGCTTTGGCGAGGCTAGACATCGGTCCGATCGGTAGTTAGAAGGAAGTAGCAATCTGCTACTTCCGTTCATCGATCTAGGAATCACTCTCACTTCGCTGGCGATTTTCGAGCGCGAATGCACGTGTGGACACGCACGTGTATCGTGATAGATTCATCCCGTAACGCGAAAGTTATCCTGTTACGTCGGATGAAGCTTTCGGAAGTTTACGCGGAATAAATCCACACGTCAGCCAGTTTTTTATGTTTCCAAAAATCCTTGATAAATTTGGCACTTCTTTGAACAATTGTACGAAATATTTTGCGTTCTATTTTATTTCTCGAATTCTTCACACTTTGCATATTTTTTTTACTGTCTTATTAAAAATAAATATTGCCAAAGGTAGCAAAGATATAGACAATTGCAAATACTCTGTCGCAAATAGAATAAAAATAACATTTTATACAGTGGGAAAAATTTTAGGGGATGATTTGTCGAAAATTAAGAAAGGTTTTTCATACAAACATTAAAACGTTCTTATAAAAATTGAATAGGAGTTGCTAGTTTCATCCTTTATAACAATATGCGAGGCTGAAAAAAATATTAATAAATAACCTTTTTACTAGTAAAAAATATCCATCTAATTTCAATTTTTTAACTTGTTCCAAATTTGAAAAAAAAAACCCAATTTTTACCCCCATTTTTGGAGGAGTGTAATTCCAGAGGAAGGGATGTAAGAGTTTATATGAAAAACCCTCCCTTAATTTTCGACAAAGAATCATCTCCTAAAATTTGTCAAACTTATTAAAAAACACCTGTATAGATATAATCGTCATTTAAAATTCTCGATATATTGATTTATTGATGTCTTTGAAGCATTAAAGGAATTCCGAACATATCTCGTAAAATGCGCGGCAAGTCGATACTCGTGCTTGTTACACACGTAAACTACGGGACGCGCATTTATACCTGCGGATGGATACGATAAAGAGAAGAAACGACATCTCGCCGGGAATCCCGGGAAGAGTCATCGTCCCGGAATCGAGAGGGGGAACTCTTCAACTTTAAATCGACGCGACGGGGAGTATGTTTCCCCGCTTCCACTCCCGTTTCCCCTGCGAGTGTGTCTTCCCAGAACCTTCCTCTAAGTTACTGCACGTACGACGAGGGCAGTAAATTTTCGGGAGCTATCTCGCCGAAGCGCCGCGAAACTATTCCACGTAAGGATCCCCGTCGCCGGGTTAGGCGACCGGAACGTAGGAAGGAATGCTCCCTGGAAGATCAGCGATTTCCGGAAACGAGGCCGAAAGGAGATTACGTATGTGCCAATACTCGCGAAATCCAGAGAGGACCCTGCCATCCTGCTCGTCCTCTCCTGTCCGTCCCATCCTCTCCCATCGTTCTCCTCTTTGCAGCTCAGCGAATGCCCGAGACGTAGCAGTTTCGTTGATCGAAGCTCTCGCTTCTCGCTGGAATATCTCACATTTGTTTCCGCAAGAACCGATCGTCTCTGTCCAGGAGTTACGATGTATCGCCCGAGCTCATGTGACATAACGAACATACTTGCTATTCGACGCGGTGGCAGAAATCGATTCACCACCGTGCAACTACGTCCCTTAACATTGACTATATCAAACTGCATAGCGGAATATCGAATGGCTTTCCGTATACGCAAAACTTATCTATTTCCGATCAGAACTAGTTCTATTATTGACGCGTAATCATAAAGAGAAAGACGGAGAGACGATGGCATAAACGGATCTTGTGTCATAAAAGATCTCGAAAAGATAAATTTTTACAAAAATTTTTATAAGCATACAAAATTTTCTAGACAAAATATACGAAAATTACATTTATTATAATCAGTTACCACGATATATTTGTTCGGTGAAAATAAAATAATTTGACAAATATTCCAGTTATGTAAATTTGAATTCAGATTATTTCAATAGACTCAACGATGCCGAAAATAATTCATGGTATGTCAGATATGCTGAAAACTTCTCGGCCCTTGCTATTGGCGCTTGAAATATTCAAATCACGTTTACACTCGTCTGAGGTCCCTTAAATCGAAATATTCCAGACGAATGCCGTGTTTTCAGGTAGAAGAAACAAACGAAACGTATTCTCGTCTCGGTTAATTCGACTGGCAGGAATCTCCCCAAGAGTTTCGTGCAATGACTTTTGTTATCTTTTGCTATCAGAAAAATAGCTTAACTATCGTTCATCGTTTTAGCAGATCTTATTAAGAAAAATATTTGTAGATAGTAAATAATCGTTAATAAAGATTGTGTTGAAAGTCAACGTCGTAAATAATGTGTGAATTTATATACCGAATCATGTGCAGAATATCGTGACACATTATCGCATAATTTCGGAGCGAACAGATCAGAACTTGTTTGAAGGCTACGCCTACGATGTGCATATGTAACGCCAGACATTGCCTCGGCGATGTTCGCGTCAGCTTGAAAGCCGCATCTAAACTTCTAAAGTTTGTTCCAACTATATTACTTGACGCTAATCCTAATACAAGGATTACACTAATGATTATAGTAATTTATCTTATAACTGAAATTAATATAATTAATGTAATTTACTTGTGTAATAATTATAAACATACGCGTTATTTTTACGAATGTATAATTAATACATATACATCAGAATAATAGTCGAAATAATTTAATTAGTGTCTAATGTAATTATGTAATAATAAAAAAAAATGCTATAAAACATTTATGGCAAATTCGACTGCACAACATAATTCGATAACACAACATAAAATCAGGGAAAGCAATATTACAAAATATTCCATTAAAAATAGAGCATTTTACGCGCAGAGCACTTTGCGGGATTCCATTATCTCAAACACAAATTATTCATGAAAGGATAAGTGCTTTCGATTCTAGAGCGATCGAGCGCACCGGCAGAAGAGAAGCTCTAGAAGGAATCTTTCGCGAATGCACGATCTTCTTTTTCAAGATCAAACCGCGTAAGCCTGGCTGATAATGCAAAGTTAGATAGACTCTGCCTTTCTCGAATCACGCAAATCTCAGGGCGATCGCGGTCCTAGATCTAAAGCGAATTCGTGCCCCCGTTAACTATCGAAGACAGCAAAATTGGAAGGTGGTAATCCGAACCAGGACACCTCGAATTCACTTAACCCACCGGTTTCAGAGATTCTTCGCAACCACTTCTAACGGAGATCCTCGAAGTGAAAACGTTGGAAAGAGGATAGGCGCTGCGGAAATTGGTAGCTTTTTCGATGCTAGCAAACCCGGCTTTGCTTTCCTCTCGCGAAGGAACAAGGTAAACCGGTTAAAAGGCGATGCACAGAGAAGCAATATCCGCAAGCAGTCGGATTCTGTGAACGAAAGAGATCCTGCAGGGAGATCAACCATTTTAAAGAAAGTCGGTTCGTCTGACGAAATAAACGTGATGTGCGCTTCAACTAAATAGTTTCTCCATTTTAAACTGTATTCATTCGACGAGTGATTCTGACAGATATATATTCTTATATTCATCTCTTTTAGTTTGTACTTGATCTAACGTTGGTTACCCGATTACTTTTAATAAGATTTATTCATAAATTCTTGTAAACGTCGATTGAAATCTTTAATTGTTAGTGATTTATTGATCGGGATTTTTATAAATGTGTATAAAAAAGCACGATTTATATCTCAAAATAAAAAATAATATATTTACATTTCAAAAACACAAAAAAACCAACGTATATTTTTTTGAGATTTATTTAAATCTAAAAAAACAGCATACAGAGCGTAAAAACATATTTTCAAGATCATATTTTATTCACGCAGATAAAGAAAATGACGTTAGCATAATATTAAATTTGATTACTTTTTCTTGTAGTCAAATTTATTTTAAGATAATGTTTCAAGATAGATAAATACATATGCGATATATAAAGTATGTAAAACATATGGAGATACGAGCAAGTTTTCTGCTGCCATAACTAAAAGGATATTCTATATAACATTCTTAAGGCAGTACCGTCTTATTATTCATCATGTACAAAAGAAAATATACTTGAAAATATAAAAGAGTCATATTGTATTATCGACATAAATTGTATATCATTACGAACAAGAAAAGATAAAAATGAAACCATTTTAAGAAAATTTTTCTCTCTCTTTTAAGAAAATTACTTCTATTTAAATAAATTTTTTTTTGCATATACCGACTAAATAAATTTTGCATATACTTCTATTTAAATAAATTTTGCATATAACTGCGTTCCTTTCATGATATTAATCATATCTTCTCGATTTTATTTGAATTTTTCGTTTTGCGAATAAAATTCTTTTTACATGTGGGCCCGAATTTCACTCATCGTACTGATTGTACATTTTCTCTGATTATTTATCACAATATATTTCAAGTTTTTATTAAATTTTATAAATTCATTTTTTCCGAATAATTCTTCATTTAAGTCTGAGAAATATTATAGTTAAAATATATTATTATGCTCTATAGAACTGCATTTAATTGATCAAAGATGAATGTTGCAGTAAACAAGGTGCAATTAAACAGCATGAAAATTAATTAAGCGAAAAGCGGCGTTAAAAGTTAATACTGAGGAAAATTAAATCATAATTGCACTACAATGAAAACATAATTACAATTAAAGCAAGTCTAATATGACATATACATAGTAAATTTAACTGCCAGAATGATTGTGTTAGTGCCAATCAAACTTAACGAGAGTTGTTATCGCATTGTCCCAACAAATGTGCCCGTCTGACCTTAATACCCCATGTAAAGCGCTATTCGTGCCTACGACAGCTTACGCACTATTACACAGATTTCTATCTAATTACGATCGGATAAGCAGTTGTCACGATGTAATCTTCCAATAAATTTACCCGACAGATAATTTATTTCCGATATTGCTCATTATTTTTTTTCGTATTTTTTCACGCGTTACTTATTATTTTTGTTCTAATTAAATACGTTGTATTTAAGATATTAAGAAAATGAGAAACGCTTACATATACACGCACATATTGTTACTCGACAAAAGATCTTCCAAAGAGAGTTTTGCGTGCGCAATTTACAATCAAATCGTTTCGAACGCTCTGATAAACGAACTAAATTCACGGTACATTTAACCGCCAAATGTAATATATGACAAACAAGTTTCGCGAATGCGCGTAGCGTTCCAGATAAGTTGTGTCGCACATGGGGGAAGTTACTACAGGAAGGAATAGGTAATCTTTCAAGATGTAGTCAGGATTCGTAAGGAAGAAACGTATCGCGGATACTAGTGTACCGGTTTTACGATACTGCCTATCTACATATCGTGTACCGTTTTATGGTTTTATATATGGCAACTCTATAGCGTATTCTTGAAATTATGCGCAGTTTACGACGGGAAACGCGATACGATAGTCGTTATAAACCGTAAAAACAGTGCCGAGTTCAGTTTCGACTGTTGCTGCCTAGTGCAGGAAATTAATCACCCTCTGCCTTAAATGATTTAGAAACGGAGAGTCGTAAACATTCGAATTAACATGACGCGTTATTTTATTACATTACTTGAATATAAAATTTATTAAATAAATTTAAATATGTGTAAATTATATTTAGAATAAACTAAAAATAAATTCAAAATTGATTTATACAAATCAATGGAATGGTTTCTTTGTTTAACGTTTATTGTAGCAGTTATGTTACATCAGTATATTACTAATGAGAGAGCAAGCCTCACAGTAATTGATCATAGTGTAACTACAGGATATCAAAGCTCTTCGTCAAGTAATTAATATGCATGCGCATACATGTTGTTGACACGACGGTGGGTCGAAAAGAGCGACTGCTAATTGAACCATGAAGTTCACAAGTCGTGTCGTATAAATGCCTGGCTAATGGGAAAGCAAGACAGCATTACCTTGTCAAAACAGTAGTTTCCAAATTACAATGTGTTGTTGTTTCTAAATCGATTTGATGTAAATCACGAAATTCAGAAGCTGTTGACTTTGTTTGATAAATGGCAGCACCGCGAATGGAATGAATTATTCAACGTTGTAAAGTAACATGAAGAATTTTTTATAGAGTCGAAATTACTACGACATATAATATCGTTTGTGGATATCGATCCTCTTAAAAATCTATAATTATAAAATCAAAGCTTAAAATGAAAAAAAGATATTTATATAATAGGAAAGTTTAAAAATTAAAAATATAAATAATTATATTGTTATATTGTTTATCGGTTTTTTAGCGAATTTCACAAAATTTTCATGACTTGAATGTTTAATAATATTTAAAAAAATTACTTTGAAACATTTATATTTTACGTATCGTACATCTGAATATATAAATATGTATCAATGCATCTATATGTCTGTTTATCAGAAATGTTCATTTCATGCCACAATACAATACGATGCAAAACGTGGTAGAGTGGCAAATAAATAATTTAACAAAAAATCGAGGAAACACGAAAAAGAGAGAGATGTTTTTAGTAGTACGTGTAAACCTTTTAATTCCATTGCAGAAATTTCGTTTGGGAAAGGCGAGAGATTCTGACGAGGAAATGGACGCGCTGAAAGAGACACGTTTCGTTTTTCTTCGGGCAGAAGTGCGCGCTGACTGTTTTCATCGCGTTAAAACACGGTGCAGAAACGTTTTCGCGCTTTATTACCGTTGGTGTTGCATGAAGCGCTGAGTACGCTCTTGAGAACTACGTATACAGCCGTGTACTTGGATCGAAACGATGTATATCTCGCGTAAAGCGCATTTTCTACTGAATTCTCAACTACTTTCTTCTTTTCACAACTTATAATCTCTTACCGCATCGATTTCACAGAGGAGCATGCTTTGAACCTCTCATCCGATTAGACAAACGTTTTCTTTGCGCACATTCATACATCGATATCTTTTAATAAAACCTTCGAAAGTGCCAATCGAAAGTTGCCGGTCCAACATATGGACCAAGGAAATTTTTTTTCTTGTCTTAGTAAGTTAAAATATTTTTAGAATATAATTCTAAAAAAATATATATATATACATGTGCAGAAAAGACAAATAACAATAAATATAATTAACATTAAACTCCTGAAGGTCGCCAGTAAATAAAATAAAAGAAGTAATTAAAAACGACCACACTGGCAAATTTTATTAAAGTGAATCACGACGTTTCGACCATGGTTTTGGTCCTTTTCGAGTGAACTACAAACGATTATTTCCAGTATTACACAAAAAAATTAATTATATTGATTTTGAAATAAAAAATGAGCGGCAAGTTAAATACATACATTAATTCAGTTAACTATTCTATCGTGAGAAATAAGGAAATCACTTGGTCAAGATTATCATGTCAACGTCTCCATCAACACACAGAGAAAGACTAGACAACCTTTATTAGTCTATCATAAATATTGTTTAAATTTTCAGTGTCCTTGTGTAAGTTGATCGTGTTGTCAAACTTTTTTATAAAAAACGGCGATTTTTCTCTTTCTCACGTGTTTCTCTTTATGTAAAATAACCGGTAATGACCAATCGAAGTCATGATTAAATTCAACTTTATGTTTATTTATAAATAACAGAAAAATTACTTTCGTGCACTTTTATGTTGTTGCGATGTTCTTTTACACGAGTGCTTAAATGTCTTTTTGTTTGGCCAATATATGACTGAAACGTCGTGATTCACTTGAATAAAATTTGCCAGTGTGGTCGTTTTTAATTACTTCTTTTAAATATAATTAAGTTTGCATCACAATATTATATTTCAGTCTTAGTGGATGGTAATAGGACATTCATCTCCATAAATGCCGTTACGTGTCAAGTACCGTCCATCGTTGCTAAAATTGATCATCCGCTAATCCATTTGTCGCCGTGGCTTAATTCTATCAATACCAGGTGCCAATAATCCAAATCGAGGAGCTTCACGTAACCGCGATATCTTAGTTTACTAATGGCGCATCGTACACCAGATTCCAGGGGCATAGAGCATTTATGGCGATCGTGCCAGGAATGCGGCGTATGTCCTACGAACAACATATTCCCCGAGATCAGCAGAGCGAATAGAAGAACCGATATACATATATCGGCCGCGCCAAGTTTGCCCAGTCACTCGATCGAAATACTTAAGGAGAAAGATAGCTTTGGGATTCCGATATAATGCTGAACCGGCATTTCTCTCTACGAAGATTAATGTTTAAATTGAAAACGTTTCTTGAATTCCAAGTGAATCCGCCCTTAATCGCTCGCTGCGAAATAATCGGAGTACGTTGACTCCTTCGCTCGATAGCAAACAGAGAAGGGATCCGATACGATTACCCTCCAAGTCGGAGATTCATTTACCTTGCTGTCACGATGCCTTTGCGCGTTAATGTACGTACGTTTATGTGTGCTAATGGAATTGCTATCTGTTTGCTTATATATCATTTTAACACATGTTTTATTTGTCAAGAAATTCTATGTCGAAGAAACTGAAAATATATCTCCGGCAAATGAATACCTAGCTGGTAAAAGAAATATCGTAGATATTTTTCATATCTAGATTGTATACCACTGGGTTGTACAAGGTTTCGTTCGATCTAATTCGCACTATTTAGCTCTTTCGAGAGTTCGTTAATCATATTTCATGAAAGATCTTTTCAAGGATCTCCCCCGAGTGCTCTCAGGTAAGGCACGCACGCTTTGCTGGATTCGAATTCAAAGCCTTTGGCACGCACGTCTCGTGAAACGCTGTATGTTTTATCGCCTGATCGTAAAAACGTATACGATATCGTCCCTCTACGGAAGCGCAAATGTAAATGTAGATGAGAATGATGTGCCGCTATTGAGGCTTCTCGTGCTCGCGATTCTCCAGCGAGGTCAGAAGGAAGAGGCATTCGTCGATTCAGTTGAGCGTGAATGGCGCGATATCGCGGCTTGATGCTTGCGAAAAATCGATTCGGTCTAGACGTCTTTGTGATACAGATTTCTGAATCGACCATTGCCGCCGCTCGATTACGCGCAAAGAACTTTGTAGATGCTTGTGCCTCCTCGTGGCATATATGTTTATCATATTTAAAGCTATGAAAAGACGCGTTTATATTACAATTTATTATATTATATTTTTATAGCAAAGATACAATTGTATAATCTTCTGTTAAAAATGTTACGAAATTAAAACTTGATATTCACTGAGCGAGAAATATTATTGTACACAGGAAACACGCTTCACAGATAACAGTTCAGGAAGTATATATTTTCAGCATATCAAAATCGAACGTCATCGAGATAAGAACTTGTTAGCATGATTGACACAAACAGCATTGCCACGTTTATTAATTTAATAATATTTTCTTGCGAAATAGATTCAAATTAAAAATATACTTGTGCATGTACAAGTCATGTTATATTCGCTATCAGCAATTGTATGTAGTAGAAACTTTTTCAGTTCTAAGGCTTTTATGAATTATAAGATCCAAATTTTTTTTATATTTTAAATATATATTTTTGATATATATATATATTCTCGCATATATGTACAGAAATATATTATACAAAAGCAGTTTTAACATGATAAAGAAACTTTCTTTTCTATCGAGAAAAAATGTGTCTCACGAAACTGCAAAGAGAACACAATTTTTTCTTACACTAGAGTCAAATAATTTTTATGTTCTCATGTATTCGTATGCAACTCCGTCTTAGTAAGACGTGGACTCTTTGTTATTCAAGGAAGCTATTCGCACTATTCTGAGAGCTCGGCCGTACTTTTTCGTAAACATGCTTCAACATGCGCTGCATAGTGCCTGGCAGACGAAGTTTAACTTTACCCGTGGATTTATTCAGACAAGAATCTCTCATGGCAAAGGCAGCCGTAAATATTTGTCAGTGAAATAGGAAAATTTTGACAAAGACTATAACACTTTAATTTATTATTGCATACAGCATATAAATATGTAATAATTGTAATTAATAAAAAATATAATTTTGATCAATTCAAGAAGAGAGTTTGTTCGCAACGTTTGTAAAGTAAACAAGAAAAAATTACTGATGTGGTTTCCTTAGAAGGTAAACTGAAATGTGATAATTTATGAAAATCCCTCCTATAATATACAATGAAAATCAAATAAATTACGACATCTTAATTTGCAATTTATAAAATATTACGTTACTAAATAGTAAAATGTTAAAAATACTTTATCGAACTACGTATATTGAACAAAATCGCAAATTCGCTTATTTCAATTTTTTTCGTAACTTTTATTTAATTTCAGGAAGCTCCTTGCAATCTGTCAGGCGGGAAACAGGATTACGGATGTGACGATACGATGACGCGAGATCCGCAACGACGGAGAGATCATTCTCGCACTGTAAATCGGTGGATCGCGAGGATGGTCCTCCAAATCCTGTTAATACAGAATTTCGTTACATTTAAAGCCGTAGCTCAGATAGCCGAATGTCCGCCGTCAGAGACAATTCCGGGCTGTCCTTGCTATAACTTTGAAGACGGTCTCTTTCTAGAATGCGCTGGCGCTACGGAAGAAACTCTAAAAACTACATTACAAGGCGTGCTAAGTATAAGCGGTAAGTATAAACAATTAATTATAAGTATAAGCAATTTTTATTGAGTCAAAATCATTTTTATTGAGTCAAAAGCGTCTGGTCTCGCTAAACATATTTCAAACTACTATGAAGACACGTGTCGAAAATTCGCATAACATTCGCATAGCATTTCCTCTCTGTCTGATTAAATAATTATAAATAACAATAAATATACAATATACTTGCATCATATGAATTTTGAAATGTATGCTTTGCAAAAGTATAAAAAGAGAGGAAGAGTTAAAAATATATAATTGAGATATATATGTAACTTTTTTCAATGTGTATATTAATATTGCTACAAAATAATGTTTATAATATAAATTAATAATATGCGATTAAAAATACATTTAGCAATAACCGCAAAAGCATCGATTCCATTGCACGCTATTAAATTTACTCGTCATACCTCATTTAATATCAAAGTACTTACATGAAAAGCGCACATTTACTTACAACATTTTTATGCAGTTTTAATGTAAGACGAATAAGGGAAAGCCATTTTCTTTAACGCTCTCATAAAACTAATGAAATGTGCAATTAGTTACTGCTGCCAAACTCAAAGTTCCTGCTATAGTCTCACATTAATGGTCGTGCCTTTTACGACCATTTCCAGGTACGGGCACGATGGTACAGTCATTGAGCGTTTACGAGCTTGACAAGAGCATCGAGGAACTGAGAGAGGACGCTTTCCCGCCCGGATCGCAAATCAGGCATCTCCAAATATCACATTCATCCTTACGCGAAATAAGCGAGGGGGCCTTTACGAATCTAAAGGATAGCCTGGAATCTTTGGCACTGGTTTCCGGCCGCTTATCTCACGTGCCTCAAAAATCATTAGCCGACTTACGAAAGCTTGCTGCTCTGGATCTCGAGACGAATTTGATACAGGATCTTTCGTCCTACTGCTTTTATGGCTTGAAGCTAATGAAATTGACTCTGAAGGGTAATCAAATATCGAAAATTTCCGAATACGCGTTTGCGGGTCTCGAAGATAGTCTCAGCGATCTGGATCTAGCGGAAAACAAGCTGAAGTTGTTTCCTATGGCACCCATGAGAAGACTCGAGAGTTTAGCTTCACTTAGGCTGGCGTGGAACGAGATATCGGAATTACCCGACGACGGTTACAGTCTTCTTAGCTCCCTGTTGATCCTCGATCTGAGCAGTAACAATTTTGAGAAGCTAGCTGAAGATTGCTTCAGGCCCTGCCCGATCCTTCACACTTTATCTCTTTACTACAACTCCATCGAGAGCATTCACAAGGACGCCTTCGTATCGTTGAAGGATCTAGAATCGATCGACTTGAGCCATAATAAAATCGTTTTCCTCGATGTGACAACATTTAAAGGAAACGAACGACTGCGCACGATCGAGCTTAGTCATAACCACATTCACTACATCGGCGGTGTATTTGCGAGGTTGCCCGAACTGAGGGAACTTTATCTGGCGGAAAACAATATTCTCGAGATCCCGGGAGATGCGTTCGCTGGCAGCGTTAGTCTCGCAGTGGTATATCTACAGCAGAATGCCATTCGAAGGATCGACGCCAAGGGTCTCACGAGTCTCACGCAGCTGGCCCAATTGCATCTGAGTAACAACTACATCGAGAAGGTGCCGCGGGAGTTCCTCGAACATTGCGAAAACCTCTCGTCGCTCTCTCTAGATGGTAACAAGATCCGCGAACTACAACCGGGCACCTTTGTCAAGCTGCATCAGCTGCGCGAGCTGCGGCTACAGGATAATCATATAACGGAGGTGAAGCGTGGCGTTTTCACGCCGCTTCCGGCGCTCCTCGAGCTCCATTTGCAAAACAACGCCATTACCTCTATGGAAACGGGCGCGCTAAGAACGTTGAATAGTCTCCAGCACGTTAATCTACAGGGCAATCAATTGACTATGCTCGGCGACGTCTTTCAGCTATCCGCCTCGGAGTCGTCTTCCGGCGGAAGCTCTTTGGTGTCCATTCAGTTGGACAGTAACGGCCTGGCAGTGCTGCACAATGATTCTCTGCGCGGCCAAGCGTCCGTCAGAATCATGTGGCTTGGCCACAACAAGTTGACACATTTGCAAGCGCCTCTCTTCAGGGATCTCCTTTTAGTGGAGCGTCTTTATCTGACGAACAATTCTATATCTAGAATCGAGGACGGTGCTTTTCAGCCAATGCAGGCTTTGAAATTCCTCGAGCTTAGTATGAACAAGCTGAGTCACGTAACGGCGAAAACGTTCTCGGAGTTGCACGAGCTCGAGGAACTATATTTACAAAATAATGGTTTGAAGCGGCTCGATCCTTACGCGTTAACGGCGCTCAAGAAGCTGAAGGTATTGGACCTGGCGAATAATTATCTCACCGTTTTGCAAGACGCGATTTTTCAGGAGGATTTGCCAATTAGGACGTTGAACTTGAAGAACTGTTCGATAATCACGATAGAGAATGGTGCCTTTCGCGGACTCAATAATCTGTTCGATCTCAATTTGGATGACAATCTTCTCACAGCATCGGCGCTTCTGAATTTGCACATCCCTGGTCTTCGAACATTAGTGGCATCCGGTAACAACTTCAGTCAGATTACGGAACACTGTTTCAACGGGCTGCCATCTCTACAAGAGCTGCTCCTGGACGATTCGCAAATAGGCCAGCTGCCGGAAACTATCTTCGTGCTGAATCGAAATCTTGTGCGTTTGCATTTAAATTGTAATCATCTGCGCACTCTGCCGCCAGGCATTTTTGATAGAATGCACTCGTTGCGAGAAATACGTCTGGATTATAATCGATTCCAAGACATTCCGTATTCGGCGCTGGCGAGTGCTCGCAATCTCGAAATCCTCACATTGTCCACCAACGAAATCATCAACGTCGATGTGGCGAGTTTCGCCAGTTTAAAGCATCTGAGAGAGCTGGATCTGAGCCACAATAAAATTGAAACAATGTCCGGCTTTGCGATGGCCAATTTATCACTTTTGACATCTGTGGATCTCAGTCACAATAATTTAAATGCGCTACCGGCGAACTTCTTCGCGCATTCATCTTTATTGCGAAGAGTCGATTTATCGGAAAATAAATTTCGACAAATACCCGCGGTCGCTCTCTCGGGTCAGAATCTCCCCGGTCTTGCATGGCTAAATCTTACCCGGAATCCTTTAAATAGAATCCACGATCTGCCATCGGAAGCAATGTATCCTATTCTCCAGGAAGTGCACATATCCGGCACGAATCTCAGTATAGTAACCTCGCAAGACTTCGAGGCCTTTCCGGCATTGCTGCACCTTTATTTAGGGCAGAATGGCATTCTTCGAGTATCGCCAGGCGCGTTTCGAAGCCTGCCGAATCTACTCACTCTTCATCTCGGCATGAACAGTTTAGAGATCCTGCCAAAGGAGAGACTTCAGGGTATGGAACACTTGCGCATACTCAATTTAACGCATAACCGTCTGAAAGAGCTCGAGGAGTTTCCGGAAGATCTCAAATCACTTCAAATACTGGACTTGTCCTACAATCAAATCGGCATCGTCGGCAAAGTGACGTTCAAGAATTTAATTAGCCTGATCGAGCTGCATCTTTACGGTAACTGGATAAACGCCATCTCCAGCGAGGCATTTAGACCCCTGAAGAAGTTACGTCTACTTGACTTGAGTAGGAATTACTTGGAAAATTTGCCACTGAACGCTTTCCGGCCACTCGAGACGCAAATAAGGAGCCTGCGGGCTGAAGGTGAGCTAAGACACGTCTCTCTTTCTAGTATTTCTAATTAATTTCGCGCTTGTATGAATGCTTGCTTCTTTCTTGAGAAGAGCGATAAAAGTTGTTGATTGCTGTGAATTCGAATACAAGTGAACAAAGGCAAAGAGAAAAAGAAAGAGAGAGAGAGAATTTTCTCTCATACATACGGCGACTATCGATCCGAATGAATTTACTACTACTCGAAAACCAATCATATCGCCAGTCACGTATTGCCATATTTCGAATCAATATTCAACACTAGAATAATCAAACAAGCTTGCACTCCATTTAATTTTCATTTCTAATGATATTTGCAATTTAATTTCTCATGTCTTAATGTTTCTCGGAAATTTATTTAAAATATATCACAGATAAAAAAAAATATATGTTTTCTTTCACAAAATTTGCGAAAATGTAATCCTGACGATAAAATATTATATATTGTGTGCCATTTAATTCATTTATTCATGATACTCGCAGACATATTTTATGCAAATTATTATGTATTGAATTGAAATTATAAATTTTGATTGTTGATTTAATAGTTGATGCATGAGATTTGTAATTAATTTTAATCAGTTACAGCACACGCGAGAGAATAAATGAAACTTATATTTATTATATATGAGATTTTCATTATAGATTAAATTTCCAGTGAAATAACTAGAGAGTATAAAGTTCTGCTTTATGGTTATGCAATAAGAATAGAATATATATAAAATTTCTCTTATAATAAATATAATGTAAATTTTTCATTATTATATCATGTATATAAATATAATGTAAATTTTTCATTATATAAAAAGGCTCTTTTGTGAATATTTTTTAATTAATATCTAATCATAAATTAATAAATAAATTATTTCATTCTCTCGAACTCGTGTATTTTTATATATTACGCGTATATAGAAAAAAATATTATCAAATATATATAATGCAAAATATAAGATCTATCATCTCTCACAAATTCAAATATACTTTCAGTATCAAAGAATCAGTATCCATTTTGTCCTATTTAATTCGATTAATTATCGAGCATAGTTAATGAATTTTATTCATGCAGGAAGTTCGTTTTTTAATCCAATCTTAAATCTAAATGAATCTAAATAAATATCAAATTACAATTAATTAACGAAATGATCTTATTAACAGAGAACCCCTTACACTGTGGCTGCGAATCGCAAGAGTTGTGGGAATGGTTAAGGGATCATCAGAAACTGGTGAGTGGAGTCGGTGGGGGTCGTAGCCGCGGAAGAAATGGCGTCGGAGTCGGTGACGTCGAGGGTGGTTTGTTAAGATGCGAACAGCCGCCTGAGCTACGGGGTCTCGTCTTCCTCGATCTTGACCCCCACGCCTTCTGTTCCGCTCCACTGGTTTTGAAACTCGCAATTCAAGACATTCAGCCCTTCTCCGTTCTGGTATCGTGGCAGAGCAGAAATCATTCCGGCCTCCATGGATACCAAGTGGCGTACCACGCCTTGGATAATGTCGACGAGGTAAAGAAATTTTTATGAGAAAAGTCGAAATTTTACACAATGTTAAGAAAAAAAGAAAAAAACTTAAGAAAAGACTGCTTAGCAATAACAATTTAGAAATTAAACATACTCTAGTAATTGTATATAAAATTTGATTCCGCTTCTCATTTAATATATAATTTTTGATTAACGAGATTATTATATTATTTAAATTTTTTCCGCAGAGAATTTTAAAAATTTGTAGTTTATCCAGTTTTATTCTTTTTACATAATAATTTATAATAGTTTATTTACATTTCCTAATATTAAAAATAATGAACCAAATATTAATAATTTAATAAGTGAAATAATAATTTAATAATTGAATATTAAAAGTAATGAACCAAACTTATACATATACACAGATAATTAAAATCATGCTAGAAGCTAAAATTTGCTGCATTATTTCACGAACGCCCGTTTCTTATTTATTCAAGCCCGGCGACGGATAAAAAATCGCGCATGTTGATGACGAGATGCCCGTTTTTATCGGCATTTCAGGTACGAGGTAAGCTGCTGGATCCAAAGGCACGCTCGGTGAGATTGACAAAGTTGGTGTCTGACACGCGCTATCTGATTTGCGTACTCGGCTTAGGCAGTTGGGGTACGCCAATCCCGGAGGACATCGGTTCCTGGCAATGGAATGCCTCGCATGACGACGTGATCGTAGGATCCTCGCTGCCCGTGATGGTGAATTCACCTACGAGCCGGTGCACCGAGGTCAGAACTTTGGACGCGCCCGATTCGGTTGTGGGCGATGGTACGGTGAGCGATAGAGGCGGTCTGGCGAGTATCCTCACGAGACGGCTAGGCCTGATCGTAGGCAGCTGCATGGGCTTCGTCGTCTTCGTGGTGCTAATTTCCGTTCTGGGTTACATGAAGATGAAAAAGCAACGCGCGACGATTAAGCGAGATCAACCGTTGTCCTCGAATCCGCCAGAATACATGTCTTACAGGCACTTCTCCTTGCAAAGCGGCGACAGAGCGGAGAACGCATGTCCGAGTTTCATCAGCAACATCGGACCGCCATCCCTCGGTTCGTAGCAAAAGGCGAAGGAGTCTCGAAAAGAGACCGCTCAACACGACATTGAAATGAAAACCATGTCGACTTGTACCAGTATCTATAGCTAATAATCGCGCGGGTAAAAGAGACGTGTCGATGACATTTGCGTATTGTCGTCGAAAATGTGACAAGAAACGAGACGGCCGTGTGGATTGGGCGTCCGAACTATTTGCGCGTAATTAAAATATTACGTCGGAATTGTTTTGAGTAATCAAATGTGAAATCATCGATTATATAATCGTCGATTACATAGTGTGTGATGATGTCGTGATAATTTTATTCCGCTGTCACGACGATCGATCAACGTAATTTCTTTTATTTGGAGTACGTAATCTAGGTAAGATACTGATATACGCATACTGTTCGATCTTTTGTAGCGAATGATCAAATCGACACCAATCGATAAAAATTTTTTAATCGACAGCGATACATCAACAATGTAGAAGAATTTTTGTACTATCTCATCAAACCACACTACCGCTCTCGTGATTATCTGCTCATCATTATACCAAGAGAAAAATGCGATAAAGCAAAGTGCCAAAAAACCGTGGATACAATGCTTTCATTAACAGCGCGATTTCTACTACGAGAATATCTTCGAATGACTTAATCTTATCATACATCGGCGGGAAGCGATGGTGCGCGACTTAAACGCGTTTAAAAGCCTTGTGCCAAAAAAAACTGTAAAACGTAAAAAATTCCGAGGATTCCGAGGATTCCTCCTGCAAGAGAATCAAATGCGCGCGATAAATTAACTTGGACAAGAAATTTTTTTCCAAGAAGAGTATTCTTCACGAGAAGAGAAATGTTTTTTACGACGCGTATCATGAAAACCGGCTGTCAGCGGCGAGTAATTCCGCTGCTTTACCGAAAAACGAACAACGACGTATCAACCCTCTCCCTTCGAAACTTCGAATCTCTCGTACGAGAAGACTGATTTTTTAAGACGTTTGAAATTTCCTGCATAATTCCGAGACTCGTCTACTCGTATCGTACATGGCGCGAGACTTTTTTTTTTGTTTGTAAATAACGCAAGACATCGCGGCATAACGGTACAGGTATGTATTCATGAAGTTCATCTTTATAGTGCTGCGTAAGCAATATTACACTTATTCGTATCGATAGTTCTAATGATCAGCACTAACGTAATTAAGGAGATACGCGATATGCGTAAAAAGCTCACATCGTCGTCCTTAAAATATCGCGATAGAAAAGATTTTGCGAATGATTGTAATTTAGCCTCTTCGATTTTGATAATATCACGTTACGAGGCAGATTTGCGGCAATCGAACAAGCACATTTTTGAATTGTGAAAGACTAAGTGTGATTCCTGCCAAACAAAAATAAAAGAAAGAAATAATCGATTTCAAGTTGCCAAATGTTAATTGTGTATCAAATATCGTGAAAAATCGGTTTATTGTATATAGATAGAAGATATATATATACATATTAGCATTCTTTATTATAGTTTAGGCTTTCGGTTAATAAAAGTAAGGCTGTAAATCAATTTCAATTGTTGTTCGTACAATTTCCCCAACTTATATTAATAAACCGACTAGTTATAATTAATTTTTCAGTTCAGTGTTTTCTAATTACTACGAAACAATTAACACATCCTATAATGAAAACTTTCAGGACGCAGGAAAAACAGTGATAATAGCAAAAATAAGAATTTTATTTGTTTTATAAAAATTATCTTTAATTTCTCGCACAAACATAGGAAATATAGATTGTGCGCCTATTTTGTCAATTTGAGCCAAGATTAAAAATAAAAAAGAAAGTAATGTCTCAAAAGCATTATTTTCTTCAAATTAATTAGATGCAAATCGTTATATCTATAGTGGGGATACAAATCTCCAAGGAGGAAGAGCGTGGAAAATTAAACATTCTAAATATAGATACGCAAAGGATATAAAATGAGACAAAATAATAAATATTTATAATATAAATAATTATAAATATTTACATATAATTTAGATATTAATTAGTAATAAAAATCTAAATTTTTAATGCAAAAAAATACAAATTAATTAATAATATACATAAAAGAAAAAGTATAAACCCTTCTGAAAGTTTTTTTTTTATTTTGACATAACATTTTTTCGATACGCGCAGTCTATATTTTTTACGTTTATGATTTCTTATACATTAATCATCTTTATTGCGCGATTACTTATTCGCTTTGTGCTAAAACTACACGCGAAGCATCTAGTTTATGATTCAGCCACCATTCTAGTCAAATGGAATTTCCTAGCGTATCTCCGGCAATCCGTTAAGTCATCTCACGACTAATTAATTAATTATAATAGCAGCTTATACCGGACAGCTTAGAACACGCCTGTAGTTTACGTAGATTTCGTAATTAACTTGAGTCTATCCCTAAGCGTCAATCAGTTCCGATCTGATATGTCAGAGGAGAAGCTATAGAAATTACAAGGAGATACTTGTTCTAATAATACACGCTTCAATACGCAGGTTTGCTTTACAACTATTTTGCAGAAGTATCGTGTGGCAGGTAAGTGAATTTTAAAGATTGTTATACACGCCAAAAATTTTTATCGAAAGATTTAAAAAATATACATAGATGTATAAATATTTATTTTTCCTAATATTTTGTTTCCATTCCATTGTCAATTTAATCTCTTACATTCTGTAATAACTTTTAAATTTATATGTGAATAGTAACAGCTCTCTTTATTTCGACAAACGAAATATTCTCATCGTTGTGGGAAAATTATCGACACGTATAAAAAAAATAAAAAAAGTTACATCATTTTTTCAGTAAAATTTCTACAATGTGTTAGATATTAGCTAAAAAATGCAAAAACGTGCATATAGTATTTTTAAAATATTCAGTAAAAATATATCGAATAGTATAGAATAATAACAAATATGCAAGGAATACTAAGAATTTCAATTTTCCTTAATTAAGTATAATCGTATCGGAATGCGTAGCAACGTCGATGCTGAATACATTAAAATATCGCGAGGAGCTTGAAATAAGATTACTGCATTGAGTAAATTTAATGAAAGTACAACAAGAAGAAGCAGAGAAAAGTCAATGCAATATGTCAAGTGTTATAGAGGCATGCTGGAGTAGTGACGATATTATGAATCCTAATTAATTCTAGGAGTTTCGTCTAACTGTCGCGTGTCCATAATTTATCTCGATGTAAAACGGCAAATATGTGCCCCGGACACGATCGCTCGGAGCTTCATTTATTTCATAATCATATTCCGTGATCTCATCAACGAAACCCAGCGCGTAAACACTTTTACACCAGCGTAAAATTTGCATAAAAATTTGCGCTGTTTTAATCTTTTTAGACTAGCATCAGTCCTTTGCAATGATAACATTTTTTTCTTTATCTCTATCTTCCACTTTTTTAAGGAAAAATATGTAAGATATGTAACAGAGTTCTAGTAATTAAAAAAGACATGCATGATGAAGTTCCTTCTAAAAAAACAGACGGTAGAGATTATAATTAAAAAATAACAGAAATACGCAGATTTTAAAGGAAGTAGAGAGATATATTATTTTAATAATCATTTATTATGTTGGTTTGATAGAAAGTGTATTAATTTTTTTTAACATTGTTACTGATTTGTTTTATATATGACTTAACAGTCTTATGAAATATTTCATTACAAATTCTAAATTTTACAGTAAATCGAATAAATATGCATCAACAATATAATTGTTATACGTTTCGCGAAGAAATAAGAAACAAATAACGAGTTGCGACATAATTTAAAAGTTCACAATAAAGCGTATAATGGAAATAATCAAAGGGCTATTTATTAAGTAACAACTAAATAATATATAATTTTCTATTTTTTACTTGTTATTTTTTAATGCAATAATAATAATATTGTTATAGATGCAACAGATATATTTTAAAGATACAAAAATGACAGTTAAACAAGTTATTATGAGACATTTATCATATAATAAGCAATGTTTTACTAAAATTACTTTTCTTTCACTCGACCTGGCATGGGCTACTTATTCTTTGCGACGTATATTAAAATATCTTCCTGCATTTTATCACAAGTACTCAGCGAAAATTGTTCTCCTTATTAATATTGTTTATCCCATTTAATATAATTTATTTCAAGCAAATCTTACAATTAATATGTCATACAAAAGCAGAAGTAAATATATATGGAGAAAATAACGCTATAAATCACTTGGAATGGCCAGAAAAATTATATAACTCCAAGAACGGATAAATAATATCTCGGAGTCTGAAAACAAATGCTCTTTCACCGATATGCGGCGCGAAAATACATTGGGCGTTAATGAACCAGAACGTCAGTTTACAACTGAACGGCAGCGGTGTTTTGCTTCGGAAGCATCTCTCCTCATGACAAACAGCTCTGCGGTCGAGGGTTCTTCTGCCTGAGCGCGGCAGAAACTCCCGCGCACATATTGTTAATCTTTCGCTGTGCAACGGCGTTGCAGTTTCCAAGTGCAACTATTAATAAGGTACGCGGTGCGCCTTATTAGAACCGTGGAACTATATCGTGGTGGAGGATGGCTCGCGGAGATCCGGTACGAGCATCATGACGCAGGGTTAGTAGTTGGCATAGCCTATACCTTATACTGGGAAAACTTGACGCAGGAGCAATTGTATTAGAGTCGGTCTATACAACTCTCGCAGGAAAGCCTGCGCTCCTATATAGCCCAGAGCCACCCTTGCCCACGTTGCACACGTACACAACGAAGGTAATACACTCGAACAAGGCGGCTCATTGTAACGGGAAGACGCAGTCGTGGACTGAGAAATTATGCATGCAATGAAATCTTCCCTTCCCCCCCCCCTCTCTCTCTCTCTTTCTCTCTCTCTCTTCTTCCTCTGGTTTTTATCCCTTGACGTCTCCGCTCGTCTTCGATCGTATTTCTCCCCGCCACTTTTCACCTGACATAGTACACCCGGAAAATGTTTCCGCATGAGGTTCTCGTCGCAACAGTTGGCAGCTGAATGAAAGCGGATATATGATAGCGCATTACGCGACAGACATTCGAGCGTCGCGTTTCACATGTGAAACGTCAGAATGTGTCTTTTTGATAGCTCTAGAATTAAATTAAACGCCTTCGAAGAGAATGCCATAGAATATTTTGTTGATTAGAAATAAAAAGAAATACATCCTTTATTGAAATATATTATTTGAAATATATATGTACATTTTTATCCTTAGTTATTTTTATTTTTTTTTTTTCACGGGAAAAAAATGATTGATTGCGCGAGATAGCGTTTATAACGGTACAATAATTGATACAGCAGCTTCGTATAAAACTACCATTCCAGGCCGTAAAAAACATTTATCAAGTAACCAATTCACTACGACACGTAAGTGTACACCATTTTACGGCGCAATATCTAGAGAAGAGAAATAACTATCTATGGGCGCAGTCTGTTCGCGACAGCCTACACAGCGAGAGAACCATATTTATTGAGATAAACGCGACGGATTGTACAGGTTCGTAGTGCCGCATTATTGTTGGATTAGCGTATGTCTGGCGGCGTCAAAAAGCGATATCGATCGATCGAACGTCTGACTGATATCATAGTTTTCGCGCTTGCATCACGTATGGCATCGACATTAATTGTGCCAGTATTTTTCCACGTTGACAGCAAAAAATATTACAATAATTTCACGAAATTTTTTATTCGCAAACATTTTTTTAACTTTTTTCACGTTTAAAATATCAGATATATAAAAATTATTTAAATTTAATCGTAATTATTTAATTACGATTGCATAAAATGATATCGATTTAGTTATCAATTTTCTCAAAATTGTACGAAAAAATATTTAGATCGAAAACGTTGTATTCGTTTCTCATCATATTTTTGCTGTCAACGTGGAAAAATACTGACACAATTAATGTATTCGTTTCTCGAAAATGAAAATAGGATATAATTTACGTACATCTACGTAAATTTGCGTAAATACAAACTTGTAGCATATAATTGAGGAAAATGTATATTTGCATCGTATATATTATCGATTACAATGCGTTTTGTTCGAGAGAAAATTATGGGAAACGATACAAAGTTAATAAAATACTTTGTTCCTCTCATGTATATGTACACATATATACATGTATAATACATTGTGCAAAAAGAAGGTAATTGCAATGTATCTCTGTCTTGCGAAGTATTCCCGCAAAAATCCCCACAATACAAGTAGCTACAAATTGCATTCTTAGAATATTCTCTACTAAGCAAGTCTACTAACTAAATTGAAATAGTCGGAATTTTTGCTTTGCCAATTAGTAGAAGAACTTACTTTTTTACATAACTTAAATCTATGTTATTGTAAAAAAATTGTTATGATTAGAAATGTTAACATTTATATTTTTATGTAAAGTTTTCTTATGAGTATGATGGAATCCAAAAGGTGTAAAGCAAAGGAACAAGTAGAATTTCTACAATAATCAGAGACGTAAAGAAAGGTTTCACAGCACTTGCCAAGTTTCCTTTTATAGAACTTAAATGAACATTTCTTACTCGGATAATTTAATTAGCAACATTTTCAACTTATATTGCTTGCATGTTCCATCTTCTATATGAATGTTACATTTAAATATAAAAATTATATTTTAAACAGTTGACCGATAATATTATAATATATATAAATTTGTTATTGCAATGTGTAATGGAAAATAAAAAGATCGATAAAAATATTTCAAATATCGATTTTTATCATATTTATACGATAATTAAATTATAAAATAAATATATAGTTTTATTTAGTTTGATTTGAAGTTTAATGCTTCTTTTACGAAGCACGAGAATTTGCTTCGTATATAAAAATATAAAGATTTCACAGATTTTATTCTATGAGAAAATTCCACAACGATATATCGATCGGCGATACGTTCCCTCGTACCCTTTACATTTTCTTGCCCATTCCTCTCTCACATCGGAAAATGTCTGCGCCGCGATTCTGAATGAGGAATGATCAAAAACGCTTTAAATGCCCAAGCACATGCTGTAATTTGATTTGAAATGATTCCATTCTCTTCATCTGATACCCGAGGGAGCAAAGTGGCCGTTGAAACGAGAAACGGGGATTAGGAGGAAGATGCTCATTGAGAGCACTCGTTTGGCGAGAAGTAACAATCTGTTCCACATAAATCTAACTTATTATCAAGAAACCGGCGCAAACATGCAATCGTGAATGCACCAAACGAATAATGCCATAAAATTATTCTATCGGAATAACGGCGCGAGAGCGAGATATTTGAGCAGAACTTACTCTTGAAAAATGGCGTGATTATCATTTTTTGAACGCGCATAATACATATAATGTCCTTCGATCCTTTATTCTCGAATTGTATTTCTTTTACTCTTTTACATTATGCTAAATCTTTACAAGATATGTATATCTAATATTTATTGCACATGTATAATATTTAAAAAATGTCAATGTGTATTGCAAGATATATTAATGTATATAACGCGATGATATTGATTTGATAAATAAATTTCAAACACGATAGAAACATAACATAATTAATAGAATATCTAAAATAATGGAAAAGAAGGATTATAGAAAATATTATACGAAAGGATAATATCAAAAAACTAATATGGCTGGAGAGATAAATAGCGAGTGATTAGTTGCTCAAATACATATTTTAATTTATTAGAAACTATAGCCGCGTGATCTCCAACATGGCGCACGTGAGCACGCATTGCCAATGCAAATTAATCCGGCATATATTATTTTCATAAAATCGAATGAGCCAGCGCACCATGGCTTGTCCGATAACAGATAATTAATATTTATTCGCTATATGTCGGAAAATGAGTTCGCTTCGCGCAGCAGACGCGCGCAGCGTACGGAAGATCAAATATTTTCCGAAGTGAAATTTATGCCGACACTCAAACCACTTTGAACTCGTGCATTACCATTACGCATCGTGAATTAAACAGTCGTTGATACTTTATAGCGACAAACTTCACAGCGGAAATTTAAAGGATATATTAAAAAGGATATATGTATAAATGATATATATGAATTGTATATATCAGTAGGATTAAAGATAAAAATAATATTAATATATAAATTTAGGATAATATTAATTAATAAAATTAAATAATAAAATTAAATAATAAAGAAAATTAAAATAATAAAAATTAAATAATAAAATTAATTAAATTAAGAGAAGGAACTAATAATATATAAATCATCTATATAATCTACATTAATTTATAAAACTCTAAAAATAGGATCTTACAATTTTACTAAATATTATATTATTCTTCTTTCTAATACATACATATTCAAAATTTCTATTTATAATTTTGATACAAATTCTCACCTAACATTTTAGTAATGACACGTGACAATACACCGACTGCAATTTAACGTACAGCACATGCGACGGTCCCGTTTGTACAATTTACATAGGTGATTGACATTTTCGTATATGTCACAGTGACTGCATTCACCACGAAAACCAACAAAAATGAGACATACTACGTGGCCATTCATTACCAGTAACTCCATTATGCGGTACTAATATATCACCAGACCGGCTTATTTCGACAACGAGAGCGAAAAGGGACACCGCATTACCAGCAGTGCATATTCAAAGCGCATAATAACATTTTCGGCCATCGTAATTTCGTCGGCGAAGCTTTCAAAATCGCCATTATCACTAGCTAGTATGAAATACAATTCATATATGGGAGTTTATCAGTTTCTTTCTCTTTGCCGATTTTCGGGCATGCATCTTTACCAGACGCATATCGACGTGTCCGGTTATTATAATAATGAAATACATTTTAGCGTTACATCTCTCGCATGTTTATAACACATAAGAACATCGATTTAATAATTCCGATTCCACAATAATATTTATATATTGCACATTTGGATTTTTCAACATTTATAAATGAAAATGCATTTTATCAAAGATAGGTATGCAAAATAAATTCAATTTATTTAATATTAATGATTTATTATCGACATTTTAATTATATTGTTAAGACATGAATAAAGCTTCTATCCAATATATCGATCTTTAAAATAAAATTGAGCAAGCGTGGAAATAAATGAAAAATTTTTAAAAATTTCATCGTTATTAAACCGAACGAAATATTCTTTATTATAATCCTATTTTAATCCTATTCGTCGCTTTCGCAAGTATTTGCGATATACAACAATGAAATCATCAGCATGGAGGGCGAATAATTTCACGTGTGCATGGAGTACATTTAATCCATTTTCATAAGCGCGACACGGACATCCCAAAAATACGCATCTCTCCGTGCGATGACAATACCGATAATTTTCGTTGAAATGCCGATTTGAATGAGAGTGATTGCGCAAAAATATATGCGTATGCGATTCGCTTGTTGGAAACTGAAACGGAAGATACACGAAAGAATGTCGCAAAATCATCGAAAAAAAAGCGAAAAGTTCTTTATACATATCGCTACGCGCGCGCGAGCGCGGAAGTCAGTCACAATATGCATGTATTTTCCTCGGTGTTGTGAGGAATATATGAATTTTATCAGGAACTTTTTGTTAGACGCGTGGGCGTCGGCAGCGTACGATGCGAACTACACAGACGCTTATGAGACACCCCCGGAGTAGTATCTAAAACTCGGATCTCTTGTCCCAGTTTTCTCCGCGGAGAAAAATGGTCGGAGCTTCGTACAATGAAGCACGATCGATTGACGGACTTTTCTTTCTCGCAACTTTTGCCTCGACAGCAGCTGCGATCGTGCTTTGACAATTTACGAGTGATATTCGTGCAACCCGTCTCCATTCTGTTTCATTTATAAAAGGGTATGTCAATGTGCCATTCAATCATTACCGTCGTAATGTTTTACGGTGTGTTTTTACGTCACTCTATATATTTATGTATATATGTTGGTATCTGTTAAAGCAAAAAAGGAGATGTAGCAAAATAAATAGGTAAAAAATTAAACAAATGTGCAATTAGAAGCATTTTGTTGCACGATCTAAGCAAATGTTCTTCCCGAAGAATCTTTGAGAAGCGCGCGAAGCAATTTCGAGGTACGATTATGGAGCTCAGCATTTTCCTTGAATCTCAATTCTAATTCTTAGATTTTAACTTTTAGATCCTAGAATGATAGGGATCGATTAGTATAAAATGGATATAAGATTATCCGGTGATATTATAACGAGCACCGTGGCTTCACCTCCTCTTTCCAAATCTAATCTTTTCTCCTCCAATCTTCTGGAATTCACGCATGCGAAATGAAATTATAAAAATCAGCTTTATTAATTTTATTAAATGCTTTATCATTAGCTTTATTATGTCGATAATTTGTCATGATGCATATATTAAGATATATATTCAGCGTATCTCAATAGGATAATTATCAATTAAATTTTATAGGATCAGATATAATTTCATGATTCTTCAGGGCTGAAGAATCTTAGTTCCTGCTAAATATCTTGACAACTATCTTGACTATAAAATCAACACTATGCATATTAATATTTTAATATTGAGTTAAAAAATAAATAAGAGAAATAAAGTCTCTTCCTCCTATCAATACATGATTTAGAAAAAATTTTTGATACTTTTCTATTTTATCTTCTTGCATTATTTTGTAGTCACACAATCAACAATACGATTTATTTATCTTCATATGAAATTGCATTCAAGCGTACATATTCGCATATTTACTTACAATAACGCGTATATGGGTGTCTCCAACGTGTGGTTATCGGAAACTAAACACATTTAAACGAAACATTCGTCGATATTCTACTTTCACCATCGCGTATACAAAACTTCGCAAATACGGGAAATTCAATGAGCCTCGAACAAACGTTTCCGGCTCCGTAACGACGTATTCGGGAAATAGACATGCATACAAAGTCGGGCATTCGGCGAAATGGCGCCGGTGGCTTTGTGCCTCGCACAAAGCGAATCTCACTGTCGTGAGATTACGTAAAACGACACATGCCTGTTTCGTTTCTTGATCGTAAATGCCTGCCGGTGCGTTTCGCCTGTGAAAATATCTCTCGAGTTTACTCCTCGAGCGCGCGTATTTCCGTTGCCGAAAAGTAACGCAACGAGAAAAGTTACAGGGAGATGTGAAGAGGGTATTTCTGCGGAGAAATGTTAATCGTGATCGCCGATAACATATAACAGAAGGAAAAATAGCGCCAAATCATTTGATACACATCCGATACAGTTAAATTTGTTGATTTCAATCAATCATCTCGTAATGTTTATATAATGACTGCCATTCTCGTATTACACGATGTATCATGCTAATCTAAATAGACGCACAATACTACGCATCGGTATTGTGTAATATTTGAACAAAATCGATCATAATGCGAGAATTTGCAAATATGACTGTTTCTATTATTATTTAACAAGCGAACAAAATTTTGTACATCTCTATATATGTAATGCAGTCATGAAATAGAACATGTTTACGCAAATAACTAATGTATACACAGTAAAAAGTTGTGCGTCCATATGTTAAAATTTTCTTATGTTATCACGTTTTGATTAGTACTTTAATGTAAAATTAATATGTTCATAACTTGTATGTTCATAACTTAACACTCTGTATATGTCTCTTAGAAATGGAATATTATTTTGAGTATTTTTAACATAATCATTTTAAACAATCGACATGTCTCAAAGTCAGTTTAACATTCCAAGAAAAGTTAAAGTAAATCTTGAAATAATCTTGAACTTTGACATACGAAATAATCAAATTTACTAAAATCAAATGTTTCTATTATAAATAATTTAAGTTAAAATAATTACTATTATATGTTAATGTCCTACAACAATTCTTATGAGTTAACTATTGTAACTATTTTTTCAATTTTAATAATTTTTAATTAATTTGTATGTTATTTTTACATTACATTTAAAGTCACAATAACAAAAATAAATGTAAAGTATTGTGTCAATTATTTAACATTTTTAATTTGTCAATAAGTAACATACGACGAATGAGTTATTTTAACTTAAAATTTAGGACTTTCTGGGACATGTGAAAAATGTTAAAATTAACATTTTATAGAACGACACAGGAACACACTTATGATTTTCAGTCAAGAAATTTTATTTTATATTCTCTCAGATCCTTATCGTGCATCGAATCATTATCTCGAAATAGAAAATTACACTTTAACGTGATCTTGCGTATATCGAATGTAAGGATACTGTGTGTGTGAGAAAGGGAGAATCCTCATTACCTTAATACCTCGATATGGCGCGATAACATGGTGGTTGGAATACGCCATGCCAAAATTATAACGAGACTCAACGGTAATGTTACTACCAAAATTGCCGACAAAATGTGATGAAACAAAGGTAAATCTCGTCTTCTCATAAGGCTAACAAGTCGGACAGAACTATGACAGAGATCGTAGAGAATTATCCGACCGTTTCGGTGCGCCTGTACTTACCCTGTGTTCTCTCCTCACGCCTAGAAACTAAATGATCGAGCTTTATGGCAACATTTAAATTAATTAGACACTTGTATTTTGAATACTGTTTGAATATTCGTGTAATTAAACAGCAAAGACTCGTGTCTTCTTTGTTGGTTTATCATTTAACAAATTATAATTTAAATATTTAACTATAAAATAATAGTAAAAATAGAGCAATATATCCTGAAGAAGAAGCTAATCTAGTATAAAAAAGAGTAAAAAAAGAAAATTATTGCAGCAAAATACAAGATCAATAATTTTGATAATAATTATGTTCCGAAGGCTAGTTTCTCGCATAATTAATAATTCGACTAGATTAATACAAATGAAAAGATACTAATTATATTATGATACAATTTACAGTACATAATCATACCGTCGTATCAAATTTATCGTTTGAATATTATTGAATATTAATAATGATCTGTTCAATTGTAACTCGACACAAATGCATTTCATTCACTCGATATGATCTTCCATATATCATCATGATATACTCTTTATAGTCTTGCGTAGTCTTGTTAGAAACTGGAAATTATATACAGTAATATTTTAGATACGGTTAAAAAATTTCGGACAATAAAGAGAGGTACGTTTCTTTGAATACGTGTCATGAAGAATAACGACATTCAAGAAGAGTTAAATTAAGGGAATTAATAAAGAGACGAAACACATGAATAACGCGGATGCGCCGAGAGTTCGTTATTTGAGAGCTGAGCTTTGTTCATAAATTTTCTGCAGCAGGTCGACAAATTACATGGGCAGACGGCCATAAGTAACGCGAGAAGTTTCAAAATTAGGTGTCTTAGATCCTCGAGTGCCGGCCAACTTCGCGAAGACTTCAAAACGAATACCTAAATGAGAACCTGACATTCGCGGCTTTTCCACGGAGCATGAAGTCTGAGTTTTCTTTCGAGACAAACTGCAGACTTTCAAACTGACGCGCGACTTGACATTTGTATAGCTTGTGAACGAAATATTTTGTACCATAAATCCTCTACAGCGCGCAGTCCATTTGGAATGCGTTATATAATATCCATATTTTAATTATATATATGCATTTTAATTTCAAAATTATGCTTTCATACTTGTAAAACTGTAGTTTGCTGAAGATTTAATATATTTATTTATGAATGCCCCCGAGACACGTGGTCGATAGCGAGCCGGGGATAGGACGTAAGATAGCAAAAACAATGCGGTCGGTAAAGAAAGAAAAGTATAAGAAAATGCATAAGTTTATCGCCGAACTCGACCTTTCACGGGCTTTTCTCGTAGCACAGCGCCAGAAACTCCGCAACGAAAAGACCCGAGACACCGAGAGACCGAGGACCAAATTTATATAAACGCGAGAACCAGGCCGTTATTCCAAGGAAAATTTCTGGCATAAATATTTCTATCGATTCCAACATGTCTGCTCTTTTCTATCCCATTCGTCGTAAACTCGTTTCCACCTGGCTTCTACGCTAGTGCTAGGAATGTCGAAGGTCGGAGCGAGTAACTGATGGAATTTCAAAATCCGGAGCAAAACGGCAATGTATTGCCGAATGTACTGCCGAGATTCAAACAAATTGATCGACTGTGCTCGACTAGAAATATAATAAAGGCATATATTGCAAAATATATTTTCATCGCAGGAGAGAACTGATTGTACATGAAACATTTCATGTCTCAATAATGTCTCCCTGTGACGATAGTCGTTTCAGATATAAACATATATTATAGTCCACGTATTATATTGGCACGATATTCAACATTTTAATTGTGATAAATGCACATATTAACAAATTAAATACATTTGTAGCACTATGTGCATTTTAGTTAAAATTATTGCAAATTGTATATTTCTCTGTCTCTTATTTCAATGATCAAGTCGAAACTCATCTGCCTAAAGAATAGAGAATTTTTTTACAGAAATATACAATACGCCATGAAGTATTCAGCCAAGAGTGCACGGTAATATTTCTTGTCGAAAACAGAGATGATTTTACTTTAGCAAAAATGGAGATGTAAATAGTTCCTAACTGCGAAGGACTTGGGAGAAGGAGGAATTTTGGTGTATTTAACTTCGAGGCTGTAAGATAGCACAAGTTCTTATTCTCTACATAATTGTACACAAACTTTAACAAAAGTGACTGAATAAAGGGAAGAATATAGTCGGAAAAGGAGCAAAGTGTAAATGTTTTCACTAAAAATCAGTAAAATATTTACTGATCTTCAATGAAATCTTGTCATTGCTTTAATCAATTTTCATCGATTCAATTTAAAAATGTATGCGTGCGTCTAATTAATTACAAAATAAAAGATCAAAATAATAAATATAAAATAAAATAAATAATAAATCAAAATAAAAAATCAAAATAATAATAAAAATAATAATAATAATAAAAATAATAATAAAAATAAAATAAATAATAAGTCAAAATAAAAAATCAAAATAATAATAAAATATCAAAATAACAATATTACATATATTTATTACAAGGCTGGCAATATATCGGTGCGGTAACATGCCATTCGCGATGTTCTGCAACCCCGGGAAAATTCATAACGCATCATGTCCTCGTGCATTTTAAGCAAGTCGCATACTAAACATTATTGACATACGTACCTAACTAGCATGTCGCGTATTCACAGATGATAATATATTCCAATAGCTATAACTACGCTTCGCTAAACAAGCCCGTAGTAAATAAAGCCACAAGCGGTTACAAACGGCGCGACGTTTCTCCATTTCCCTTCATCGACGTTTCGCCCCCGCGCCGTTCGATAAATCCGAGCCAATTCCCAATCCCGCCAGCAGATGTGTGTACAAATAAGTCAGATCTCTCGATCGTCTTTCCCCGATGCGGCCTCCGTAGCCGCAAAGCGACTTAATCGGCGGGCATTAATTGGTTAAACTTTATCAGGTGGAAAAAGCCGATCTACCGACGACGTTAACACATCTCGGCAACCTCGCCACATCTGCACGAACCACTACTGTCGTGTAATTTTCGCGCGCTTTTTCTCTTTTTCACCCTCGATTCTCTCCGCGCTACCCTGATTCTCCCTCGCATCCCGCGCGGGGAACCGGGAAGCAACAATTTCGTTGTGTACACCGTCCTATCGCTCCTCCAATAACGGGGTCTGCCCCGCTCGGTACCGCTTTATTTTTATCCAGCACTGGCGCGATATTCTTCGCCACCGAGTAGAAACAGGCGCCGACGCATCCGGCAAATATTGGGTGCTTTACATTACAACTTCGGCAAATAAGAGCTGACGTCGACACTCTGTGGCCGCCTGAAAATTGAATATCGGATAAGAATTTTTTTTTTTTTTTTTTTTTTTAGTCTGCTTTTTCCCTCCCTTCGAACTATTCGCGTAAATTGCGGCTTTACTTTTCACATACGTCCTCGCCAATATTCGATTGCGCCATCGTGCATCATATTTTTTGCACAACTTCTTATTATTAATTAATAAGCGTGAATTATATGAAGTGGCAAAAGTTTGCGATCGATAATTATTTATTGATCAATATGCGAAAACATGCGGTAACACTTTTAAATTCTTTATCGAAGTTTATTTTTAATGTGTCTTTTGATTTTTATTATGTTAAAACGTGTGAGTTATAAAGCATTTTCGCATGAAATATTAATAGTGATGCAATATCTCTTGGGATATATGGCATTGAGATTGCTCCTCTCATGCTACGCAGTTACGATTTGCAATACGATTACGTATTGCAATAGAGATATGCAGAGTGTTGTAAAAGCATTTCAAATAGGATATATCCTAGCAGAAAACTTGTTACGAATGATCGATTGCACACATACTGGTCTCTCTGGTGCAATATTTAGAATTTCAAATTTGTGGTTGCACTTATCCGTCAGACGATCTGTCAAATAAATTCGAAACATGCTACATATATCATGCATATATTTTCGTGTGTGTGCGCACTTGTGTCTGTATCACTTGTCATATTTACCACATATCATTAGAATTACAAGCTATTGATTTTTTAAAACACTTTAATTAATTAGTTGAAGACTGGATCATGAGCAAATAAAAAAAATATTAAGAGAAAGCTTTCATCTATCAGTGAAAGCTGCAAAGAGAAGAGAAAATAAAGAGAAAAAATACAACGCGAAAGAAAAAATATTTCTAAGTTAATTTTGAATATAAATTTGTGATTCATCCGTACTCTCTTAGATGCATTCGTTCAGTACTCGAAGCTATCGGTTGCTACGCATAAATTACATCGGGGGATGATAGTTTAACAAATTACAGAATACAAGGCGATAAATCATATTGAGCCACGACGATATTTATCGTTACGCGCGGCATTAATCGGATTCTTCGAATCTAGAATCTGCAAGCATTCTCGAAACATGCCCTCAAGCAGCTACAACGATCGAGCTGTCTCAGGAAAGCTGTCTGCCTCTAAGACCAGACGATTAGTCAGGCTCACCTTCGAGAGGAATTAATTATCGGCAGACTGAATATAAACGCGCCTCGCTCTGCCGAGAGCTCGGCGGGAACAAATAACGATTCGTCACTCGCTAATCTCGCAATGATCAATCCCATCAATCGACGCATCTCTGCCGCTCTCTTCGCGCGTTGCGTTCGCCATCCAGTTTCTTCGAGCGCGAACCTATCGAGGAGACATATCGATCCGATCCCGTATCCAGTCAGAGAAGAACTGACAGTCAACGAACGGTTAATTACTGGCGGCGAACGCTGTCGCGGTCCAGCCGAATTTATGACGCGCTCTTGTTGTGTGCGTGCAGGTGTGTTGTATACACGCATGCGAATCGTCGTGGGAACGCGACGAGATGAACGGCGCGAACTGGACCGAGCTTTCATCACCTGCATCTGATAGGGTTTATCGACGAGAGAAGACCGAAACCGATGCTATACGCTAACATGAAACATCATCGCGAAGCAATACGCGATGCAGGAGAGAATCAATTTTCGATTCCTCTCAACCAGTTTCTCATTACCGAGATTGAATTACTCAGAGAAATCGGCTCTAAATGTCGCGAAGCACGAACCCGCTTATGGTTTCACGAATGATGAATTTTGATTTGATTATTAATCCTTTTTTAGAATTAAATACGCGTGTCATTTAACCTATAAAAAGTTCTCCTACAACTTTTCCGGCTATATATTGTATAAATTTCGCTGAGGAAAAACGAGAAATAAAAATCTACAGACAGAAGCATAAAATTTTACGCTTATCTTGGACAGGAGCATAAAAGTATATAAAAGTAAAAATTGAATTGTCGCAAAATTTCATCTCACAGTTTTACAATAGATGAAGCGATAGAGAGATGCAAGACAAAAACAATTAGGGAGACAAAGGATTTTTTGTAAATTCAGAAAAATTTTTTATAAAACCTATACGTGAGAAGGTGGCTTTAATTGAATTCGCTAGGGAAAAGTGGACGTCAAATTTATCAAAGAATCTATAGATGAAAGCAAACGCGGCGAACCGAGGACACACCCTTTGGACATAGCTTAATTGTATATATCTTGCATATATGAATATATATATATATATATATATATATATATATATGTGCATGATATTAAAGTAAATATAGTTTGCGCTATTTTTTCATGAGACAAAACTAGAACAAATGTACAATTCCTAAAAAAATTCGCATATAAATTCTTCGCGAATTATCCGCAATACGGTAATATACGAAATGCCATTACGTGTTTTTGCAATTTAACTTGAATCATTGTTAGCTGCGATCTTTTATGTTGGTATTACTGTTTTTACATTGCTTTTTATCCATAACGCTTGTATATTCAAAGCTTCCTTTAAACCTGGATCTTAATGTAGAGACGCTCCACGAAAATGCAGATCGTACACACCGACGGAAAAAAGTTTCATCTTTATCACGTAGCTATCTTATTGTTAGTAATCCGGGGATCCTATTTTTCGTTTCCCCAATTCTGCTTTCTCCTGCATTTTCTAGAAACTTAGATCTAACCCGGCGAGTTTTTTCACAATTTTCATGGTCAATTTAAGACAAACGTTCGAACGGATAAAAATACGATAGGATGTAAAAATTTATCGAATAAATTGATCGCAACCGTATTCTTGCACTTCAATCTTTTAAAACTAACACGAGTTATCATCTCTGCACATATTTTACATCTTAATTCAATTATGCAATATGCAAAAGAAAAGATAGAAATTTTCCGTGTACGTTGTCTAGAAAATACACCTTAAGCTAGATCATCTACCATCACAACCTCTCTTGCATCCTTCTAACATCTTGACTTCCGAACAGCAACATCCGTTAACCTGGCGAAAAGTTGTTTCTGTCGTCCGTCTGTGTACCTTAGCTCCCTCGTCTCTGGCAGCAGATAGTACTTAAAGTAGTCGAGAACAAACAATAGTCAAGAACCTAGATGGCAGAAATACAAGCAAAAGCAAACATTTTAATCGTTTACATTAAGAATTATTTTCGATAAGCCAAGAAAGGCTTTCACTCTCTCCTCGATTATTTCCCTCCGAACATTTTGGTGAAGCTATACGCAAATAAAGTCGATCGATGCTCGAACTTTACGTATTCCAACCGGCACGGTAATACATTGCATGAACTACGGTAATGCACCGAACGTAACGTTACGCGAATGCTATTAGAGTTAATCCGCGATCTCGAGGATACGCGAAATTCGCTTAGATCGACATCGTTATTAGTATTTTTAAAGTGGCCTCGCAATCTTCCAGTAACCAGTTAAGACTGTTGTTTATAGGCGGCGATAGCGAATAAACGATGAGATGGTTTCGCTTGCTCCGCGTTTCGGAGCATTATAGGTACTTATATTGCGGGACGAGCGTCTAAGAAATCGCCTTACGTACCGTGTAAGCTCGATTTTACGCCATCCTTGTGCGCGCCGCATTTCCTTTACCTTAGCATACGTTCGGCGCTCCGCCGTTTGCCAAAGTAAATCGTAATTCACCTCTGAGTACCCGGCCGATATTTAAAGAACATCCGGGCGCTCGAACGTGGATCGCCGACAAGCACTGCGAAAAAGGATATTGGAAAGGACACACCTGCGCAAAACGGTTAACGTCTCATTTGCTCTGCTATACTACCGTACTTTCTTATGGTTCGCATATTATATCCATATGAGAACGAAAAATGAACGTGAAATCGATGGAACGAATGAATATCTTCGGAGCTGACAATTTTTCTATCGTAATTATAAAGAAGAACGAGGTTTAGCGATGCAATCTTATTATTATTACTTCCAAGAAAAAATAGGTATAATATGTTCGGATATAAATATGCATAATTAAATGCGAAAAGATCTGATGACGTATATGATTTTATATGATTATATATAATATCTGAAAATTGGCGCGATATGATTTTATATTTATATGATCATATTCGACCAGATCTGTTTTCTGATATATAATTAGATGTAGCTAAATATGATTACATAAAGATAAAATCATATTATGATGCCAAATCTGAAAATTGGCGCGATATGATTTTATATTTATATGATTATATTCTATCAGATCTGTTTTTGATATATAATTAGATCTAGCTAAATATGATTACATAAAGATAAAATCATTATGATGCCAAATTTCAAATATTATTATATATGATCATATAATACAGCATATATTATTAGACCTTTTCATAACCGATAATATAGATTTACATCTGATAGTGAGATCTAGCCAAATATGATTATATAAATATATGATCATATCGCGTCAAATTTCGGATCAAATTTTATATGACCAATTATTATATTCATATATATTTATATATGATCTTATATAATACATAAATCTCTTTTTTCTCGGGCTGTTTTATTAATATTGAAATAGAATAGTTTTTCTTAATTTACACAATCTTATCCGTAAGATTTTTTAGAGAACATATTTCGTTTTAAGGAAAATAAATTCGTAGATATTTTTAGATATTTCTTTTAAAAAATTTCGCAAAAAAACATCATATTTGATTCATCAATTCTTTCCGTCTTTTCTATTTTTATCAATCAACAAGATTTTATGTTATTTCATTTATAATGTCTATTTATATGGCACGTCTTTTATTTCAGAAAAGTGAGTAAATAAACGCTACACCAGTTTAAAGTAAAAGTAACACAGCCATTGATGCATCGGATGAGAGCAGAAGGAATCTTTGTGAAGATCGAGCGTTGAAATCTGATGCGTGTAACATTTTCTACAAGGTACTGCAGTAAGATCGCATCGCGCAGCATGCAAAATAGAGTATCAGTTGATTCGGCTTTCCCATCTAAATTCCGTAGTTTCTTGGATGATGCGCGGAGAAGAAAGACAGATCACGGTATTTCAATGGCAGTGTTCTCTCAAGAAGGGCATTGGCATGCTCTCCATCTTCGCAAAGCCATTTCTCTAGGAGCGTCTTTGTATTCGGAGAACACGCATCAGATTATCGGAGCAGCGTGATTGATCAAATCCTATGATTAATTAATATCAAAGTGAACGAGGATCGGAATGAAATACTGAGATACGCGCTCATTGTTCGTGAATGAAAATGTTCCTTTTAGCGATGTGATTATCGGATATTCAATTTTAGATACGAAATAAATGGAATAAGAAATTACGACTCTCTCATTGCCCTTGATGGAAAGTAATTGCGAGATATATTCGAATGTATAATTATTGCGTTATTTTCGCGAAATGAATTAAGGAGCATATAATTATTAAATGCGAACGCGCGCGTGCAGCATCGTAAACAATCGGTCCATCCGATATTTCAACATACATAGGTACGTAGCCGGTTTGCGGAGCAAGCAATCGGAACGTGCATCGGAGATGCACACGACCAAACACACTCGATGAGCAAAGCCTGCCATACCGATGGACACGTCAACACGCGAACACATTCGGCTGCGACGAACGCAGGGAGGAGGACGCACACAGATATACGAAAGATTGATTATCGACAAATGCAACATAAAACGCGGCTGTTAATTGGAAAAGTAATTTGGAAGGGTCGCGATTTATTGAGCGACGCGAGCGGATTAAAGCGCAATTTATTGCGTAAGCCGCACATGGCCGACCTCGTCGGTGACCTACTCTCCTGTGCCATCGAAATATATTCTTTTATTTCAATCGTGAACGCGCAAGATCACAACGCGAGATTTCATTTCGCTTCGCGCAACCCCGTTAATGCAATTTTGTATGCGGCTAGGAAGCGATTTGACGTCGACACTCGCTTGCAGCCTCCCTTGGTTGTCCGTCGAGTCTATAATCTCTCGTGCCACGTAAAGAGGACACGTCTCTTCGTTAAAGCGGCGATTATTAACTGGCTTTTAGTTAGCACAGCCGAGGTTCAATTACTGAAACGCTGGTTCAATTACGTCGGAAGCTTGCGCGGAAATTATCCTGCACCCGTGAGATCGGTTATTGCTCAAAAGACCAAACTCCAAAGTTACCTCTGAACCGAAGATGATATTAACGGTCAAAGTTCGCACCTCGATGCGCTCGCAGAACAGTGTCAACTTACCACGCGATAATATCGAGAAATTTGTGAATCGGAAGCTAACACAGTCGTGGACAAATCGCATATTTATGGCTTGTGTTCGAGCAAACACCGAAAACATGGAGATTAATATAATAATTCCTCCAAAATGCTTTATAAAATTTATCAAACATTTAGATTTCACTTTGTAAAAATTCCATCTTATATAAGAGCGATCATTGTATATAACGTATACATACAATCATTTTTGTCTCAATGAAAAATAATTATTATACCATATATATAATTATATATATATTGAATATATATTATATATATATTTATATTGAAAAATGTTGCGTAAATGGACGATTGATCGGTAAAGGGTCCATTTGACAACTATTCGAACGTAAGCGCTTTAAAGTATTATCATCATGAGTGATTTTAATATACATTTTAAAAGGATACGCGTGCAAATAACCTTTCTTTAGGAATCTGAAAAATTAGGAATTATGCAATTGTTATTATTTTACTAATTTGCATATAATTACACTTGCTTCGATAAAAGGAAAAAATTAGATGACTGTAATATAAGGCATAATATATATATATATATATATATATATATATATATATATATATATATTTATAATTGCATAATTCCCAATTTTTCAGATTCCTAAAGAAAGGTTATTTGCACGCGTATCCTTTTAAAATGTACATTAAAATCACCCATGATGATAATACTTTAAAGCGCTTACGTTCGAATAGTTGTCAAATGGACCCTTTACCGATCAATCGTCCATTTACGCAACATTTTTCAACCAATCGCTCTCGTTTGCATCTCGACCAAGCGCACCTGTGCATGTGCGCCGCTATATATTGCGCTGATTATCGAACGGATCGACAACCGCCGCGTCGGCCCGTTTCGAGTAGCATACGTTAATGCCAACCCCAAAACCGGCGAGCCCCTAGCCCGCAAGCCAGTCGAGAAATTACGTCGATGCAATTAAGCTAACCACCATAATCGGTTCCGAATATTCGCGTCGATGTCGGAGCGCGAGCGAACACGCACTTTGATTAGACGCGCGCTCACAGAAACGTCAAACCGTTTATCGGTCGACCGAATGCGCCGCTGTAAACGAGCAAATAACGCTTGGTATAAAATCAGCGAGAGCAAAGATTAGAATATTAAGGTCGTTGCGCTGAATTCAACGAATGTTCTTCGACTGATTAATAAATCGCTGCAGGATTACATTTAACAATCAAGAAGCAATTTGTATTTCCGGGCAGTCCGATGAGTTCCATTAGCGTCAAGAGGAGAGCGCGATATGGGTCACGTAGGATGGATTGAAAAAAATACTTGAATCTTAATCTTGTCGATGCAATCTGATTCGCTGGCAATGAAACGACTTAATTACAGTTTAAAGTTGATTGATCAAAATAAAGTTATCGCTTTTCTACGTAAAATATATCGGGGTGAGATATTTTTAATTTGCGCATATACTTAATTAGAATATTTATATTCTTGCATATGACATGTTATTTATACTTGAATAATTTGCACATACAAAAAAATCGTACATAAATAACAGTAGCAAGAGAAAGCGAGAATAAAATTGTGTAAAATTATTAAATATATTCCGAATATTTATAAATATTAAATATTCGAATAAAACATATTCTTTTAAAAGTATACTATAAAATATATATACATGTGTCTATAAATATAGTATAGAAATAAAATATAAATAAAATAAAAAAGTTTCATAATAATGTATCAAATGTTTTATATATTTACAATCTAATGCGAACGCGCGATGTTCTCGCTGCAAATACATTTCACGATTTTCGCTTTGCACGACCAATTGATCGCAAATGTCGCCTGTCTCTCGTGTAATAAAGGCATTATTTTTTCAGAACTGAAAAGTATCGTTGCTGTATTACACGTAGGAAACGCGTCCCTCTGCTCCACGACGTGAATAAAAAAGCGAGCGAGCGATACATCGAGTCAACAAAGCTTCGATAAATTTGAACGTGCGTTTGTGTGGTCACATCTCGCGGATATACATATCTATCGATAATATTCGAACTATTCGGTATTACACGAGAATTTCTATAAATAACGAATTCTCGCAAAACCACTATTTTTGTTATTTATAATCGTGCTTTATACGAGTATCATAATTTTTTTTAATATCAATTATTGCGCGTATTAAATTTTGAAAATTTATTCACGATACTCTTTCTTGCGTTTGTACAAAAGCTGACTCTGCTAAAGCCACTGAAAAAGTTTATAATTTAATACAGAATATGAAATATGTATAGTTTAATATTTTTCTATTACATTACGGATATTATAATTCTAAAGTGTACATACAAGTGACCATAGACTCATTGTTCAAAATTTTCCAATTCGAGATTCGACATCATTTGTGGCTTAAAATAAAGTTTATGAAGCATAGATAATGAATATGCAAATTTTCAGATGAACCGAGTTCCAACTAATTCTCATTCTTATAAAAATTTTAATTTTTATCCTTATAAAAAACACTTATTTTACTACTTTTTCTGAAATAATAATTCGGCTCACTTACTTTTTCTGAAATAATAATTCGGCTCATCTAGAAAGTTATATTCATAATCTATACATCATAAACTTTATTTTTAGCCGAAAATGATGTCCAATTTCAAATCGCAAATTTTAGGCAACAGTTGTTCGCATTCTTTATGTTGAAATAATAACGAAGAAAAAGCGCAATTTTATATAGCCTATTACAAACATTTTCTTCAGCCAGATAATATATTTTCTTGACATTCATGATATCTTGGCTGGGTAGGTTAGTTTCTCTCTGGCCTTTACGTACATCTCGAAATGGCTCTCGTATTTTTTAAATAAAGCGTCCGCGATCGTTAAACTGTCGACTTATTTTTCCGCCTTAGAGCCGTCCCATTCGGCCGCGATTACATAGTCATTGAAGAAATTGGATTCGTCCCAGCTATTTGAGAAAATACGTATCTTCATGGAAAGATTAGTTTTTGACCAATAGTTTTTTCCCGTTCTTTCGCGAACACATTAGAAATTTTTAAAAGTGTGCCAAATTGATCCATTAACCAACTCATGTTGGTAACAATCCATCTAATTGATTAAATCCGCCATTATATGAATTATTAAATTGAAAAATAATAAAATGTAAATTCTGTGAAAGCAGAGATATTTTTTTATCCTTTATAAGAAGAATAATCTTAAGTGAATATTAATGTTCAATTTTTTTTTTTACAAATCACGATATAACTCTTATAACGCAAATTATGAAAAAGGAAAATTATTTTCTTTTTTTTTTTGATGGAAAAAATTTCTACCCAAGCGTCGCGAAACTTCCGACGCTTTAATCGTCACGGTTCTCTCTCTCTACGATAAACTTTTCACCAGCACGTACGCGCGCGTATCTACGCGAGAGCACACGCCAAATGTCTGAATTACGAGAGCGGCGGGCGAGTGTGTGGACGCGGCGTGTGTGAGAAAAAGGTGAAAATGAAATAACGCGATTAAAATGCTCTCGCATGTCCGGCACGCGGTCGCGCAAGAGTTTTATCGCGCGCGACACACATCCCTCCATCCCCCGGTCACGGCGGAAAATTCGTGAAAGAGATCTACGGCGGCCGCGGCCGAGAATTAGGGGACGCTTTGTGGAGATGCGAGAATCATTGAGAGTAATGCTCATAAGTTACGAAGAGAGGTAAGGGGAGAGGAACGGAATGTGTCGGAGCGAATCAGGCAACGTCGGGGAATGCACGCGTGCGTTTTCCGGAAGAAAAAGCGCGTATACCGCATGCATACATTGCGACGGGAGGCGACGACGTCAAGAATTAAACGCGATTCTCGCGCGGTTTAATTCAATGAGCGAGCAAAACACGCGGGTAACACGGCAAAAAAGTGACGACCGCGCCACCGGGAATTAATCTTTTCGTGTACCGGGAAATATATTTTTGTCGTGACGCCTCGGACGGGACCAGATTTAATGTCGAAAAAGTTTCGGGCGTAATTCATAGCCGACGTAGGATAGTTTGAGCCGTGCCGGATCTCCTCGGGAAATCCGTTGGAAATCGTACCGTGCCTGCAAGGGAGTGCAATATAGGTTTCGATAGACGCACAGCTTCCCCGTGTACATACATCAGACAACCCCCCTACATATTGGCTTCCGCGTGCTTTGTGTTCAGCGAATATCACAAATAACCTTGCGACTTTTTTCGACTACCTTGATTCACAAAACATTGTAATCGAATTTGCCAGGCGAATTCGGCGTTACGCAATCCACGTACGTGGCGTACACCGGAAAACTCGTTCAACTCTCGTTCGTCAATTAACAAGCCGTATGACATGGGATTTTTCGGTACAGAAGGGAGGAATTTCTGTCAGGCCGTGATTTGTTCTTCGAGAACGAAACCGTTGCGAATTAGATTATCGGTGTTCGATCATTCCATTTCGCAACGCAGCGCGCCAGCTTTCTATCTCCTACTACATATATTGTACATACGCTACATACAAGTACAGGTACAAACGTATCTAAATTTTTAACGATTAAAAAATTATTTTAAAACAGAATTTTTCATTTTATGATAAAATATTACGAGCTAAAGCTCTACTGACGGCTAGTATATTAAGAAGCTTAGGGATGTATTTTGGACAAAACAGTCAGCCTTAAGCCGCGAGCATTAAAATGCACCGCGTGCATTAAATCTGCAGCATTCGGTTAAGCTTATTGTTACCTTCGCGAATCAAGCGTTTTTAACATTTGTCGCTTAAAAATGATCCTGCAAATTTTTAAACGATCGCGAAAGAAATATTTTTTTGAGAAAACAAAATGCTACTCACGCGTCTCATCCACGAAACAAACGAGCTTCGTATACGAGGAAGAAAAATACACCCTTGTCTTCTAAAAAAGATGCATCGGAGGCGATAAACGACCCGCGCTTAACATCCTCTTTTTTAGCTCATTGATGTTTTTCGATTTTATCCCGGACGAAACTCCGAAGCGCGAACGTAAGAAAAGACGTTAACGACGCTTTCGAAGGGTCCGAGATGTATCCATCTCACACCCATCGTCCGCGATCGTTAGTCGAACAATCGTTGCGCGGCGAGCAATGTCTGGCTCTTCCGCGGGCTGCACGCAGCTCGTAAATTAAGGGCTGGCCAGCCCGGGCGGGCTAAATCTGCGAGGAACGATCGTAAACCACACCCGCGATACCACGCCGTGTAACAAGGCCCGTGGCGATGCGTGATTAGAGTGAATCTCGGTGAATCGGGGATAAATCTGCGGCAAAGTAATTCGAGAGTGGTTGACGTTACAACCGCAGTGTATATCACAACCGTATAAGCAACGACAAATCTTGATGTTCGCCTAAGGCCGCAGTCCGATAGATAGTTTGGTATACTGGATCTAATCGAACTTCTAACCGAATCTCCCACACTGAGAAAAAAATTTGGTTAACATTAATTAAAAATCTGGTACATTCAATCAGTATGTCTGTTGGAAAATGGACGAATCAGAATTCCTTGAGGAATTACCAAATGAGTACGATTAATTTCTTCCTGTTAATTTTACTAAATTTTCTTGGTAATAATATTAAACTTACAACAAAAATGGCATCATTGTATTCATTTTAATTAATTAAGAAAGATAAGAAGTTTTATAGATCCAACTAGAAAATACTAACCAAATCCTTGCAGTAAAATATATTAAACGTTCTAATTATAAGAAATAGAGTCTTTTATCGTGAACTAGAAATTCTGCGTTTAACAAAAATACCTTCTATCGGATAAGTCTTGTTGGTACAATCAAACGATTTTTTTAGTGCCACCATTATACAATACGTCTGATGTCAAAATCAAACAAAATTCTCAAATCAATAACGCAATAACGCACAAATTGATCGAAATTCCAAAATTTAATTCTGTTAAATATGAACGTGTATGCATATTTTATTTTGTTGCTCTTTAAATGTTGCGTAAAAATATAATTAAATTTCGAAGCTTTTCATTTAACGGTTGAGTGTACACAATATATGTTAAAATTCATTGTAAAAAAAGCAATTTTTAATTTTGAAATCTCGATAAATATCAATTTTATATAAATGGTAAGCTTAAGGGCTAAATAGAAGGCAAATTTCTCTAGTGTACGTGCCATTATACGTACGTTGCAGAGAACGGATCGATTGGAATTCTCGGATTAATCGTGCTGTCGAACCGGTGCGCCTGGTAAGGGCGTCACCAGCAAATCTCCGAACGTCGCGAGTAAATCTGAGATAAACGATTTACAAAAAGCACTGGCCGATAAACCGTATTAATGTTACAATATAACCGATTCGTACTCCCGCTGCAAGCTCAGCGAAAGATTCGTCCTATCTGGCATCGTAAAAAAAAAAAGGAAAGCCCTCGATAATAAAAGCGAATATCTCGAATCGCTCATTCGATAACGTTACTGATTTTGCTCTGGAATATTATTTCATATTGAAGGGAGATTGTGTTATACACTCATCCGGATATATTTTTCCGGAGGCTAAAGGACGTACGTTTCTCTGAGATGTGAATTTGATTCCGCGGAATTGTAATTGTAAAAAAGAAAGGGCGGACAGTATAAACGGGACGTCTGTCGTGAACGTAAATACGTTGTCTCCCTCGCGTCGTGCTCTTTCACTAGGAAGCTGTCCTTTTACGGTTTTCCCTAAGAAAAGATGAAATAACTTACATCCGTGAGATGACGACGAAGAATTTTTTTCTCTTCTCGCGCGCCCGAAGACATTTTACTATTAAATGCATATTTTAAATTAAACCAGGAGATATACGCGCACGCGCACAGGTGCGCTCGCCTTTATATCTACTGAAAATGCTCCTTTTAATGGAATATGAGAATCATGATAAAATTTCGCGCTACCGCATAAAGATCTTCGATTACATTGTCGGATTATTTTTTAATTTTTTTTCGAAAAATTAAGACACTCATTGAGATGAAATGTGCATAAATGGTTAATGTATATGAAAAAAAAAATCAGATTACGTTAGCTGAAAGTAACATGTATCTTAATAAGTTGTATAAAAATATATATATTTTTTGCACAGCATTGTGAGAGAAATAAATCTTCTTTCACAGTATTATATTTTTTAAAACGAGATTATCGACAAGTAATATCTACTGAAAATTTGATAATTTGAAAAAACAGGAGGATTTGAAAAAAATATCAGATCTATATATATGTGAAATATTTTCTCTCTACATCCAAGCATCGAATGGTCACTCGTGCGCGCGCGTACATTCTGCAATATATTAATATACATTACATGTTTCAGAGTGAAACAGTTTTCTCTATGCAGTATATCAATACATATATATGAAACAACCGCTTCTGCCATATCGATTTCGTAATACGCAACGACGAGTACGGTACTGAAATCGGTATCAGAAAGAGCAGCGAGAGAAAGAGAAACATGGGAGAAACGGTATCAATTTTGTCCGCGGAGATAGAGTGTTATTCCTGTTTGTGCGCGATGTGAAACAGAACGGAATCACCTCCTCTTGGCACCGTTGCACACTTACCTCGACACTTTCGTCCATTACATGTATGTATATCCGCTTTACCGGTAACGAATATCAATATCTTTTACGACGTGGCACTAAAACGTTGAAGATCGGCGACCGTTGCAGGTACGGGGGCATTGTTTCGCGCGTTTTACGCTCGTAATCTACGCGACCAATTTCTCAATGTCACGTATGCTCACCAAGTTGCGAATCCTATTTCATGCGCGGGGCAGAATTTACGGTAAGAAACACTCTTGATAGTTTTCAGTGACACATTTCTTCGGTAGCCTCCCCGGTGTTTCCAGAGTCGCGTCTTGAACTCTTTACACTCGCTTCGTAATAATTAGAAAAGTTGTTTATCGTTTCTTCGCCGATTTACTTCAATCATGCACCAAAGACATGATATTTACTTATCGCGACATAATATCACGGGGTATTAAAGTGATATATCGGTAAACTTTAAGACGTATCGGAATCTCCATAAACATGTCCTGCGGCAAAAAAAAACAGCCAAAAATCGATGCACAATACCACGATAAATATGTAACTAGCAACTTGGACGGGGTCCAAGAAAAGGAGGGTGAACTACCACATTTTCCAGGGCTCATTGATCATGTGGAGCACGTATCGAGAAGCAGCGGGGTTGAATTTGGGAAGAAGGTGAACCGCCAAGATGAAAACTAGGGTCCTTCAGGAGTGAGACTCTTCGGGATGACGGTGGTGAGGACGCACAGCCCAGATAAATAAAAACCCAACGGTCCTTCGACGATGAGAACGCCACGTGTTCTAGGGCGAACTACTTCGTCCTGAGATCTCACAACGGGAGAAGGGGCCGCAAGACACTCCTGGTGTCACTTCGTTCCCAATACAACAACGTTTGAAGAGTCCAACCCGATTTTCGAGGCGACCATCCGCGATTCCATTTATTTAACTACCACTCGCACAGTTCCCATTTCGTGGAAATCGTTTCTCGTTCTTATAGTACTCTTTCGCGTGTAGCAAGGATCAAATGTGTGGCAATGGGAAAATAACATTTGTATGTCGTGAAACACGTGACGTGGCGGCCTTTAAAAAAACCATGTTTTGGCGAGTAGACAAGCCGCGAAGAAGAAGAACATGGAACGTAATGTTTTATGGATCAAAAACAAAATGAACGACATAACGATTAAATATGTAGCATGATTATGCGAGAAATGTGACAATTTAAAAAAATATAGACGTAATATGAAATCCACTGTAACTTTCGCAAGAAAAAACTAATCGCTTTATTAGCCTCAGTTCTTAATTAATTATTCATTTAAACTATAAAGATGTCTCTATATCATACGTTTAAAGTGGCAAGCCGCTTGCAATTTAAATGCGACAAATACTAAAGTCACATAGATATTTGCTTATGCTTTGTGCGAAACTCAAACAAGATTTCTGCTACAGATAAACCACACGAAACCTTATAAGGACGATACTCAAGAGAGACAGGTTCTCGCGTTCCCGGCAATATCTCATAGTTAATGCATCAACAAGATACAATGCGGCATATCGTTAGATGCATCTTGATACTGTCTATTAAAGTGATGCACGGGCAGTGTTACGTAGACCGCGAGTGGTAGTACATTGTTGCACCTCGTCATAATTCCTTGCGTTGCTCGCGCAACTATTTTCTAATTACAACGGATGTGTAACAGATAGTTACGAAGGAAAAAAACCTTTCGTTTTAATATACCAGTCGTTTACAATCTCAATTATGTAATATTTTTTATGCAATTTTCGAAATTCCGCATCGACATGTATAAAAGTTATGTGTACTTTTTATACTTATAGACGGAATATTTTAAAACAACCACGGTTGCTTTAGCGATGTATTGTTCCCTGATGGAGTTACTCTTTATTAATACAAAATACAATTAATTTAAATTAATTATAATTAATTAAATATATTCTTTATATATCTGATATATGTAAAATATGATAAATTCTCAAACTTTACTTTTTTGAGCTGTTGAACTATTTTATTCTTAAACATGCAATTGCATCGTTTCGTATTACGTAACACATTTAGCATACTTCATAATTTCAAATTCGCGATTAAATAGTTCGAATTTTCGCGGACTAACAAGTACTTGTCCATGGAAATTCGGAAAGAGAAATGCTTCGATGGTCCGTGTAGTACGAAAGGCCGCAAGGTACACGATTCATTTCGTCGAAGTTGGTCCTGTTTTGTACGTGAAATTCGAACATTTCATCAACTTTATGCGGTCTCCTACGAATGAACGAAACGATGGACTATATCCACCTATCATCCATGCAGATAAAACGTACTGCGATCGTCTCATATTAATGTCTTTACATCATGATTTAATGTCGGTTAAATATAATGAAAACACAGTAGCGAGTAAAATTCAATGCATTATACATCGAATGCCTTTGAAGTGCGTGAAACTCGCATCTCACAAAAAGCATCGCATTTGTTTTTTGATAAATGCAATGAAAACAGTGAAAAGTACAATCGTAATTGCGTTTCCGAAGTATTATAATATCGTATATTTCGCTTTATTTATTCGTGTATTAATTATTTTCAACATAAAAAGATACCTGAGCACGCAGAGATAATCTCGTTGTTCAGAATATTCCAATTTTGTCGCACCGCAATATTTAATAACATGAAAAAGTTTTTAAATTATCGGAAAAGTCTCTATCTTTCTCTCTCTCTCTCTCATATAAAAAAATAAACTTTTCATAAATGATTAATTTATACACGGTTAAGACGGTTCGTGTTTCAATATAATGCTTCAACTTTGAAGCGCATTTTATGTCACGAATATATCGCATACGCTTGCAAATAAATGAGGCAAGAAAATCTAAATTAACTAAATCAGATTAGCTGGCATTCCAAATGTGTGTCCCAATTCTAGACACCTATCTCGGAATCACGGGATCAAAACGTTTTGCGTCTTACGACCGGAGGCGACGCCGGATTATGAAGACGCCACGTATTTCCGTGCCACGTGTCTCTCACGTCCGCCTCCGTACATGTCTCGTGGCTTCGCTGCTGGTTGCAATTAACCTCGCCGCATCCTACCATCCGTTTCTCTAAACAGAAACTACCTTAATGCAACGATGCTTGATCTAGCGGATGCGTCGTGTAACGTAAACGGATAATCTATAATTTCCCTTATAAAATGTTTACCTGCCGTCTGACATTTCGGATGACACGTGTTTGATGTGTACATAAGAAACGCAATCTTGTTCCTAGCGAAAGATAACACTACGCTATGTGTTTCTTGATGCAAATACAAGTATATTATTTCTCTCAAATTCGTTCGCGCTAAAAATACGAACATGTGACGTATTGCGACAAACAATATCGCACAAACGGATTTTAAAAAAATAAGAATTATATTTTTTCCAACAAAATTTCAAACTAAAATATCTCGTCGATATATGTGAAAATAGTAGAATTCTTGTACAATTAGTATCTTATATCAAAGTACCGAAGAATTTAATTTGACAAATAAATAAATAAATAAATAAATTGTATACAGAGAACGTGATTTCAAATAATATATCACATGTGTTGAACGCAGAAATTCTTCTTCTGACATACGCTAGACACAGAGATACGCGACAAATACGCCATGTTTGGAAATGCAATAATAAAAAATTAAATATTCGTTTCCTACAGTGTAATATGTGCAAGAAACTGTAATGAAGTTGGCCCATGCTCGTTGATGGTTGCGCGTGTTTTGCGGAGATTGCACGACACCACGAGGGAGCTATTCGTCTTAGTAATGCGTGAGGGTGTCCGCGACACGACAGTGCAGAGAAGAGAGAAAGGAAGCAGAAAGGGTGAAAGAGAGAGAGAAAAAGAGAGAGAAAGGAAATACATCTCACACTGGCAGATGAGAACCGCAAGAGTTGTCGACGGATTTGGGGGGGTAGCCACGAGAGCGTCCACGTTGGAAGAGTGGAATCAACGGGATTGAGTAACTCCTTATTAACGATCGGCGCAAAGCGCACTTATGATATAGAAAATTCGAAAATTCCTCTTCTTTTAGAACCTTCATCGATATTCACGGGCCGACACCTACGCGTTGCTACAAATATGCGCTTGCACGCGCCTACACACTTGCATATACGCATACGCTTGCACGTAGATGCATACGTAAAGAGGATACGGATTCTCAGGAGCTCTGCCCAGCGGCATGTGCGAGGATGAGAGTCGCCATTAATCTACCGTAGACTCGAATCTCGGTTAGGAATCTCACGTCGTGTGAATATCAGAATAGAGATCTCCTCGGCAAATTCTAGCGAAGCGCTGTGGATTTTTGCATCTTTAATGCAAGCCGCGTCCAGAATTTTGTTAGCGCAATCACCGGAACACCATTCGTTGGGATAATGGGAGAAAACTAGTTTTAAAAAATAACTAATTATGAAAGAAAAATAGAATAAAGAGCTTTACATGTTTGTGACATTTTAGACAAAGTAAAACTCGAAAAATTCATATATCTGTAGCTTACAATTTTTACATCAATTTCTTTTCACTTGAAACAGAAAAATTCATCATTAGATAAATTTCTGATTACACTCCCGCAGTGTCTCGCCATCTGTTTTTTTTTTTTAATTTTCACATTTGACGCGTGAAATTCTTAATTTCGCGGATAGCAAATTTGTTTAATCCTACACATTTAATATAAATAACGATGTAATATTATTTCTCTCGAAACATTGGTAAAGTTTTCACCGAGGAACATCTTTTGAGCAATTATGTGCCTTCGATAAGGAGTTTCCACTTTCTACCTTCGCGTTTTTGACTTAGTAAATTACGGTTTGTCGAAAACTTTCACGCCAAACTTTCCCTATAGCCCGAGCGAATTGCTATTGAAACTTCGAGTTAGGCCAAAAGCTTCTTATCGACTATTTCTCTTATTGCAATGCGCACTAGGAGCAGCTTTTGCAATATTTCAGTGTCCTCTTAACTCCGCGAATCTGAAAAAGCTGCAGGGAAAAGTTGAACGTTTTTGCGCACAGGACGCAGGGCACTGTGCGGAAGTATAAATCCGAATTACTCTTTGGGGATTACGGAAGCTGTTTTCAGCATGGGTTGGAATTTGTGATGCGAAAGGTACTGAAACTTTGACAGGAAACATTATGTTTTTTTTTTACTGCGGATTTATAGTGGTATATTTACGCATTGCATCCATTGTCATTTTACAAATGTAGAATATAATGCAAATGCATTCTAAAAAATACATTTTCCCTTTTTTTAATATAATATTTTTAATATAATAATATTATTTTTAGTTATAAGCTATTCGAAATTACTAACGGTCAAATATCAAAGTTGCAAATTTATAATAAAATATGATTATTATTATTATATTTTATTTAATATTTTACTATTATATTTCATTATTTAACTTTTATTTAATTATTTATTTATATAATATTGTAATTTACATAATGTTATAAAAATAAGGTAACAGAAATTTCATTTAAATTTAATTATACAAATGTTTATACGTTAATATTAATGTTAATGAATATTAAGATTAAATATTATGAGACGACGCGGCATAAAATATTCTATATTCATATTTCCGATAATTTCGTTGATAAAAGAAGAATTCTTGAAACATTTCATACATTTCATGAAACTGTAAGTAATTAAATTATACATAAGACTCACACATAGACTAATATTATGTAATAAATCTATGTCGGCTTGCTTTGTCATATATGAGGTTCTCCTCCATAAACTCATCATCTGAATAACAAAATCAAGGAAATTCTGATTTTCCACGTTCACTGAATCGAAAGCCAACCGCTTTGTGACAATTTTATATCTCGAGAATCTGGGTCATACTTTAAAGGCACGTTCGTAGTGCCAACGAAGAACGGAAGAAGTACCTCGCGTCGTCGACGATGACAGATTCGCGAATTCATACGTGAGAACAAGCGTAGCACACGTGAAGTTAGGCAAGGCATATCCGATGGAATCAAGTCTTGGAGACAGAATGCAAATATGGCATTATTGGATGCACGAGGCTTTATATTTGAGGGAACTATGTGTCCTGAAATCGAAGGAATCGATAGTGCTGCAGGGGTGGTGCGCGACGTGACTAACTTCCCCGGAAAATTTGCATGTTTCAACATAAATTTCGCGATGCCTTAAATATCTATACACTTGCGGCAAATTGTAAGAGAAGATTTCTTCTCCCTTTTTATTTCAAATCAGAATGTCTTCCGTAGATATATCTCTCATTCTTTATACAGATTTATATCACTCGAAACTTATTTTATTTTATCAAAGTTATCTCAAGTTATTGAATTAACATATATAATTTAATCTTCAATATCTCTGATAAAACAGTATCGAAAAATTCAAAAGACATAAGATGCAAATCAATCATTTTTTTTATATCCTTGAAAAGTGTAATTACTCATAGTTTCTCCCTTGTTATTTATTTTGTATTAGTTAGCTTTTACAGCTATATTTTAAAGATAGCTGTAATATCACAATAATTGAAATAAATTTATTAAAAAAAACTTTGTACTATTTTTTAATAATATATTATAATAATATATAATTATATTAAATATAGTATTATATTCAATATTATATTAATATTCTATATTTAATATATTATTATATTAAATATAAAAAATAATGAATAAACAGAAATAAAACATGTGTGTCCGCTAATACCTTAAATCTATAAAATATCTATTAAACCTTAAATCTATTAAAAATATATTATATCGTATTAGTAGATAATTTCGGTTGGATTTGGTCCATAAAACACTTCTTAAATTTAATTGACATAAATTATCTCAATTAGACTATTCCTTACTATTAAAAACCGAAAAGTTTAAATATTTAGTATTTAATGTTGTATGTATGCGCATGTCGATGATTTAAATAATTTCTTCGTGGTTAATTGGATTAATTACCCCCGACGTGCGAGTACGGCTCTCTTATTTTCTCCGGACGTCCGCCCCTCGAACCGAAAATAAAAAAAGCGACGAAACAAGCTATGTAGAAGTGTTGGCGGCGGAGGTCGCCGCTATCGTAGCCGGATCGGGGAACTTTCGACGGCTAATAGAAATAAAAGAAAGTTTTTTCCTCCTCTCTCTCACCAAGCATTGCAGCCCGGTTCAGGTTCGTTGCGTCTAAGAGGCTGCAATAAACGGCCAGATTTTCACCGGAACGGCCAGCAACTAACGAACCAAGCGGCAGTTAGACCACATTCAACCATTAGTGCCACTCTTTTTCGGTACATTATGATATCTTACGATACGATGCGAAGGAAATGGAAGGTATTAGCTTGCAAGTAACATATTTTAAAATTGAGAAACGAGTTCCTTATTATCTTATCATTTTTTTGGATTCCATTTTGCATCTACTTTTTCTCTCCTTTTTAATTGAAATAGTTTGAAATACGATTCATAATAGCTCAAAACTTGAAAAGTAATTACTAGGATTTTGCAACACGACGGCAAGCTTAGAGGCAATATACAAATGCTCTAAAGAAAATGTTTACCATTCCCATTAGTTTCAACGAATACTTCCCATTACTTTCAACGAATGAATACGCAGATAATTGATATTCCAATAAATTCCATGATGTTACATTAAAATCATTTGCGCATTTAATTGCGTTGCAATTTTGTTTGATGTGTGTTTTCAATCATGCACCGAAAATAAAATAAATTTAAAAATGTTTGAATTTGTGAGCTTTTTTAAATTAATACGAATTTGAATGCAATGTAAATTTTGCAAATCTATTTGAAATCTATTTAACTCGATAACCTTTCACATAAAATACAAAATCCAAATAGATTACATACATCTTTAATTTCTTGGAATAAAAAATTTCTATCTAAAAACACACGCCGGTTTTATAATATCTTTTATAACTTATGCAATCTTCGTTAATTTAGCTCATTTGCAATTGGCAAATATTATTACATCATTAATATTAATAATAAAATAAAAACTCACATATATTTATTAAGCAACATATCAGATGTATATTTATGTTGTATACAATTAGCCTTTTTATATTATTATTTATATTATTTATATTATTATTTATATTTTTATATTATTATTATATTATATTATTATTTATATAGTGCAGGGACATTTATTTATTTAACGGATAAGTTTGCATCGATCAATGTATGACTGTAAGAGACACACGGGGCTCTACTTCCTCGCGATTCGCGCTTGACTCGCAACTCCAAGTCGTGTTAACGACTGGCATTGTACTGCATATTGACAAATCCCTATACGTATACATATCGCGAACTCTTGCGATTATAAGAAGCTATAGGATACAGAAAACACAAAACAACATAAATCGATTGCCGGACTCGGCACAA